>NW_012118465.1:1159699-1169936 GCF_000951035.1 Colobus angolensis palliatus | reverse complement strand
TTCTCAAACACTGGATTTAAGTTTGAAACAGTATGACATGTATTTATTTATTTTTAAAATTATGTTCCTACTGGTTATTCAGAAATAAATAGGATCCAGGTGGCCTCCCGAGGCCTTTCAGTCTCCTCTTAACATTGCCAAAGTGTATGAGCTTCTAAATACTTTACATAGAATCGTAATACTTATATTATTGCAGTAGGTTACCTCTTGCATCTCTACACATGAGCTTTGATTTCCTTTAATATTTTCTTGGTTCCAGTCCAGACCTCCTCCACAGAAGTCAAAGGTTGTTGCTCTGGTGTGGCAAAACAGCAAATGTGTACCCTGCATTTACAAACGCAATGTATCAGAAAGGTTCCAAAGTCTAAATGCATTATTTTAATTATCTGATGAAATGGAAATAATCTTGAATAGATTTAGAATATAATATCCTAATCACTAGTTTCAAAAGACTTGAGAGAATAGGTCAAGTGAAGACCAAACTGAGTTGGTCTAGTTGGGGCTGGAGCTAAAGTAACTAAACCACAGAGATTGGTGGGAGATATGGAGGGAGTTTGCAGGGAAGTAAGAGGTAGGCTGGGCATGGTGGCTCATGCCTGTGATCCCAGCATTTTAGGAAGCCAAGGCAGGTGGATTGCTTGTGCCCAGGAGTTCGAGACCAGCCTGGGGCAACTGGCAAAATCTTGTCTCTACAAAAAACAACAAAAACAAAAAAAGTAGCCGGGAGTGGTGGTGCATGCTCGTAGTCCCAGCTACTCTGGTGGCGGAGGTGGGAGGATCACTTGAGCTGAAGGGTTTGAGATCAGCCTGGGCAACATGGTTGAAACTCTGCTCTACAAAAATTAGCCAGTGTGGTGGTGTGAGCCTCTGGTCCCAGTTGCTTGGGAGGCTGAGGTGAGAGGATTGCCCTTGAGCGCAGCAGGTGGAGGTTTCAGTGAGCTGTGATCACGCCACTGCATTCCAGCCTCGGTGACAAAGCGAGACCCTGTCTCAAAAAAAAAAAAAAAAAAAAAATATCTTGTCCAATAGAAGGTTCTCTGATGTTAGAAATGTTTTAGAATCTGTACTGTCCAATATGATACCCTCTAGCCATTCATGGCTACTGAGCTGGTTGGCTGGTAAAAATGAAGAACTGAATTATAATTATATTTTGTTTTAATTAATTTAAATTTAAATAGCCACATGTGACTAGTGTCTAGCATATTGAACATCATAGCTGTAAATTAGAGTGCTTTTAGGGACTGTCTACTTGAAATATAAGAGTTAGCTTTTTAGAATTTCCCTGACATGTTTTTTCAGCCATTTATATTTCAGCGTGTTATATACCGTTTGGTGTGCAATGAAATATACAGCAATATCCCTATCTTGGAGAAAAAAGCAAACAAGTAAAAATTAAAATAAGCAAAGAGAGACAATACAGAAACACAAGAGTTGCCATAATACACTTTAATCTTCATCACAGAAGAGTTACACCAAGTGTAGAGGACTTTGGAAAAGCAAGAGTGCTTTCCAGGTTGTAGGGTTTGTAGGAGGAAGGGACTGGGTATTGAAGCATGTTGTATGTCTTGGGTAGGTAGAAAGAAAGGAAAGGAAATTTCAGGAGGTGGCTTGGTATAAATAAAACTGGGAGGGTAGGAAGCTGTAAGATGTGACTAGGAACAAGTAAGTAGGCTAATTTGCTGGAATATGGAGGTGGTTTGGAAGGTAAAGCTGGAAGTGAAGGCTGGAATCATTATGGTTACAGCTGCTTTTGAATTTATAGCTAAAAGCTTGGGATTTGTCTTTCAGGCAGTGAAAATTCAGTCATTGAAGGATTTTGAGCTAAGGAACAACATAATAAGAGTCTTTTTAAGGAAAATAACCTTACCATATGTGTGAAATAGAGAGAAAGGAGTTAGGAAGCTATTACATTAGTTGAGACAAGAAGTAAAAGGTTTCTGAACCAGAAAGGTGGCTATAGAAATAGAAGAAAAACAAGGAATGATTAGATAGAAATACTGTAAGAGATTTCGTAGATTAAAACTGACAGATTTTGCTGACAGATTAGAATGGATTGTGGCGGCACTGGGAAAGATGAGTCAAGAGGTGACTCCAGGATTGTAGCATTAGCTGAGGGTGGGAGAGTGAGTCCAGTTAAATATGTAGGCTGGTGAGAAATGGGGACAGATGTATTACACTAGGACCCTGAAGTTTTTCTTGGAGGGTTCCAAGAGGAAACTGAGCCATTTGACAGTTCACCACCAAAAAATTGCTGGAACAGTCACTATTTACACATTAGTGATGCATTTAAAAATTAACTTGAACCAAAACATAATCTGAAAATGTTAGTGTATTATCATGTGAGAACTGAAGCATTTTCAATATGTTAATAAGCACATGATTGTAGGAAATGTAAATATGATAATTGGCAATGATACCAGGATTGTAACTAGTGACTTATTGAGCTTCCCTCTCTCCATGTTGCCACCCTGCTGCCTGTCACCACCTTGCCCCCAGCCTTTTAAAATTTTTTTTTAGTAGAGTGAACAAGAGCAAACACAATTGATAACTGGAATCTGATATCATTTGTTGTGAGAATTAAACTTTCATTATTACCTAAATATACTGGGTAATAAACTAAAATATTTTTAGTTCTTTTTCTTCCTTACTAGAATTGGAAGTGGAAAGTTAGTCTGGTATCAGCCATTTTCTTCTTGTAATCTTCATCAAATCTCTCATTCTGAGCCACGGTGAAGTGTTTCTTCCAATCTCCTACTGCCCCTGAAATAGAGTTATATAGGAGAGGGTCAGTAGTTGTTGGAAGAGTCTGTGCTTCCCTGTTCTCCTGTTTCTGTGTGATGATTTCTAGGCCATGTTCCAGGAAGAGCAGTATTGGACAAGACGTTTCTCTTGCTATCCTGTCACACTTCCTTATCCCGAAGGGAAGACGACTTTCCTGTCCGATTTGTGAGACAAGGAGAGTCTCTTACCACCTGGCTGCATTAGTGAGTGAGCAAGACCACTATGTTACAACAGCAGGCCTGACGGGCTTTCTTGTCTTTCTCTGTGCCCTGTTGCACATGGAAGCATGATGAGTGCTCATGACTGTATCTCCCATGCTGTAAACTGACCAAGAAGGGCCTTTTTCTGGGAGGCCCAAGGTACCATTTGAAGAAGAAAAAATATGACCCCTCCCCCAAATTGTCTAATTGTAATCCCTGTTACCTTTCCCAGTTTTATTTTTCTTAATGTTATCTATGTATTCTTCTATTTTGCTTATCACTAGAATATAATTTCCATACAGGAATGAATTTTTGTGTTTCGTTCACTGCTGCAAACAGTGACTAGAACAGTGCCTGGCACATAGAAGCCCCTCAGTAAGTACCTTTGAATGACTGAATCTGATAGCATAGAACTGACTATAAAATGGATTATTTCCCCTCTCTGACTTAATTCCGTATATTTTCATGTTATTAGCCAGAACTCTTAAGGAAAAGTGGGGATAAGTAGTTGGATTTAGACATCAAATCTTACTGTCTGAATCTTAGTAATAATTGGCTAATTAAATACTATTTTCATTTTATCAGTGGCTTCTTAAATACTTCTTTTCCCCAAATCATTTATTTAAAGATATTATTTTTTCCTAGCCATAGGAAAGAAAACTCCCCTCAAATGCTTTAAAATATCTGACAGTTCTTTTAAGATTATAACGAAAAGAAACTATAAAAACCTTTTCTCATGAATGGAGAAATGGAGTGGTCCATGATTTCAGCAGGAATCGATGAATAGTTTGCCATTGGATTCTGTTTCATAACATCAAATGAAGTGTAATGGACAATTTTATCTAGAACTTTGTCATCTAGTTTCTTCTCAATAAATTCTGTTAGCTTCTGAACTTCATGCTTTGGGTTCTATGATCAGAGTCAAAAGAAGAGTAATGATTTAATAGAATTAGTTTAAAAAGAATATTGTGATGGATTAATGACAGTAACCAGTAACATATTTGAGTTAAAATAAAAAACAAATCTTAAATGCTTAAGTGATTCATTTTAATGTGATAACCCATATTGTGCTTTTTTTAGTAATTGGAATCACTAATAATTTTTTCCCCTTAATATGTAATCAATTGGGTAAGGTTAGTGAAACATTCACCAGACAATGACGTATAGTGCCTAGTGAATGGTTCACTGAGGGAGTGTGCCAGGGTTATGTCCACAAGCCCTGCTCAAGACATTTCAGAAGCACAGGGGCAGAAGATTTAAGGGCAGAAGATTTAAGACCTGACCAAGAGGAAGCTATATCCTGTTTCTGACATTGACAGAAATGTCCCCAGACTGCAGTGATGGCAGAAGGAGGGGAGAGAATTTTTTTTTTTTTTTTGCATACGTCAAGAGGTACCCATGGCTAGTACCTCTGGTACCAGACCACCAAGTCAAGTGGAACTGAGAGTAGCTCAGTTCCAGTGTAACCACTGATTTCTTTTTTTTTTTTTTTTTTTTTCGAGACGGAGTCTTGCTCTGTCGCCCAGGCTGGAGTGCAGTGGCCGGATCTCAGCTCACTGCAAGCTCCACCTCCTGGGTTTACGCCATTCTCCTGCCTCAGCCTCCCGAGTAGCTGGGACTACAGGCACGTGCCACCTCGCCCGGCTAGTTTTTTTGTATTTTTTAGTAGAGACAGGGTTTCACCGTGTTAGCCAGGATGGTCTCGATCTCCTGACCTCATGATCCGCCCGTCTCGGCCTCCCAAAGTGCTGGGATTACAGGCTTGAGTCACCGCGCCCGGCCAATAACCACTGATTTTTTATCAGAGGGTCCTACAGCCTTGTGACATCACTGTGGCTGTGGGACTGCTCCATCTCTGGGAGGAGGGAGCGGGTGGGAAGGGAAAGTGGAAGAGCTTACCCCCACCACTGTATCTGTAGTGGGCTTCTGCTTTAAAAGCTTGTATGTCAGAAATGTTTCATTTAATTGACCTCACACAGACGAGGAATCAGAGTACTGAGAATTGTGAGCTTTGTGAGGGGACATTCCCGAACAAGATCACAGCAATATTTTAAGAAGTTTTAGGGACTCTGAGGTTAGATTACCTGTTTTGGTAAAGTTTCTTCCTGGTATGCATAATACGCTAGGGTCTACCTAAACAAAAGAGCCCCATTCCCGGCGACATATCCTTTCTCTGACACGGCTGTGATACACGCCGTAGGCAAACATCATCTGCCCGGAGTCTTCCTATGGGGCACAACACTTTTGTACCAAGTAAAAACAATGTAAACACAAGGAGGGAATTTTATACTGATAACCTCATAGGTTGTTCTGCTGGTTCTTTAGTCATGCTTCTGAAAATCCTAGAGCTATAACAATTATTTTAAAAACCACATGAAAATGGTCTGTGTTTTCCACTCCTTTGATATTTTGTAGAAATCACTGATATCACAAGGCCCAGCAGTGATTGAACCTTAGAGAAGTGCATCTAAATGGTGATGTGTGCTTGAATCTCCTGGGAATTTTATAAAACTCCAGGCTTAGCAGGCCTAGAGCAGGCTCCAGTAGCTCATGCAAACTAATCTGTGAAGTACCTGTTGAGTATCAAGGCTTTCAATGACCAATTCAAGAACAGAGACTGTAATTCCGTATAGAGCTCTGTATTTAGTGGGGTCACAGAAAGTAGCAGAGTAGATGATTATTTACAACAAACATCCACTGATATTATCTCATTTAGTCCTCAAATAAATCTTGAATGGGTAAATCTTATTATCTTAAAAAAACATTTAAGAAAACTAAGCCCCCAAGATGTTAAGTGTCTTTACCAAGAATTGACGGAACTTGATTTCAAGAATTTTGAATCTAAATCCATTTTCCATTGAACCACTTCCTAAACTGTTTCTTAAAGCTATTGGCTGGGCGCGGTGGCTCACGCCTGTAATCCCAGCACTTTGGGAGGATGGGGCGGGCGGATCACGGGGTTAGGAGATGGAGACCATCCTGGCTAATAGGGTGAAACGCCGTCTCTACTAAAAAATACAAAAAGTTAGCCGGGCGTGGTGGCGGGAGCCTGTAGTCCCAGATATTTGGGAGGCTGAGGCAGGAGAATGGCGTGAACCCGCAAGGTGGAGCTTGCAGTGAGCCGAGATCGGGCCACTGCACTCCAGGCTGGGCGATAGAGCAAGACTCCGTCTCAAAAAAAAAATGGTATTATGTACCTCAGTGCTAATAAAAAAACAAAAACTCCGGGCACGGTAGTTCATGCCTGTAATCCTAGCACTTTGGCAGGCGGAGGTGGGTGAAACACTTGAGGTCAGAAGTTCAAAATCAGCCTGGCCAACATGGTGAAATCCCGTTTCTACTAAAAATACAAATAATTAGCTGGGTGTGGTGGCAGGCGACTGTAATCCCAACTACTCCAGAGGCTGAGGCACGAGAATCACTTGAACTTGGGCTGCGGAGCTTGCAGTGACTTGAGATCGCGTCACTGCACTCCAGTCTGGGCGACAGAGTGAAACTCCCCTGTCTCAAAACAACAACAACAACAACAATAAAACAAAACCAAAAACCAAAGAAACCAAAATGCGCTAGGATTTTTTTCCTGCTAAACTGCATTTTAAAATAGATATGCAACGGAGAAATGACACCATCCGTATTGTGTAATAACCTCCCTGTAAGGGAAATGTGCAGCATCCCTGGGAGCGCCAGGAAGTTCCAGGTGAGACTGTGTAATACTTACTCATGATCAGCCATGTGCATTTTGACAAATGACAGCTGTAGCCAACAAAGTGCACCAATTTTCTGTTCCCCGCATCAATCTGAGTCCCTCATGGGGTCAATACATTATGACTTAAATGTTTTATGGCCCAGTGGGCACACATTAGATGGCACTGTGCTCACCTTCTTCATGTCCTCATAGAAGAGGTAGAGAATACGGTGTTTGTCTTTGGCTTCCCACCATCCTTGCACATGTTCATGCCAGGAGCCCCAGCACACTGGAAGATGGGATGGAAAACAGGACAGTGAGTCACAGAGGTCCTGTTATTCCCTCTGAAAGGAGAATTCCTGAAGTGAGAGTGTTCCATTAGAGAAGGTAGAGCCCCTGCTGGTGGAAAGAAAGGATTCTTTCCTTCTAGGGTGTTTGGAGATTCTGAGAAACGAAGGGAAACAAAATTAAATTCTCTCACCTTTCCCAGCCAGAAAAGTCTCAAAATACTCTTCCCATGTTCCTGGATCAGGAAGTGCTTTATTCATTCTTTGGAAATGGTAATAGGACACCATGTTGTCCTTGGGATTTCTTGCTACATAGATTATCTGGGAATGATGAGGGGAGGGGAGGGAAGAAGCAAAAAAAAAAAAAAAACAGGATTTTTTGTTTGTTTGTTCTTTGCTATTACTGCCCAGGCAAGTCACGTTAGGGTGGATACATTTCATACAGTTTTTTCTGAGGCTGCATTTTTGTCATCCTGGTTATGGGAGACTTTTTTGTTTTGTTTTGTTTTTGAGACGGAGTCTCGCTCTGTTACCCAGGCTGGAGTGCAGTGGCGCCATCTTGGCTCACTGCAACCTCCGCCTCCCGTGTTCAAGCAAGTCTCCTGCCTCAGCCTCCCGAGTAGCTTGGATTACAGGCGTGTGCCACCCCATCCTGCGAATTTTGTGTTTTTAGTAGAGATGGGGTTTCACCATCTTGGTCAGGCTGGTCTCGAAGTCCTGACCTCAGCTGATCCACCCATCTCAGTCTCCCAAAATGCTGTGATTACAGGCATAAGCCACTGTGCCTGGCTAGGATTCATATTAATTTGTGTATTGATGATTGTAAAGAGGTAGACTTTTTTTTTAAACAAGTGAAGTGTTTTAAGAGGAAATGGAAGACTAAGGTTGTTTTAAGGAGTACAGCTCTGAATTCCTTTTGCTTTTTACCTTACAGTTTTTCTCTAGGAAGGATGGTGGCAGCAAGTGAAAAGGAAGATGTGTTTTCAGGATCCGTGGTGAGGGCATTGCATGAGCTTGTTCCAAACCTGCAAAATTGGTTTTTGATCAATTTCTACTATTTTTTTCTCTTTTTGCGTCCAGGTTCTGCTGCTTCCATTATTGCTACTACAAGTCAAAGCATCTGCAAGAACATTGTAACTGTAGATCTGGTGTGAGAGAATATGTCTAGCCCATGAAGAGATGTTTGGCTAGAACTATTCCTAACCATAACAGTCAACCAAATAAATAAGAACCTAAAAAATTCAAATCCTTTCACCAGGGTTATCTTACTTGAGCTTATCCTTTTGAAGTAAAATTAATTTCTAACTAGAAAAACAAAATTTAACTCACTTTTGTATAAACAATAATTCCATTAGAAAACATCTGTAGTATAACAGTGGTCAGACACAGTTAAAAAAAGACAAAACCACAAAACTCACCAATCATTGTTTGAAAGCCTATAATTTTGAAAGGTTCAAAAACAGTAAAAATCCTAAGTGCATTTTAGGACTGCAGTGAAGTGTGGCTATTCCATACTTACCACATCCTAAGGATGGGATTTTCCATTCGAGGAAAGGAAATCGTTGATGAGTTGGTGCCTGTTTACTTTTCTCCACATCACCTTCATTTTGTATTAATTCCACTATCTCCTGTGTCCATGTTGTTCCTTATCCCACATGTAAAATGAAGATGGATAGACATTTAGTACAGCATATTCCTTAAAATAGATCAAATACTTGTTAGAACATCTATGTCTTTTTTTGTTGTTGTTGTTGTTGTTTTTTTTTTTTTTGAGACAGGGTCTTGCTCTGTAGCAAGGCTGGAGTTCAATGGTGCAATCTCGGCTCACTGTGACCTCTGCCTCCTGGGTTCAAATGATCTTCTCACCTCAACCTCCTGAGTAGCGGGGGTTACACGTATGCACAATCACCCCCGGCTAATTTTTGTACTTTTCGTAGAGACAGGATTTTACCATGTTGCTCAGGCTGATCTGGAACTCATGAGCTCAAGTGATCTGCTTGCCTTGGCCTCCTAAAATCCTGGGATTACAGGTGAGAGTCACCCTGACTGGACCATCTATGTGAATTTAAAAGATAGGTTTTAAATGGGATTCAGAAGATAGCATTCCTTATTTATATCTTATTATCATAATATGAATTTTTAAAAAATACTCCAATTTGAATGGACATTAGACTGATAAATATATATTTTTTTCTGTCACAACTATTAATTTGGATTGTTATTGTTCTCTTTATTTAGCTGTATTGTCCTTAGAAAGGACATTCTCCCCAAATTGTGGTCTCCTATAGAGAAATGACTAAATGGTTTTCAAACTCTCTTTTTCCCAGTCACATAGCATAGGAGACACTTAGTATTTGTTGGCTGAATAAATGAACCATTAGGGTTTGAACTTGATATTGACCATTAGCCCTTAGTATTCATTTTTCTATTTTCTCTGTTTCCCCCATATTTCATGGGCTGAAAGGCTGTAAAAGGCCTTCCCTAAACTCCTTTGCCACTAAGATTCTGAAGGCTATTTAGATCCCTCCAGTGAGATTCATTAGCCTGAGTTTTGGAAGGCAGTGGGGAGATAGAAGTCATCCTTCCTGGGGAGGTGTCTGCTGATAGTAGCCCCAGCAGATAGAAATTTTGCAAAGACCATTCCACGTTCCATGGCCCAGTGCCTTAGACCCAACCACTGCCACTATGGCCATAGGTAGAATGGAATCCCCCAGCTTCAGTCTGTCTGTGCCTTGCAGTGATCCTGACTTATACAGTGATATTGTGCTATCAACATAATCTTTACCCTTTGATGAATATCTGTTGCACCAGTTGTTCTGGCAGAATCCAAGTTAAGAGGATGTTGAGTTATTTTAAGATGGCTTTTTTATCCAGAGACAGGGTCTTGCTCTGTTGCCCAGGCTGGAGTGCAGTGGTGGGATCCTAGCTCTGTGCAGCCTCCCAACTCCTGGGCTCAATGGTCCTCTTGCTTCAGCCTCCCAAATAGCTAGGACTATGAGTGCACGCCACCACGCCCGGCTAATTTTTAATTTTTTTTTTTTTGTAGATAGGAGTCTCCCTATGTTGCCCAGGCTGGACGCAATCTTCTGGCCTCAAACGATCCTCCTGCCTTGGCCTCCCAAAGTGATGGGATTACAGGTGTGAGCCACCATGCCTAGCCAGGATGGCTTTCTGAATCCTGATCTAGGTTGATCTTTCCTGTATTATCTGGCTGAAATTCTATAGATTCCTTTTCCCATATTCTCTCTTTTTTTTTTTTTTTTTGAGGCGGAGTCTTGCTCTGT
>NW_012118465.1:1145372-1158005 GCF_000951035.1 Colobus angolensis palliatus | reverse complement strand
AAAAAAAAAAAAAAAAAGTAAGTACATCATAACATCATAGGAAGGTTGAATTCTAAAAATTTGTGTGTCATTTTAGTATGTTTCGGTATAGCTTCAGTTTCCACTAGTAACTTTCTTTAGCCGTATCACTCCGTCCAGTAGAGTTTTCCAGATCAACTTCTTTATTTCATGACTAATGCATCCTTCCCACTTACCTTCCTAACTCTCCTCTTCCCCTTCCCCGGTAAGCCCTTCCACCTACCTGCTTTAGGATAGGTAGAAATAAGCAGGTCATCAGGCTTGGCTTGGAAGTTCCAGATCTCATCCCAGATGTCACAGGTGACTGTGGGTTGAAGAATTCCCTTCACGTAGTCGACACTTAAGCGCTTTGTTCCATCAAATGTAAAATCCTCCATCTTGCGTAAGGCCGTTAGTATAGGAAATCAGAGGGCTCTTCCAGACACAAAGTTATCTCTCAGTCAGCATATGGATGCATTGTGGATAGAGGCAGCACTCTGTCCACCACTCTACCACACTATCCAGCCCTCTAGCATAGGCCTGTCGGGGAGAGCCTGGTGCTGGCCAGCAAACAGACAGAAAGTGAACTGCAGGCCTCCCGACTCAGGTTCCAGGGAACTGGAACTCTTGTTTATAACTTTGTCCACTGGCAGTTTCCTGAGGACTGCAGCCCCCTCCCTACCAGGCTGTGACGTCACAGCAGAGGCGGTCATAAACCCTGCTATCTGGGTCCCGTTCCAGCCCTTCCGTTCTCTGTCAGTTAACAGGACAGAGTGTCACATTGTTTATATCCCTTATCTCTGTGTCCATTAACCCCTTCACAGATATTTTCATTAATTGTTTCTTAGTTGTAGGATTTGCCTGTGAAATTACAGATTCTACACAGAATGACTTCCCTGAGAGACTGCAGGGACTTTCCCATGGGTAACAGTGGTGGCCTGGAAAGATCTGAACCTCCCAGTACAAACATCTGCCAGGGTCAGCTTTGTTATTTTTTAAGAGTAACATAAATAGTGCTATACTGGAGAAGGCTCCTTCCTTTGTAGGGGTTTCATCACAGCTATGAAAACATGTATGCCTTACTTAAAGCAAAATGGATGCAGAAAACTCCAGAGTTAACAGAAGACAGTGGCTGCCTTAGGAATCCATTCTGCCCCTGGCAATCAGAAATTCCACAACTTGCTTCAATCCCTGCCCCTAGCCTGGCCTGTACCCCAGGGCCATGCCACACTTACTCCCCATGGCAGCACTCCTTCTTCTGGAGATCTTGTTGGCTCTTGTGTGCTTGGCTCTTGTCTGATTCTCTTTCCTCATGTCCCAGCTTGGATGCCCCCTTTCTGGAGAAGTCTTCTTTGACTTTCAGTGTCATCTCAAGTAGGTCCCTCCTATTTCCCTGCTCATGGCAACTTGTGTTCCTTTAGAGCAACCATTGACAGTTAGTTTTGCTTGTTTACTTGTTGGCATTTTCTGTCTCCTTCACTACACTCTAAGGTGCATGAAATGGGGTCTCTTGTTTTCTCACTGTTTGCCAGCTGTATGCCTAGTGCCTGGCATCCTTCTATTTCTCCAAAGAATGAATGAGTAAAACTAAGCAAAAATTGAGGAAGCGAGTTCCTTGGGCCATGATTATGTGGAGACTAGGCGAGTATGGTGGCTGTGGCTTGACATCCTTCAGACATGTCAGGCTCCCTGTATTTGGATCCTGTGCCAACTCCCAGTACCTGTGGGCAATGGCAGGTTACAGAATCTCTCTGTTTCATATCACACTTTTCCTCAGGTTTGAATTGGGGATCTTAACATTACCTACCTAATAGCATGGTTGTGGGGAGATGAAACAGCTTATTTAATGCTTGGTAACAGGGAAATGTTGAATAAATTGTAGCTATTAATAACAATCAGTGACTTTATGTACCATTTCTCTGTGGTCCACTTTCTGGATGCAAACTCAGAAAAGATCAGTAGATGAGTTCTGTGGCTTTCCCGGTTCCTCATCCCCTCCCTCCTGGCCGTGGTGAGGTGGATGGGCCTTTGAGTCAGAGACTGCCAGGTGGAATGCCTGGGGTGCATATGCATTTAAACAGACTGATAAAAATCACCTATAAATTTTCAGTTAGATTTTATTCTGTAATCTTTTCAGCCCTGTGTGCCATCAGAGTACAGTGGTAGATATTTGGCAATGCCTTTGCAGTTTTGACGAGTGCGTTGTGTGCTAGATGGGGAGGGCTGGGAGACGGGGGAGGTTATGCTCCTGGACCCAAAGATGACTGATTGGCATTAAAAATAGATTCGGGAAAGATAGAAAGTTCCAAATAATCTGAAAAGCGATCTCGACTACAAACACTGCTCTTACTCGCACTTAATGTTTTTACTCAATAGTACTTTCTCATGAGGTTAGGAGAATTAGACAATTGTATTTAGTGATTATAAGAATAAAATTGGTGCTAAGTCTACATTTGACAAGCATTGCTTTGGAATTCTAAATATATGGGTTTGAATTTAAACGACCCCTTAATAGCTATGTAACTTTTCTAGTACTTATCTCTTCTGAACTTTTCATTTTTTGTTAATCTCACTGGGTTAATGTAAAGTTGGATGTAAATAAGGTAGCCTGTAGTCTTGGGACATATTGGGTACCCAAGATAAAGCTAATTCACTCTCCTCCTCTAATTCTTCCCTGAACCTCCTTTTCGACTCTGTCACTGTTTCTGAGCATGGAGAGGAGATTCCAACTCTCAACACACTTTAGACGTCCTTGTTATAATCTACTATCTTGTTCAGGCCTCTAATGTGATTCATTTGCAAAATTTATAACTGGGGTTTCCAAACTCTTTTTTTTTTTTTGTTAGGAAAATCCAGAATGCTGATTACTACCCTTAAACAGGTCTCTGTTTGTTTGCTTTTTCTAAAAGGAATATGTCTAAAAGATGTTTTGACACAGCACACTGTTTTAAAAGACACACGGCCAGGCGCGATGGCTCATGCCTGTAATCCTAGCACTTTGGGAGGCCGAGGTGGGCAGATCACCTGAGGTCAGGAGTTCGAGACTAGCCAGGCCAACATAACAAAACCATGACTCTACCAAAAGTACAAAAATTAGCCAGGTGTGGTGGTGCACGCCTGTAATCCCAACTACTCAGGAGGCTGAGGCAGGAGAATCGCTTGAACCCGGGAGGTGGAGGTTGCAGTGAGCCGAGACTACACCACTGCCCTTCCAGCCTGGGCGATAGAGCAAGACTTCGTCTCAAAAAAAAAAAAAAAAAAAAAAAAAGACACACCCATTGGAGAGTGAACTAAGACTGTGTTGAAAAATTTGAATTGAAATGGTCTTTGATCTTTGAATCAATATTTAGCATAGGGTTATTATAAATTACTTATTTGTTGTTCAGTACTTGAAACCAAAGCGAGAGGAAGAACTAACAAGTCCACATAATTAAAACTGGAATCAAATCCAGATTGTTTAATTATTGATAAATATCTATGGTTTATTCATAACTTTTCTCGCTTCCTCTATTTAGATGGCCTTAAGGCCATTCTGTTTGCCGTGCACTATTCCAGAAGCTGAGTAGGGAGAAAATGAAACTCAAGTGAATTTTATTACTCTTTGCTATAATACTTTAATCAGCTTCAGAGATTGAGGGTAATTGTGAGTTCTTAGTGAGGGGAAGCAAGGATGTAGGCAATGTGTAATTTCAGACAATTCCTTAAAACACAACCTAAGAACCTCTTACATTCTCAGAAAAAATGAAAAATTGTGTCAAATGGTGGGTCATGTAGAGCTTCCAGCTGTAGCAAATATAGATACAGGAAGCCCAGTTAAATTTGAATTTTAGATAAACAGTGAATTAATTTTTAGTACATGCATTTTCTGTGCAATATTTGGAAGATGAAGGGGTGGCCTGCCCCTCCACGCTTGTGGGTATTTCTCATCAGGTGGGACGAGAGACTGAGAAAAAGAAATAAGACACAGAGACAAAGGACAGAGAAAGAACAGTGGGCCCAGAAGACCGGTGCTCAGCATACAGAGGACGTACACCGGCACTGGTCTCTGATTTCCCTCAGTATTTATTGATTACTATTTTCACTATCTCAGCAAGGGGAATGCGGCAGGAGAACAGGGTGATAGTGGGGAGAAGGTGAGCAAGAAAACGTGAGCAAAGGAATCTGTGTCACAAGTTCAAGGGAAGGTACTATGCCTGGATGTGCACATAGGCCAGATTTATGCTTCTCTCCACGCAAACATTTTAGTGTAGTAAAGAATAACAGAGCAGCATTGCCACCAACATGTATCGCCTCCCGCCACAGGGCGGTTTTTCTCCTACCTCAGAATAGAACAAATGTACAATCGGGTTTTATACCGAGACATTCTGTTCCCAGGGGCAGGCAGGAGACAGAGGCCTTTCTCTTATCTCAACTACAAGAGATCTTCCTCTTTTACTAATCCTCCTCACCACAGACCCTTCGTGGGTGTCGGGCTGGAGGACGGTCAGGTCTTTCCCATCCCATGAGGCCGTATCTCAGGCTATCTCAGTGGGGAGAAACCCTGGACAATACCTGGCTTTCCAGGGCAGAGGTCCCTGCGGCTTTCCGCAGTGCGTTGTGCCCCCGGCTTATCGAGAATGGAGAATGGCGATGACTTTTACCAAGCGTACTGCCTGTAAACATTTTGTTAACAAGGCACATCCTGCACAGTCCTAGATCCCTTAAACCTTTATTCCATACAACACATGATTTTGTGAGCACAAGGTTGGGGCCAAAGTTACAGATTAACAGCATCTCAAGGCAAAACAATTGTTCAGGATACAGATCAAAATGGAGTTTCTTATGTCTTCCTTTTCTACATAGACACAGTAACAGTCTGATTTCTCTTTTCCCTACATATCCCCCTTTTCTTTTTGACAAAACCACCATCGTCATTATGGCTCGTTTTTGCTGGTTGCTGTCTCTTCGGAGCTGCTGGATATACCTGTAGACTAACAACAGACAGAACAGGCATAAAAGGATTGATACAAAATTTACAATAGTGGAACTTTTGATGGTTTTAACCCAAGTGACGGGGTTAAGATTTGTGAGGCCATCAGCAGCTTTTACGATTGCCTCAGTTCCTGGCACCAAATTTAAATGGGCTTTTGATGCCTCAAAAATTTGTTCTTTTAATTTTGAAATATCTAGCCAGGCGCAGTGGCTCAAGCCTGTAATCCCAGCACTGTGGGAGGCTGAGGCGGGCGGATCACGAGATCAGGAGATCGAGACCATCCTGGCTAACATGGTGAAACCCCGTCTCTACTAAAAAATACAAAAGAACTAGCCGGGCGAGGTGGCAGGCGCCTGTAGTCCCAGCTACTGGGGAGGCTGAGGCAGGAGAATGGCGTGAACCTGGGAGGCGGAGCTTGCAGCGAGCTGAGATCCGGCCACTGCACTCCAGCCCGGGCCACAGAGCGAGACTCCGTCTCAAAAAAAAAAAAAAAAATTTGAAATATCTAAAGTAAGATTATTTTCTCTTTCTTGTAGATGGCATTTAACCATGTCCCAGTGATGCTCAGACTCATTATGGGCTCGGGGTGTAATACAAAAATCTGACGTATTCTAGTCACACTGTAACTGCAAAAGATATTTCAAGCACATGAGCCTATCTCTCATCCAAATGACAGTTTGTCTAAGATCATTAATTTGGTTTGCCAATTTGGATTTATTTGGGTCTGAGAATCCCACTATTTTGAGGAATTCTTTTGCCAATTATTTACATATTCTGCAGTTTGAACAGCAGCTGTAGCAGGAGCTGTGACTGCAGTAAGGCTCGTAATCACTGCAATCAAAGTAAAAATAAATCTTTTGGATCTAGTTAGAACTCCTTTTAATACTTTTGTTAAAATATGGATGGATGACGAAGCCTCCCATGGTCGGTCTATGGACACAGGGATCCACACGCCCTCTCTTGCCCTCACCAGCAGAATATGGTGCTACCAATTAAAAGTCGAATCAATGCAAGGAAAAAATCTACAGTTTTCACAGGTTGTAGTTTGGGAATCTGGTTTAATAATTATGTTTCCTACAACTAGCATATTAGGGGGTTTTACACAACTCTGCAAAGGAATTGTCAGGTTGGAATTTAGGTGGATAGTATAATATGGCTTATGATCTCTTGTTCCTATGGCTTGATTCCCAGACCAAATTTTAATGTGGTGCGAGAACACAGTAAGCTTCCATTATTCTGGATGTTCAGGACCAGTAACAGGACTAACTAACTTTGTTCGAGGTGATGAAATTACCTTTTCACCCCATTTCCATGGATAGGGTGATTTTAACCTTCTATAAACCTGGTCCAGCTTTTCAGTTAAATCACTATCACAGGCCGGATTAATGGGGCAGATGGATGGAGCCTGTGAACATGAGTGAGTCTGGTCCGTACAATTATAATATAATTGGCCTCGAGGGGCCCAGTCTATAATAGTTCCAAATTTATTGTTTTGTAATACCTCCACAGTTATTAGCCACACATACTTTCCAAACTAAGACTTCTGGGCCTTTTGATTCTTTGGGAATTTCCTTGGGGCAAGGCTTCCCCTTAGGCCTAAATTTTAATGATCTTTGACAAGAAGAGTCCTTGAAATTATTTATCTGTGGCCCGAGTGACATTCCACTTACCATGTGATAAGTAAATCTACTGGTGGCACTGACAGTAGGTACTTCTACTAACCAATTTTGGGTTGTAGGCGTTAAACATCCTGGTGCCTTCCCTAGGTAAATAGGAAGACAATGATACCCAATGGAAATATTTATCATTATTCCTTCTTTTTTAGGTTGGGCAGCGCAACGATCATCTGTGGGGCCTGGTACCCGCGCACTATTATTAACATATACTTCAATACGATTATCCATCCATGTGACTGCCAGAATTAAGGACAGGAAAGGCACATAGGTCAAGTAAGTATAATTAGCTGCAGCTGCTTCTGCAGACATGGGGAGACTTATCACCGTTGATACAATCATCAAAGCTGCAAGCAGCATATTCTCTGCAGTTTGTGTTACCCTTGTGTTTTTTAGGCTTTTTTTTTTTAAACTAATTGTGACAGCTTCTTTAACTGGGCCCAAGTCAGCGGCTCTGCTTTCGTGGTGGATGGCAACTTCATCTCTTCCTCTGATATCACCATTTTGTTTACCTGGCGAGTCATTGCGGGTTTTCTGTCTCCGTGGAGGCGCCTTTTTCTGCATCTCCAATGGGTTTATTGTAGAACTTTAGATGTCTAGTGGGTATCCAAACAGGAAGCTGATTTTTCTCCTGGTGAAACACAAGCAAAACCTCTTCCCATGTTATCACCTTCCCTATTTTCCATGTCCTATTTTTGATGTCTTTTTACCAAATCAGTTTTTCTTTATGTGGGCTGTTTTTGTTTTTGTTTTTCCCACAGTAAAATGTTGTTTTGCAGAAGTAGCGGTCTGATTTTTATAAATGTTTAAAACATGTAAAGTATAGAGTGCTAGGTTAAGTTGCATCTGGGGAGTGTTATACTCCTTACTTTTTCCTTTATTTGTTTCACCCATTGAACTTTGAGTGTTTTATTAGTTTTTTCAATTGTGGCCTGTCCTTGGGAATTACAGGGGATTCCTGTGTATGTGTAAGTTTTCACCGATTTAAGAATTTTTGAAATGTTTTACTGCAGTATTCTGGCTCATTATTTGTTTAGTCATGTCTTATGATTGGAGAGAATGTGTAGGGAATTGAGAGAGCAATGAATGATGTTCAGGTCAATAATAATGTGGCTGAGACCTGGTCACAGTGCCTTTAATTTGTATAGTGCTTTGCCTCACTCGCATGTTCTTACATATCCGCCTGAAGACATGACAGCATAAGCCTTGAGGGCAGCAGAGCATGAAATACTCAGAGAAATTCTAAGTGGAATGGCACCCAAACTTGGAAGCAGTACCCATAGCAGATGTCCTTGATGGAGGATCCAGGCAAGGAGACTATCTTGTTCCTCCTCATCACCACTTTCCAGTGTTTATGAATGAGACTTATGGGCATGTAAAGATTGAGATTGCCTGGTGATTTGATCAGTGTCAGTTCTTACAGTTTTAGGGATTGCCATTGTGCATTTTCTCTATTTAGACCTTTTCCAATAGACCCAGGAGTGCTGGGAAGTGGAAGAGGTGGAATTATCTACACCGAAGGTAGAGAAGCTTGAGGTAATGGTTTAGGGCAGGGGGTCCCCAACCTTTTTGGCATCAGGGACCAGTTTCATGCAAGACAATTTTTCTTCAGACGGAGGGAGGGGGCAGTGCAATGGATGGTTTTGAGATGATTCAAGCACATTACATTTATTGTGCACTTTATTTCTATTAGTATTACATTGTAATACATAATGAAGTAATTATACAACTCACCATAATGTAGAATCAGTGGGAGCCCGGAGCTTGTTTTCCTACAACTAGACAGTCTCATCTAGGGAGGATGGTAGACAGTGACAGATCATCAGGCATTAGATTCTCATAAGGAGCATGAAACCTAGATCCCTTGCATGTGCCGTTCACAATAGGGTTTGTGTTCCTATGAGAATCTGATGGCACTGCTGATCTGACAGGATGTGGAGCTCGGGCAGTAATGTGAGCGATGGAAGGAGGCTGTAAATACAGATGAAACTTCACTCACTCACATGCTGCCTACTTCTTGCTTTGTGGCCCTGTTCCTAACAGGCCATGGACCGGTACCAGTCCCATCTCTCATCTCTCTCCTCCTGTTAGAATTCATGACATTGAACTTGTATCTTTTGGTTTGCATGTCCTCTTGAACAATGAATATTTTAATTTTGAGTGCGTGTATTTTTAAATTTATATAAATTATATTGAGTTAGGTTTAGTCATTTGTTAGGTTAGCCATTTGTTTACTTTCTTCCTTTAAGCACAATATTTTAAAGATACCTGCACACCAGTATAAATCTGTTGCTTCTAACAAATTGCTTTCTAATATCCCAAGATGTGCATCCACTACGTTTTTACCTATTTATTCTCCTAGCAGTGGGAACCCAGACAACCTTCAACTCCCATCCAGCACAAATAAGGCTGCAGAAAACATGAATATGAATATTTTTGCACATGTTGTCTTACGGAACTGCCTACACATGTTTTTGGACTATGTAGCTACAGGTGGAATTTCTGGGTCAAATGTTTGTTTACTTATTTCGATTAAGCATTGCCAGAGTGCTCTTCTGAATTTCTGTGCTTGTCTACAGTTCACCAGCAGGGTATTACCTGGCTTCCTAACTTTTGCTTAACAGATATAAAGTTATAGCTTATTATTTTCATTTGTATTTACTCTTATTCATGATTTTGAACATCTCTTCAAAGGCTTGTTCATTTTGGGGGTTTTATCTTCTGAAAATTGCCTTCCCCTAGGTCTTCTTTGTCCATTTCTCTGGATTATTATCTATTCCTTGCTGATTTGAGAATTTCTTGTGCATTCTGAATATTCTCCCTTTTTAGTTTTAGACATCACAAATAACTTTTTCCATTCTGTCATCTATGAACATTTTTCATGGTGCTTGTTGCTAAACAGAAAATTTTAATATTGATGTATTCGTTAAGTATTTTTGCATCACGTTTTGTGTGTTTGAAGTTTTGCCTTAAAAATCTCTTTTGTCATTAGGTTACAAAAACAGGTTATCATCCTTTTTAATGGAATACACTTTTTTTTCTTGAGATAGAGTCTCACTCTGTCACCCAGGCTGGACTGTAGTGCTGCCATCTTGGGTCACTGCAACCTACACCTCCTGGGTTCAAGTGATTCTCCTGCTTCAGCCTCCTGAGTAGCTGGGATTATAGGTGCATGCCACCATGCCTGGCTAATTTTTGTATTTTTAGTAGAGACGGGGTTTTACTATGTTGGCCAGACTGGTCTCAAACTCCGGACCACAAGCAATGCAGCCATCTTGGCCTCCCAAATAGCTGGGATTACAGGCATGAGCCACCTTGCCTGACTGAATGGAATACACTGTTATCCCTACACTTTTACCTCTCAAATTTAGTCTTTACCTAGATTCCTCCTTTGCATAAGTTGATAGACTGGAATTCAGCTTTATTTTTTTCATATGTTAAGCTAAAGCCATTTTAAAAATATGATCTATTAGCCATCAGTGCTTTCCCCATTGATTTGAGATGGCTACTTTATCATATACAAAGTTTCCGCATACTCGGCCTGCGGTCTTTGGGCTTTCTGTTCTGTTCCCTGACTGTGTGTCTACTCTGGTGACACGCCACCCAGGGGCATTGGTCCTTCTCTGGGGCCGTCCTGCTGTCTGGCAGAGCAGGTCCCATAGCTGCTGCTTTTTCAGATTGGCTTGGTTGTTGTGAGCCTTTCATTCTTTCCTATACATTTTACATGAAGATTTCTTAAGCTTGACTGGGGTTGTGCTGAATTTGTGTTAATTTAGAAATTGTGGCTGGGCGCGGTGGCTCACGCCTGTAATCCCAGCACTTTGGGAGGCTGAGGTGGACAGATCACAAGGTCAGGAGATCGAGACCATCCTGACCAACATGGTGAAACCCCATCTCTACTAAAAATAAAAAAATTAGCTGGGTGTGGTGGCACCTGACTGTAATCCCAGCTACTTGGGAGGCCGAGGCAGGAGAATTGCTTGAATCAGGGAGCCAGAGGCTGCAGTGAGCCGAGATCGTGCCACTGCACTACAGCCTGGTGATAGAGCAAGACTCTATCTCAAAACAAACAAACAAACAACAACAACAACAACAACAACAAACAAAAAGAAATTGTATTAGTAAGTATAATTATTTTTTTACAATATTTTAAAGTAATTACCACATTTAGAATTTCTCTTTGGCTTTTTCTTAAACATACAGATTTTTATCTATGTGAGTTTTTTTCATCTGCTCCTTTCTGCTAGTCTGACCCCTGAATCCTCTGCCCAGTACCCGTTTCCCACCTCTCTTGTTAACCCAGTAGTGTGGGACACCACCACCCCGTCCCTAGCTGCTCACCATTATCCCATCAAAATCCAATTAAAAGACCCCTCCAAATTTCCCAATGTACCCCAATACCCCATCTCTCTCACCCACCAAAAAGGCCTACAGGCCATTATAAACAAGTTCTGCTTGTGTGGTCTCCTTAGACCAACTCACTCTCTATATAACACCCCCATCCTCCCTGTTAAGAAATCAGATGGCTTGTACCGACTCATCCAGTACCTCTGAACCATCAGTTAGGCTGTCGTCCCTATTCATCCTGTAGTCCCTAACCCCTATACACTTCTCTCTCTTGTCCCCTCCAGCACTACCCACCATACCGCCTTTGACCTAAAGGATGCCTTCTTTACCATTCCCCTACACCCTGATTCCCAAAACCTTTTTGCTTTCACCTGGACTGACCCTGAGACCCTTCAATCACAACAACTCACATGGACTGTCCTCTCCCAAGGCTTCAGAGATAGTCCTCATTTCTTTGAACAAGCCCTAGCCTAAGACCTCACCTCCTTAGACCTTTACCCGAACTGTCTTCTTCAATATGTGGATGACTCCTTTTCTGTAGCCCCTCCCTAGAAGACTCTCAGACTTACACTGTTACCCTTCTAAACTCTCTTGCTAACAAAGGATATAAGTTCTCCCCTTCCAAAGCACAACTCTCCACCCCAACAGTGACATACTTAAGAGTCCAAGTCTCTCCCAGGGACTGAGCCATGACCCCGGCATGGGCAGCCTTAATAGACAGCCTACCTCCACCTTCCTCTAAGAGTAAAATTCTCTCTTTCTTAGGACTGACAGGCTTCTTTAGGATATAGATTCCCAACTTTGCCCTCCTAGCTTGGACCCTCTATAAAGCAGCCAAAGCCACCCTCAATGAACGCCTGAGCCCCTTACATAACATACTCCTTAGTTTCCACAAGCTCCAAACTGCTCTTATGACTGCACCAGCCCTGTCCTTACCTCATGTCTCCCAACCTTTCTACTCTCTGTACTGCTGAAAGCTACGGGATATCCCTCAGTGTCTTAGGGCAACAGAAAAGAAATCCTCCTTCCTTTGCCCCTGTAGCTTACCTCTCTGAACAACTAGACAACACAGTCCAAGGGTGGCCAACCTGTCTTAGAGCGCTAGCAGCCGCGGCCATTTTAGCTCTGGAAAGCAAGAAACTTACATTCTACCAAAACACCACTGTCCACAGTCATCACAATTAACGAGATCTCCTCTCCTCTGGAGGATTAAGCTCCCTTTCTCCTTCCCGGATCCAATCACTCCATGCCCTCTTTATCGAAAATCCCGAATTCTGTCTTGCCAAAAAAGTGCTCCCCTCAACCTGGTGTCCTTACTCCCCATGTCCTCTTCCTCTCCTACTCATTCTTGCACTGACATCCTAGACCACCTACAGCCACATTTTCCAAACATATCTGAGCCTCTCACCAATCCAATGACCAGCTATTCATAGATGGCTCTTCCTGCGGGCCCACTGACTCCCCTAGAGTGGCTAGATACCTGGTCGTTTCTCTTAACTGAGTAATTAAAGCCAAGCCCCTATGCCCAAAACCTCCTCCCAAAAGGCAGTACTCATAGCCCTCACTAGGTCCCTAACTCTGTACAAATGCAAATGAGCCAACATTTACACAGACTCCAAATACACCTCACATTCTTTATTCCCA
>NW_012118465.1:1142425-1144652 GCF_000951035.1 Colobus angolensis palliatus | reverse complement strand
CAAAACCTCCTCCCAAAAGGCAGTACTCATAGCCCTCACTAGGGCCCAAACTCTGTACAAATGCAAATGAGCCAACATTTACACAGACTCCAAATACACCTCACATTCTTTATTCCCATGCCACCATCTGACAGGAGAGAGGATTCCTTACTGCCAAAGGCACCCCCATCACTAACAGACCCCTCATTTACCAACTCCTTCAGGCTGTGAACCTCCCCACTAAAGTAGGAGTTACACATTGTCAGGGACATCAAATAGGATCAGATGAGATCTCAAGAGGGAACAGAAAGGCCAATAAGGTAGCAAAGGAATTCTCCCTTTCTTCTGTGCCTGCCTCCCTCCTCATTACTCCCACAATCCAACCCCAATATTCTCCCACCAAAAAAGCTTCTCTACTACAACAAGGAGCTTCCTTCCAAGGAAACTGGCTAGTGAAAAATCAAAAACTCATCCTCCCCCAAGAATAAACCAAAGAAATTCTAACATCCCTTCACTAATCTTTCCATATTAGTGCCTACCCCCTGTATCTTCTCCTTTGCCTGTATTTCTCTTTCCCGCACCTATTTGCCTCACTAAAAGACATAACCAGTTCTGTCTGCCCAGCCAAAGTATGTTTTTCTTGTGCGGAACTTCAATCTATGTGTGCCTCCCTATGAATTAGACTGGTACCTGCACCCTAGTCTTCTTAAGCCCCGAAATTGACATTGCCCCAGAAAATCAGAGTTTACCAGTCCTTATTAAAGCTCAAGTCTGTCAACACAGAGCCGTACAGCTAATACCCCTGCTGATAGTACTAAGAATCGCCACTGCAACAGGAACAAAGATAGCAGGCTTGTCCACCTTTCTGTCCTACTATCACTCTCTTTCAAAAGATCTCTTGGACAGCCTACAAGACATGGCCAAATCCATCCTTACTCTCCAATCCCAAATAGACTCTTTAGCAGCAGCAACTCTTCAAAACCACCAAAGTTTAGATCTCCTCACTGCCGAAAAATGTGGACTGTGCATCTCTTTAAGAATGCTGTTTCTATACTAACCAGTCAGGAATTGTACGAGATGCTGCCTGACAGTTAAATAAAAAAGCTTCTAAAATCAGTCAATGCCTTTCAGAGTCCTGGTCCCAGTGGTTTTGTAATTCCTAGGCACCCTGGCTATTGCCCCACCTAGGCCCTACCATAACCATTTTTCTCCTTTTAGCATTTGGCCCCTGCCTCTTACGTCTCCTTACCCAGTTTTTACAAGATGGTATTAGCGCCTTCACCCATGGAATAGTACAAGGTATGATGCTACTCCAAGGATACTGACGGCTCCAGGAATGGCAGTCCCTACCATCCAGCCTCTCCCGCCACCTGTCACCCCTACCCAGCAGGAAGCAGCCAGGTGACAACGGTGCCCCTCTTCTGTTACCTACTAAAAGGCTGGAATGTTAAGGACCCTTTGCCTCGAAAAGAATGCAACAAGGCCCCTCCCCTAAATGCCCTACAGTTTATATTTCTTCCAAAAAGTTGCCCCTGCCCCAAGTTCCCAGAATGACAGGTACAGCTATAACCACTCCCAGGCTAAACCATATCCTGATACCCTGAGCCAAGTAAGGCAAGAACTGAGAATTGCAGATGTAGACACACCCCAACAGCCCCTGAACACCCCCACACCCTCTCCAGAAAATACTTATACCCCCTAGCCTGTAGGCTCAGGTGCTGCCTCCTCTGACTGTTAAGGAGCAGCCCGGCAGGTTAATAAATTTGCTTGCCTGACTTTAGGTCTTCTCGTCCTTTCTCTAGGCTAACCTTACACTTTCTACTTACCTCGGCTTTGCTTCTACATCTCCCATCTTTTTAAATCATTTCGTGCTATCCCTCTGTCTGCAAGAATTCCTCCATCTGATCTTTCCTTCATTAATAACTTGTTTTTGAGATGTAGCTATTCTACTATGTATTCGATCTGTTGTGTACTCCTGCTATTCTTTCATACTTCATTTGGGTGGCATGTGATTTCTTATTTTGTTTCCATACTTTGGCAAGTGCTCTCTGGTTGTCTTTCTTTTGAGGTGGCTGTGTTCCCCAAGGGTCCAGTTACTCTGGCCTGTGAACTTTGGGAGGCTGAGGTGGATGGATCACAAGGTCAGGAGTTTGGACCAGCCTGGCCAACATGGTGAAACCCTGTTTCTACTAAAAATACAAAAATTATCCAGGTGTGGTGGCAGGCACCTGTAATCCCAGCTACTCGG
>NW_012118465.1:1132647-1141541 GCF_000951035.1 Colobus angolensis palliatus | reverse complement strand
TGCTGGGGCTGAGGTGGGGAGCTACGTGCTTGTGTGTGCACACGGGCCTTAAAGCAGTGCTAGAGCACATGCTGGGGCTGAGGTGGGGAGCTACGGGCCTGTGTGTGCACACGCATGTGCCCGGAGGGATTGGAGAGCCAGCAAAGAAGGGCAAAGGGCAATGACTGGAACAAGAAGAAAGGGAGATTGCTTGGTTAAATACCACAGGTCGTGCCTCTAGCTGAGTTTGTGCCTGCTTCTAGCTACAAGTACAAAATCAATATTTTGGAGCAAATAAACACCTGTGAGAAGGTTCTGACCTGTTTCATTTCAAGAACATTCAGGGCTTCCTGTTTTTGGAGGCTGTTGTCTTTCACTTTCAAAGTGTGTCTCTCTTCTCTCCCTCTCTGTTATTTCCCTCCTCCAGGGCTAGGAAAGGACCTGCTTGCCCCTGGTTCCTTGGAGCTCAGACCCATTTTTGATTCTCTCCTAGCATCTTCCTTATCTTACTCTCAGGCTGACCTGTTAGCTATTGGTATCTATCTTGCAAACAGGCTTTTCAAACCCTCATGGGGGTGGGGGGACCACTCTGCAAACTCCACCCCTTTTGGTCCAGTTGTTTAGCTTCCCCTGTGTGTTCATCACACAGAGATAAACTCTCAAAGAATAAAGCATGTCCTTTTTGACACTTGATGGCATGAGCTGGGCCCCTGGCATAGTCTGCTATGGCCCATTTGTGGAAGCCTGCATGTGTAACCCAACCAGAGAGGGGATGAACAATCTGCAGCATCAGGAATTCTGCTCTGAATAGACTCGAATTCTAAGACTATTCATTTAGCGAAGTAATAATCTTTTACTTTCATTACTGGATTAGCAAGTTGGTATGTTTTGCATTTTTACCAATATCCTTGAGGTATGTCTTAGGAAATATTAAATACTTGGCCAAGATTGCAGTATTATTTATTATTCATTAGGAACTAAAAAGATTATTAAAGGTCTTGTATATGCCTCATGGGAGACAGCAGTACTCCACCTGCTTTAAACATTTAATATATGCTAAAATGTACTTTTTTGGTCTACAGGTCTGTGAGTTTTAGCAGATGTATAGGTTAGTGTAACCACCACCACAGTCAGGAAACTGGTCCTACCATCCCACAAAACTCCATCGTACTTGTCTTCGTAGTCGCGTTTCCCCCTGACCTGTAGCCTCTGGACACCACTGATCTGTTCTCTATCATTATAGTTTTATCTTCACAAAAGAATTATAAATGGAATCACTCAGCATGTGACCTTTTGAAACAGACTCCTGTCACTCACCGAAATGTTTCTGAGATTCATCCAAGTTGTTGCCTATGTTAATAGTTGGTGCATTTTTATTGCTATAATACCCATTTTATGGATGGACTACAGTTTATAAATCCATTCACTAATTGAATGATGTTTGGGCTGTTTCCAGTTTTTAACAATCATGAACAGATGTGCTATAAACATCCATGTACATATATTTTTTGTAAATATGAATTTTCATTTCTCTAGAGAAGAGGTTGGCAAACTTTATCTATAAAGGGCCAGATGGTAATTTTTCTGTCTTATAAAGACACGGGATCTCACTGTGTTATCTGGGCTGGAGTGCAGTAGCTATCATAGGTGTGATCATAGAGCACTACAGACCCAAACTCATGTGATCTTCCTGCCTCAGCCTCCAGAGTAGCTGGGGCTATAGGTGCATGCCACCACGCCTGGCTCTCAGATGGTAAATATATGAAGATTTGTGGACTTTATGGTCTCTGTTGAAATTACTCAACTTTGCTGTTACAGTGTAAAAACAGGCAGAGATAATATGTAAATGGATGAATGTGGATGTGTACCACACTCTTTTTTTTTTTTGAGAGGGAGTCTGGCTCTGTCGTCCAGGCTGGAGTGCAGTGGCGTGATCTTGGCTCACTGGAAGCTCCACCACCCGGGTTCATGCCATTCTCCTGCCTCAGCCTCCTGAGTAGCTGGGACTACAGGCACCCACCACCATGCCTGGCTAATTTTTTTTTTTTGTATTTTTAGTAGAGACAGGGTTTCACCATGTTAGCCAGGATGGTCTTGATCTCCTGACCTCGTGATCTGCCTGCCTTGGCCTCACAAAGTGCTGGAATTACAGGCGTGAGCCACCATGCCTGGACGTACAACACTCTTAAAATAAAAGATGGATTTGACCGGTGGAAGTAGTTTGCCAACCACTATTCAAGGTAAATATCTAGGAGTGTGATTTCTGGGCCACGTAGTAAGTGCATGTTTAATGTTATCAATGCACGGCCAAATTACTTTCCAGAGTGGGTGTATCATTTTGTATTCCCACTATTAATATATTAGAGATCTAGTTAAATTGTATTTTTGTATTCAGGTATTGTCTGTATTTTTTTTAGTCATTCTGATAAGTGTTCTATGGTATCTCATTGATCTCACTGTGGTTTTGCTTCGTATTTCTCTAATGGGTAATGAGATTGAACATCTTTTCATGTGCATATTTGCCATTCACATGTCTTCTTTGGTGAAGCATATGTTCAAATCTTTTGCTTCTTTTTAAATTGTAAGGGAATTTATATCCTCAAATCTTTTATTCTGTTGAAAAGCAATTCTGCTCTTCAGTATTGGTAACGAAAAGTCTTGATGTTTCAGTGGCTACTAGCATAAGTCTTTTTCTGTCTCGTGCTGCCTGTCTGTTGTGGGTCACCTGAGATCTGTTCTTGATCCCTTAGTCCAGGCTTCTCACTGTGAAACCCAGCCTGGCACCCTGCCCCATCTGGAGTCTTGTTGGTTGGCATGGTAAAAGTAAGCCACGCTCTAACTCTTAACATTTCTACCCGTGAGAAATACATGTAACTTCATCTTATGTTTAATTAGCCAAGCAGGCCATCTGGCATGTCTTAACTTCAGAGGTGGGGACGTCCAATCTTTCCATGTCCCTAGGAGAAGAATGTAGCCATAGTGACAACAGCAACATTGTTACTAACAATAAGGTATCTAGGCAGTTCTCATGTATGTCATATTCTCTTACCATTTCTTTTCAATTAAATTTCTACAATATACTTGTAATCTCAGCACTTTGGGAGACTGAGGTGGGCAGATCACTTGAGGCCAGGAGTTTGGGACCAGCCTGGCCAACATGGCAAAACCCCATCTCTGCTAGAACACAAAAATTAGCTGGTCTTGGTGGCACACACCTGTAATCCCAGCTACTCAGGAGGCTGAGACAAGAGAATTGCTTGAGCCTGGGAGGCAGAGGTTGCAGTGAACCAAGATCATGCCACTGCACTCCAGGCTGGGTGAGAGAGAAACACTGTCTCAAAAAAAATCTTTTTTCTAAAATGTAAAAGCACTACTAAAAGAAGATATCTTTTAAGGGGAGGCTCACTGACTTACGTGTTTCATAAATCAATGTAAAAAATGTGGGGCCTGATGTTTATTTTTCCAAGTAAGGATATTTCCAAAAAAAGTTACAATCACACTTCCATTTCATTAAGAAGGATATTTTAACATCAAGTGTGAGAGCATAATCTCAGAGTAAAAAGAAAATTGAATGTACCTAGCTGTATGAAAAACTTGTATTATCCTTAACTTTTACATCTCATTAGTAACTCATACCATTGTAAGGATGACATTTGGGATTTCTTAGTAGTGGATTCTGGATTAGAAATTACAGGGAAATGGTCCTGGGTATGTATCTAGGATCAGGAATGACTGTGCAATGATCAAATTAGGGCCTCATAGAGGTTTAGAAAGGCCATTAGAGAGAAAACTAATGCATATTTCTTTTACTTTATTATTTTAAAAAGTGTTACAAGGAACCACATGGGCTATTAATTGCATTGAAAACAAAATGTTCTTTGGTTGCATTGTAACTGGTCAGTGTGAGTGATGAGGTAGTCTTTATCACTTGTCTTGACTTTTATCTAGCTTTACTTTTCAGAGCCCTGCAGAAAGTACAATAGCAGTCAAACCTTTTCATAGTCATTTAATTGCTCATTCTGAACCACTATAAAGTGACTTTTTCCAGCCTCTAACAGTACTTAAAATGTAGCAACAAAAAATACTTTACCATAAAAATACATGTATAGTGGCCAGGTGTGGTGGCTCATGCCTGTAATCCCAGTACTTTGGGAGGCTGAGGTGGGCGGATCACAAGGTCAGGAGATCAAGACCATCCTGACTAACATGGTGAAACCCTGTCTCTACTAAAAATACAAAAAGAAATTAGCCGAGCGTGGTGGTGGGCGCCTGTAGTTCCAGCTACTTGGGAGGCTGAGGCAGGAGAATGGCGTGAACTCAGGAGGTGGAGCTTGTAGTGAGCCAAGATCACACCACTGCACTCCAGCCTGGGCAACAAAGCGAGACTCTGTCTCAAAAACAAACAAACAAAAAAATCAAAAAACATGCGTAGAAAAACTTGATGAATGTATGCTAAAACGTTAACGCTATCTCTAGAAGATGGGATGATATTTAACTTAATATCTGGAATCTTCAATAAATATATATTATTTTATAATATGAAAGTTATTTAAAAATTAGAACAGTTTATAATTTAAATATCATGGGAAACTTTTTTGGAGATTCAAAGTGTCTCAAAGTTGGTTTTCTTCTAACATCTTAGTGAGAAATGAATTATTATTAGGTTCCTATAATACGTCAGGAAACATGGGCTAGGAAAATTCTGTAATTTTGGTCTGGACAAATGAATGAGAGATCAGAAGAGTCTGGTGCTCGGATTCCTACCTCTGTGTTAATTGTATCTCTTTGGGGAGGGGTTGCAATGTTGCAGGCGTCATCCTAAACTCTTTACATGTAATAATTCATTTACTGTCCACAACATCTACTTGAAGTGGATACTAATATTTTCCCATTTTATGTAAGATACAACAGAAGAACAGAGAGGTTGAGTAACTTGTCCAAGGTAATACACCCCATCGGTGGCAGCACTGGTATTTGAATGCAGGAAATTTGGCCACTGCCCTAAGTATCAGCAGCTGCCTTTCACAAAGATTCTTACTTCTTAATTTGAACTCTGTAGTGATGAAGGATGCACACAAATGACGTGTATGCTAAATGCTGACAGAATGACAGATATGTTATAATATCACGGAGTCCACCTATAACAGTTTTTATAGCCATTTTATTGAGAGCCCTAGGCCTCCAGGTATTGTCTTCCAGAGGTTACTGTGCATTGGGACAGGAAGAAGAACAGGGCGGGGAATGGGAGAGGGGTAAGATCATATACTCAATATTATTATTTACTGTTTATTACACGAGGTTCAATTATGTGTTCACACTGCTGCCTCGCACCACTGTGTCATAATCTTCACAAGGGCAACCACAATGATTTATTTCTTTCTGCTTCATCATTACCTTAGAATATACTTGATACATAGTAGACAATATGGTTAAGAATAAATGAAGGAATGAGTTACATTCATACCTTTCTATCCTGTTGCCCTCAAAACAAAGCATACTAAATGTAATGCCCCAGGTGTTACATTTAGTATGTAATGTAATAGGTGACTCATCTCAAGCTTATGCTATACCAATATTTATTTTACAAACTGCTCTTCAAAGTAAAATCATTTTTAAACAAATAGAACCCTTTCTTTCTCTGCTCTTCAGCCCCATCTTCAGAGGTACTGGAAGTGCAGACAACTGTGGCTAGAGCCATTGTCTGATTCTTTAGTTCAGACAAAATTTCCGTCACCGCTGATGTTCTGAAGTGTAATTTTAAAATCTATACCTTCTCCCTGAACATTTAATCCGGAGGGAAAGTAATGTGAAGAAGAGATTGAATTGGCCATATTTGTTTCAGACATACTCAATATTGCCCTAGGAGCTTCCAGCTTCTCTTGTTATTGAAGAATTTATAAGCCAGGTAATTGAGAATTGGTTGTTATATTAAAAGAAAAAGGCAAGATGTAAAGATCCATGTGGTGTGATCTCACTTATGTGAAAAATACATAAAATGCTGAAAGGAAATGTACAAATAGAACATCTCTGGGTGCAGTTAGAGGTGATTTTACATTTTAATAAATAATCATGGATTCATTATAAATTTGGGGAGAATTAAGCTTCTGATGTCATCTACTGCCACCTCCTTACTAATGTGCCAGGTGATGTTCAAGACAGAGTTTTTCATTACGGAAAGAAACAAAAGAACTTCCCATCACATCCTTTGCACAGGACTTTCAGTTGGAGCTTTGTTTGTGAAATATCTTTATACCAAAGCCCCTGTCCTGTTCCCTAGGAAGACCACTGCTATTGCCTGCAGACTAACCTTTCCATCATTCATTCATCAACACTTCGTGTGTACCTGATGTATGTACGGCATGTACAGAGCGAATGCTACTGTACTTATTCACTTGATTCAAAATGGAAGACATCTGGAGAGCATCACCTACTGTACATTGCTTGCCGTTGCTGGGAAAGGATGCTTCAGAGTGTTCACGGTCCTAGTTCAGGAAGTACATTATTCATCCTGTGATTATGGCAAAAAGATACAGTATCATCATTGACATTTCTTATCCCATAAACTAGCTGGAATACATTTTTAAAAATAGAGCAAGAGACTGTAAAATGGAAAAAGATATGTATGAAATGGCGTTATATTTTATAGGCTTTGTGTGTTTTGAGGGCAACAGGATAGAAAGGTATGAATGTAGAATGTAACTCATTCCTTCATTTATACCTAACCATATTGTTTACTATGTACCAAGTATGTTCTAAGGTAATGAGGAAGCAGAAAGAAATAAATCATAGTGGTTGCCCTTGTGAAGATCGTGACAGAGCGGTGGGAGGCAGCAATGTAAATAAATAATTGAACTTCATGTAATAAATAGTAAATAATTATATTAAGTATATGGTCTTACCCAATGACATCGAATTACCACAATGCAAAGAATTTCTGGTGCTCTCACCTTAAATTACTTGGTAAATATGGTATCAACTCAAAATAAGAGGCATATATGGTTTAGAGGAAGCACTTTGTAAATTCAGAATTTGTGAAGTATACAATTCTAATTGTTACACTAAGAAGGACATGACAAAAAAATAATGGGAAGTGTGCTGTAGATTTTTTCCTGGGAATAGGAATGGATATTTCATTCTCCTGCATGTTGGGAAAGTTTTAAAACAGTTGATTTTAGATTGCTTCAGAAAGAATCAAGCTCTGATCTAACTTTTGGGGCAATGGATGCCACATGTTAGGTCAAAAAGTAGACTATTAATGTGATCACTCAGGCGATCAAAGGGACTATGCTGGCCTGTTGGAACTGGTGTGCAAGATCAACATCCTGGGGAGAGGCGATGTTTAAATTTGTACCAGCTGGCTGGGCGCAGTGGTTCATTTCTGTAATCCCAGCACTTTGGTTTGCTGAAGCGGGCAGATCACCTGAGGTCAGGAGTTCAAGACCAGCCTGACCAACATGGTGAAGCCCATCTCTACTAAAAATACAAAAATTAGCTGGGCATGATGGTACACTGTTGTAATCCCAGCTGCTCCGGAGGCTGAGACAGGGGAATTGCTTGAACTCAGGAGGCAGAGGTTGCAGTGAGCTGAGAGTATGCCACTGCACTCCAGCCTGGGCGACAGAGCAAGACTTCATGTCAAAAACAAAACAAAACAAAACAAAACAAAACAAACAAAAAAAACCCACGTGTACCACAGTGTACCATGGACACTGTGATATTTGCCTATGTTCTAGATCTTTGTTTAAATTCCACGTCCATATAGAAAGACATGCCAAAAATAATACAGCAGCTACTGTAGTGACTGAGATCCTGATTTGCTTCCTGACATATGCTGTTGACATATGCTTCCTGACAATGTTGATGCATTTCTGACATTCATTGTATTTTTTCTATTGGAATGTTATTTATAGGAAATTACAGCAGATACATAAGAGAAAAATGAGAAGTTTCCTATTCATTTTCATCACCCCTTTTCCTGATTATTTTTAAGGGTGAAGATACAATATTTACTAGTCCCAGTGCAAATAAATTTCTCACTGCTCTGGAAGAATTCCAGATGTACTCTACTACATGATGATTCTGTGTGTTGTACTTGAAACTAATGTTGCACTTGGGAAGTGGCAGGAAGTCAAGGCTGAAGTTAAACTTTGTTGTCTACCAGCTGAACCCCCCAGCCTTGGCATGCTTTTTACAACTCATGCTGTTCTTTTCAAGGTGTTCTTTATTTGAGGTTCTCGTTTTCAACTTTATGGTCTTCTGCTCTTTGAACGTGGCAAACCATTGCTGTATGTATATGGAGGATGCCCAGGCTGAAGATTCCAGGGATGACAGATCATTGATGATGTGACCTAATGTGATTTGCCTCACCAATGAAATGCTTTTCCTTCTTTGGTTTTACGGAAGACAGTGTCCTCAAAAAAATTAAATGCATTTGGGAAACCTGGCATCTTCTTGACTTAGAGGCAAGCATTAACGATTTATTTCAAGACAACACTAGAAGAAAGAACTGCATTGTTTCCTTACGTTACAAGTGGGTTAGAACATAGAGGAGTTACTGCGTGAGATTTTACAGTGTTTTCCGAAAAGTTCCTCACAACTGAGTCACCAACTTGTTTAGAATCCATTTAAGACACACTTTGCACCTTTCTAAAAAAAAAAATTGAATTGAGTCATAGCTCTCTACTGATGTGTCAGAGCCACAAATTGTTTTCTTATTTTTTTCTTTTTCTTTTTTTATTATACTTTAAGTTCCAGGGTACATGTGCACAACGTGCAGGTTTGTTACATATGTATACATGTGCCATGTTGGTGTGCTGCACCCATCAACTTGTCAGCACCCATCAACTCGTCCTTTACATCAGTTATAACTCCCAATGCCATCCCTTCCCGCTCCCCCCTCCCCATAATAGGCACCG
>NW_012118465.1:1126048-1128912 GCF_000951035.1 Colobus angolensis palliatus | reverse complement strand
TCCTTTAGCTCTGAGAAGTTTGATCGACTGAAGCCTTCTTTTCTCAACTCGTCAAAGTGATTCTCAGTCCAGCTTTGTTCTGTTGCTGGCGATGAGCTGCGTTCCTTTGGAGGAGGAGATGCGCTCTGATTTTTTGAATTTCCAGCTTTTCTGCACTGCTTTTTCCTCATCTTTGTGGTTTTATCTGCCTTTGGTCTTTGATGATGTTGATATACTGATGGGGTTTTGGTGTGGGTGTCCTTTTTGTTTGTTGTTTTTCCTTCTAACAGTCAGGACCCTCAGCTGCAGGTCTGTTGGAGTTTGCTTGAGGTCCACTCCAGACCCTGATTGCCTGAGTATCAACAGCGGAGTCTGCAGAAGATAGAATATTGCTAAACAGCGATTGTTGCTGTCTGATTCTTGCTCTGGAAGCTTTGTCTCGGGAGTGTACCCTACTGTGTGAGGTGTGAGGTGTCGGTCTGTACCTAGTGGGGGATGTCTCCCAGTTAGGCTACTCAGGGGTCTGGCACCCACTTAAGCAGGCAGTCTGTCCGTTCTCAGATCTCAGCCTCCGTGCTGGGAGATCCACTGCTATCTTCAAAACTGTCAGACAGGGTCATTTACCTCTGCCGAGGTTTCTGCTGCTTTTTGTTTAGCTGTGCCCTGTCCCCAGAGGTGGAGTCTACAGAGTCAGTCAGGCCTCCTGGAGCTGTGGTGGGCTCCACCCAATTCGAGTTTCCAGGCGGCTTTGTTTGCCTACTTAAGCCTCAGCAATAGCGGGTGCCCCTCCCCCAGCCTCGCTGCCGCCTTGCAGTTAGATCTCAGACTGGTGTGCTAGCAATGAGGGAGGCTCCGTGGGCGTGGGACCCTCTGCTCCGGGCGTGGGATATAATCTCTTGGTGTGCTGCTTGCTAAGACCCTTGGTAAAGCACAGTATTAGGGTTGGAGTTACCTGATTTTCCAGGTGCTGTGTGTCTCAATTTCCTTTGGCTAGGTAAAGGAATTCCCTTCCGCCTTGCGCTTCCCAGGTGAGGCAGTGCCTCACCCTGCTTCAGCTCTCGCTGGTGGGGCTGCACCCACGGACCACTGCCAACTGTCCGACACATCCCAGTGAGATGAACCCGGTATCTTAGTTGAAAATGCAGAAATCACCCGTCTTCTGTGTCACTCATGCTGGAAGCTGGAGGCTGGAGCTGTTCCTATTTGGCCTTCTTGGGCGTGCCCCCCTTTTTTTTCTTTTGAAATGGGGTCTTGCTATGTTGCCCAGGCTGATCTCAAACTCCTGGGCTCAAGCCATTCTCTTGCCTCACCTCTCGAGTAGCTGGGACTACAGGCATGAGCTACCATGTCTCTGTATTTTATTATTATTATTATTATTTTGTAGAGATGGGGTTTTACTATGTTGCCTAGGCTGGTCTGAAACTCCCGGACTCAAGCAATCCTCCCACTTCAGTCTCCTGAGTAGCTGGAATACAGGCATGCACCACGATTCCTGGTTTTATTTATTTCTTAGTAAAGAGGATTGCTAAAATTGAGTTACTTGTCTAAGGTTACATAGCTTGAGTGGTAGAGCTAAGATCCTGATCATCTATCTTTATGTTCATTTAACTCATGCCTACTTTCTAAACACTAGCAAGTACCAACATTTCAAATGCTACAAACAGGGAACTGTTTCTGTGGCAGATGTATTCTATCTCCCAACTTTGAATGATAGAGATTAATATCTTGTTTTGCTTTTTGGAAGGAATGGGGCAGAAAATATATTAAATGAACAACAAATACCAGTCTCTTGGTTGTTAAACTTAGGATCTACAGCTGATAAGCCACTTCCATATATCAGTTACTCCTTTACATTCACTGAAGAGGGGTAACAAGTAATGCATTGATGCCAGTCATTTCTAGGTGTTCTGACTGGGGCATGAATTCTGGTTGTGAATGTTTTCCTTGCTGGTTCCTGTGGCTGAGTTACTTACACATCAGATGATTTTGTATGGGAAACTGCTTGCATCAGATACCAAAGTGGACTCGTCTTACCCATTCAAGCACTGAATGCTGAGATTGAATGGCAGCTTGTCTTTTTCCAGTATTTTCATTTTTCTGTGTCATATCTATAATCTCATGTCCTAGTGATTCCTGATAGGATATAAGAAAAGAAAATCAAGGTACGCTAATTATCTGTAAAATATTAGTTAGAGAAACTTTCTATAGTAAAAAGTGAAATCTATAATGGCAATTTTAGCAAAAGATGAACAGAAAAACTAGGTTATAAGTGGGAATAAGGAGCAAGGCTAGTAAAGATAACTCTGGAAAATTGCAGAAAATCTGTAAGTCTAATTTTAATGATTGTATTATGTTGGGAATGGGTGCTTGGTGTCACAAAAATCAACACTGAGACAAAGGATCTCTCAACAAGGCTAGTTTACTTTCTGCAGAAAGGGTGCTGCTCACTAGCAGTCTTGCCACGAGAGCATACACGAACAAAGAAGATAGGGTCATTTATAACCTGACGCATCCACCCTGCTGCTGTGTCTGGTTTCTGTTGTCTGGAACAGGACTTCACATTCTGTACTTGACTCGATTGGCTAGCAACTTAGAACTTCCCAAAACAGGCAAAGGCAGAGGAGAGAACAAAGGAAGAGAGGAAGTAACTTGTGGAATGCTGAGAGAGGCAAAAACACTTCCAAATAAGGAAGAGAAATAGGTTGTGACCTACGGCTTGCTTGGACTGGTTCAGGCATGCCAGGGCAAATATCTAGACTAAAATGTGGTGGCTAAGAACACAGAGTATATTGATTTCTTTATTACAGCTAGCAGATATTTAGGAATATTAGCACAGGTCTTTGAGTAAATTTTGCTTCTAAGAGAGGTTAATATCTATTTTCTTT
>NW_012118465.1:1075428-1117958 GCF_000951035.1 Colobus angolensis palliatus | reverse complement strand
CCTTTGCTATTTGTTTTTTTTGTGTGTGTGGTTCCATATGAATTTTATATTTTTAAAATTTCTATGAAAAATGACATTGGAATTCTGATAGAGGCTGCATTAAATCTGTAGATTGCTTCAGGGACATTTTAGCAATACGAATTATTTGGTTCCACAAACATGGGATATTACATCATTAATCTGTGTCTTCTTTAACTTCTTTTATCAGTTTTTTAGAGTTTTTATGGTACAGGTCTTTTACCTACTAGGTTAAATTTATTCCTAAGAATTTTATTTTATTTTATTTTGTAGCTAGTAGCAGTGGAATTACTTCCTTGATTTCTTTTTCAGAAAGCTCATCGTTAGAGTATTAGAAATTCTACCGATTTTTGTATATTGATGTTGTATCCTGCAACTTTACTGTGTTTGTTTGTTAGTCCTAACAGTTTTGTGGTGGAATTTTTAGGGTTTTCTATATATAAGATCATGTCATTGGCAAATAGTGGCAATTTCATTTCTTTCTTTCCTATTTGGATGACTTTTATTTCTTTCTCTTGGCTACTGCTCCAGCAAGAATGTCCAATACTGTGTTGACTAGAAATGGCAAAAGTAGGCATCCTTGTGTTATTCCAGATCTTTGAGGAAAGGTTTTCAGCTTTTCACTATTGAAAGTAATGTTAACTTTTGGCTTATCATTTATGCCCTTTATTGCGTTGAGGTACATTCCATCCATATCTAATTTTTGGAGTTTTTTTAATGATGAAAGGATGTTGAATTTTGTCAAATGCTTTTGTTTGAATCTAATTAGATGATCATATGGTTTTTGTCCTTCATTCTGTCAATGTGATGTGGCACATTTATTGATTTGTGTTTGTTGAACCATTCTTACATCTCAGGGATAAAAATCCACTTAATTGTAAGTGGGATTTATGATCAAATAAGTAATCCATTAATGTGTTGGATTAATTCATTTAATATGTTGTTGAATATGGATTGCTAGTATTTTGATGAGGATTTTTGCATCTATATTAATCAATAATATAGCCTGTAATTTTTTTTTTTTCTTGTGTGTGTGTGTGTGATGTTCTTGTCTGGCACTAGCATCAGATAATGCTAGCCTTGTAAAAAGAGTTTGGAAGCAGTAGCTCCTCTTTGACTTTTTGGAAGAGTTTGTGAAGGGTTGGTATTAGTTCTTCTTTAAATGTTTGGTAGAATTCAGCAGTAAGGCAATCAGGTCCTGGGCTTCTCTTTGATGGGAGATTTTTGTTGTTGTTGTTACTGATTACATTTCCTTACTTGCTATTGACCTTTTCAAATTTTCTATTTTTGATGGTTCAGTCTTAGTAGGTTTATATGTCTAGTAATTCATTAATTTCTTCTAGTTTGTCCAATTTTTTATAAACTATGAGCTGTTAAACTAATGTTAACAGTTAATATGAACATAGAGTTGTTCGTAATAGTCTCTTATGATCCTTTGTATTTCTGTGGCATCAGTTGTAATGTCTCCACTTTCTGATTTTATTAATTTGAGTCCTCTATTTTTTTTAGTCTGCCAAAGGTTTGCCAACTTTGTTTATCCTTTCAAAACACTAAACTCTTAGTTCTGTTGATATTTTATATTGTTTTTCTAGCCTCACATTTATTTATGGTCTATTATTTATTTCTGTTCTTCTGCGAACATTGGCTTACTTTGTTCTTTCTCTATTTCCTTGGTTCCTTGGAGTGTAACATTAAGTTGTTTATTTGAGATCTTTCTTCTTCTTCTTCTTCTTCTTGTTTTTGAGACAGAGCCTCCTTCTTTCGCCCAGGCTGGAGTGCAGTGGCGCGATCTTGGCTCACTGCAAGCTCCACCTCCCAGGTTCATACCATTCTCCTGCCTCAGCCTCCCAAGTAGCTGGGACTACAGGTGCCCGCTACCATGCCCACTAAGTTTTTTTGGATTTTTAGTAGAGACAGGATTTCACCATGTTAGCCAGGATGGTCTTGATCTCCTGACCTCGTGATCCACCCGCCTTGGACTCTCAAAGTGCTGGGATTACAGGCGTGAGCCACTGTGCTTTGCCGAGATCTTTCTTCTTTTCTGATGTAATCATTTATTGCTATAAAATTTCCTTTTAGAATTGTTTTTGCTGCATCCCGTAAGTTTTGGTATATTGTTTCCATTTCTGTTTGTTTCATTATATTTTTAGATATCGTTTTCTTTTTAATTTATTTATTGACATAAGTTGTTCAGGAGCATAGTGTTTAATTTCTATGTGTTTGTGAATTTTCTAAAAGTTCTCCTGTTTTTGATGTCTGGTTTCATACTATTGTGATTGGAAAAGCTACTTGATATGATTTCGGGCTTTTAAATGTGCTGACTTGTGTTGTGGCTGAATGTATGATTTATCCAGGAGAATGTTTTGTGTGTGTTTGGGTGGAATGTTCTTTACATATGTTAGGTTCATTTGGTCTAAAGGTGTTCTCCAAGTCCAGTGTTTCTTTATTAATTTTATGTCTGGATAATCTGTCCCTTATTGAAAGTGGGGTAATGAAGTTTTCTACTATTATTGTATTGAGATCTATTGCTTCTGTTCGATTCTTTAATATTTGTTTTATATATTTAGGTGCTCTGATGCTGGGATAAGTTGTTATATCTCCTTTATCATTATATAATGTCCTTCTTTGTCTCTTTTTATAGTTTTTGATTAAAGTCTATTTTGTCTGATGTAAGTATAGTTATCCATGTTCTCTTTTGATTTTCATTTGTATGAAATACATTTTTCCACCCCTTCACTTTCAGTTTATGTGTACCCTTAAGAGTGAGGTCAATCTCATTTAGACAGCATGTAGTTGAGTCTCTTTAAAATGTCCATTCAGTCACTCTCTTTGGAGAATTAAATTCATTTACATTCGGTAATGATAGATAGGTAAGTACTTACTACTGTTATTTTATTACTCTCTGGTTGTTTTATAGATAATTTCTTCCTCTCTTGCTATCTTTCTTTGTGATTGGATGATTTTCTGTAGCAGTTTGCTTTGAATCCTTTATATTTTTATTTTATGCATCTATGACAGATTTTGCTTTGTGATTTCCATGAGGCTTACCTTGGACATCACACACACACACACACACACACACACACACACACACACACACACACACATGTACACACACAGAACTATTTGACAGACGGTACCCTGTCTTATTCATCATGGTATTCTCATCTCCTAAAACACAGGAATGACTCAATAAATATTTACTGAATTAAAAAATTAAAAGAATGTTCTAAGTACTAAGTCATCCAGTCACCAAAGGCTGTGACAATTGGGAAAATGTTCGTGAGATGCCTAGGACTTTGAGTCATAGAGAAAGGGAAGATAATTCTAGGGAGGTATATGGAAGCATAAAAATGGAAGGCATATTGAGAAACAGTCTATATAAGGAAAATGATTAAGAATTATCCTCTTGGCCGGGTGCAGTGGCTCATGCCTGTGATCCCAGCACTTTGGGAAGCTGAGGTTGGCAGATTGCCTGAGGTCAGGAGTTCGAGACTAGCCTGGCCAACATGGTGAAATCCCGTCTCTACTAAAAATACAAAAAATTAGCTGGGCATGGTGGAGTATGCCTGTAATCCCAGCAACTTGAGAGGCTGAGGCAGGAGAATTGCTTGAACTGGGACCTGGGAGGCAGAGGTTGCAGCGAGCTGAGATTGCACCACTGCACTCCAGCCTAGGTTACAGAGCAAGACTCTGTCTTAAAAAAATAAAAAAATAAAAAAAAAAGGATTATCCTGTCAAAGTAAGTAGAACCACAGTGCAACTGCTTTGTTAAAGAGTTAGACTGTTCCTCAAAAAGTTAAACATATATTTACCATATTACCCGGCAGTTCCACTCCTAGGTATATATCCAAGAGAACTGAAAACCATATGTCCACAAAAACTTGTACACAAATGTTCATAGCAGCACTATTCACAACAACCAAAAGGTGAAAATGACCCAAATGCCCATCAACTGATGAATGCATAACAAAATGTGGTGTATTCTTATAATGGGATATTATTCAGCCATAAAAGTAATAAAGTACTGATGTATGATACAATATGGATGAACTCTGAAATTATTATGCTAAGTGAAAAGAGACATACATAAAAGGCCACATATTATATGTCTGCATTCATATGAAATGTCCAGAATAAGCAAATACAGAGACAGAAAGAAGATGAGTGGTTGCCAGGGAATGGAAAAGGATGCCAGAATAGAGGGGAATGAGAAGTGGCTGCTCCTGGGTTTGTGGGGAGAAGTGATGTAATAAAAATTAGATAGTGGTGGTTGCACAGCTTTGTGAATATAAACCACTTGATTGTACACTACAAACATTTTTAAAAATAAACTTTAAAAATTTTACCTATATAAAAATGGAAAAAAAAAGTAAATAAAGGGAAGCAAAAGGCACTGTATAACATCAGACACTCTTGAGTGCCTGAATATTAAAGATTTCTGGGCAGGAAAAAGGCAACAAGGCAGTGCTTAAGCCAATAAGCTTCTCAAAGAATTGGAGAAACACCCTGGGGGAAGGATAGCCAGTGAGAGGACAATTGTTAAGGCGCCAGTGAGGGCCTGGATTTGACTTTTGACAATGGAATTGAAAGGAAAGAGAGATTGAAAAGACAGGACACAAGAAAAACAGACAGGATTTTATGACTGACTGACTGTAGAAAGAAAAGTAGATGTTGCTAACAGAGCTGATTTAGAAGCCAGCTTCATGGAAGAAGGAAAAAAGGAGAAGCTAGCACGAAGCTTTGAAAGCCAAGGCAATGAAAATATCATGAAGACCAAAGTAGAAGTGGTTTTCAAGAAACTGTAGTGAAACACTTTAAAAGCTGCAGGTAGGTGATATCAGCAAAATGGCAGAATAGGAGGTCCGACAGGCTTCACTACCCCCAACAGAAAGCTCAACTAACAACAAAAAACACCTTGGTAAAAGTTCCAAACTTTGGGTATAAGCTGAAGTTACCTGCATTGTCCCCAGAACTGAATAAAAACGGCATTAAAAGGATAAGAGAAATAGTCTCACTTTAACCACGTCACCCTTTCCACTCCCGCTAATTGGCACAGTGCCACACAGAGGGGATTCCCCAGGACCCATGATTTTTACAGTGAGAAATAGAGCCAAAGGAGGACATCCAACTTCCCTAGGCTTCTGAGATGCTTACCAGAAAGCCCTTTCCAGTTTTACTTCACGGGAAATACAGCGGGAAACAGCAGGGCTAGACCACTTGGGGTTAGGTAGAACAAAGCAAGGAGGTGGTAACAAAGCAGTGTTGGTGGTAACTCAGTGTACCTGTCAGCAGTGGTGCCCAATCAGAGGTACCAGCTAACAGATGTGATGTAATGCTCTACTTAGCTTGAGTCTCTAGATGGTCAGTCTCCATGACCCGCCTTAGACCCTACCCAGGGATTCCACTCAAGGAGGAAGATGATCACTGCAGCAAATTTCAGCAAAGGGTAGGGACTAGTTCTGCCACACCGAGAAGTTCAAACAGCATTTGAAGCATCTTCAAAGCCCATCCCCAAACCCCACCCACAGAGGGGGACAACTGCTGCAGCAAACTTTGGCAAAGAGCCAAGGCTATGTCTTCCACACGCAGGAGTTTAAATAGTTCTCAGCCCAACCTGAAAGCCCACCCAAGGACTCACTTAGAGGCAGGGCAGCAAACCTCAACCATCCATTGCTATTAAGCATAGCAGCTGGTTCTATCCATCCCAGTCCATGACTCCACCTAACCACATGGTCCCTCCTGCAACACTGTTTAGCTGCTGAACTCAAATATCAGTACCGTCTGACCAGGGAATACACCCTATGGCCCTGCCTGATCAGAAGCCATTGCAGTGCCAATTTTGCAGCTTGGCCAGATGGCAGAGCTCAGCCAGTAAGTTTTGTCAGACAGCAGAGCCTAGCCATCTGTCCCATTTAAATTCAGAGCAAAAACAGGAGTCCAGCCATCTAGAGAAGCTGAAAGTAAGCTCTGCCTTCTCTGAGTCATTACCAGCTGACCCATCCAGGGATAGGTCCTGTTCTTTTTTTTTTTTTCCGGGATGGAGTCTTGCTCTGTCACCTAGGCTGGAGTGCAGTGGCACAATCTTGGCTCACTCCAGCCTCCACCTCCTGGTTTCAAGCGATTCTCCTGCCTCAGCCTCCTGAGCAACTGGGACTACAGGTGCCCACCACCACGCCCAGCTACTTTTTTTTATCTTTAGTAGAGATGGGGTTTCACTAAGTTGGCCAGACTGGTCTTAAACTCTTGACCTCAGGTGATGTGCCCACCTTGGCCTTCCAAAGTGCTGGGATTATAGGCGTGAGTCACTGAGCCTGGCCCTAATTTTGAAAGAGTTTGAGAAGAATTGGTGTTCATTCTGTGAATATTTGGTGTAATTCACTAGTGAAGCCCTCTGAACATGAGTTTTTCTTTGTTGGAAGTTGTGTCACTACTGTCATTTTCTTTGCTTATTATGGATTTATTTAGGTTTTTTATTTTTTCATGAGTCAGTTTCAGTAGCATGTGTATGTCTAGCAATTTGGCCATTTCATCTGGGTTATCTAGCTTGGTATAAATTTGTTCATAGTGTTCTATTCCTTTTATTTCTGTGAAGTCAGTAGTATGAAAGAGGTGGGGTCTCTTTCATCTCTGGCTTTAGTAAGGTGAATCTTCTGTCTACTTTTCTTGGTCAGTCTCACTAAAGATTTGTTAATTTTGTTGTTATTTTCAAAGAATCAATTTTTGGGGTCATTGATTCAATTGTTTTTCTATGTTCTATTTCCTTTATCTCCACATTAATCTTTACTATTTTCTCCCTTCTTCTTGCTTTAGGTTTGGTATACTGTTATTTTTCTATTTTCTTGAGGTGGGAGAAATGTACATAATGATGCAGAGGTGATCCGCCAGTGGTGGTGGTAGGTGAGAAGGAAGAGGAATAGACTGAAGGAGTAGGGTCATGCTGAAGCATATTAATTTCATCCTAAGGAAAATGACAAGCTACTGAAGGAATTTAAGTGGAAAAGTGAGAAAATCAGAGTTCTGATTTAGACAGATCATCCTAACTATAGTGAAAAAACCAACCAACCAAACAAAAAAACCTCGGAGTAGGGGAAGATGGGAGCCAGAGTCCAGAATCCGGAACCTTAGAGTTGGAAAGGACGTTGCAAGTGTTCTAATCCTAGTCCTACTTCCCAGATGGTGTAAGAATCCCCTCTACCACATCTCTACAGTTGCTGTTATACTTTTTCAGCCTAGTTATCACCACCTAACAGGTTGTCTATTCCATTTTTATCAGCTCTATTTTTAGAACTCGTTTTCTTATCCTGAGTTAAACTCTTCACTGTAGCATCCATCCATTGTCCAACTTTTGTTCATTGGAGCCATACAGAATAAACTCATTCTGCTTTTCATGAAAACTTTTTAAACAGTTGAAGAATTATATCTTCCCCAAGTCTACTTTTTTCCAAGATGCTTTAAATGTTTCTTACGCTACATAATTTTAAGATCCCTCTCACTTCAGTTACCTTCCTCTGGACACACCCTGGCAGGTCAAGATCTAATTTATTCTGAAGTGCCAAGTAAGTCTTTATTTTTCAGTTTTATGAAAAATACTATTTCCATAATTTTTAAACATAAATAGTAAATAATTTCATAGTAGCAAGAAAGTCTATGAGCATAGTTGTTAAACTAACTTCATAATGATCATAGCTCAGGTTTACAAGTTTAATTTATGTAGTCACTTGAGAGTTATTATTTTTATTTTTTTATTTTTCCATAAGTTATTGGGGTACAGGTGGTATTGGTTTCATGAGTAAGTTCTTTAGTGGTAATTTGTGAGGTTTTGGTGCATCCATCACCTGAACAGTATGCACTGCACCATATTTGTAGTCTCTTATCCCTTGCCCCCTCCCACTCTTTCCTCCAAGTCCCCAAAGTCCACTGTATCATTCTTATGCCTTCTCATCCTCATAGCTTAGCTCCCACATATCAGTGAGAACATACTGTGTCCGTAATTGATGGGTTTTTGGTCTCAGTGACTTCAAGAATGAAACTGCAGCCCCTCACAGTGAGTGTTACAGTTCTTAAAGATGGTGTGTCCAGAGTTTGTTCCTTCTGATGTTCGGACGTGTTTGGAGTTTCTTCCTTCTGGTGGGTTTGTGGTCTCACTGGCTTCAGGAGTGAGGCTGCAGACCTTCACGGTGAGTGTTACCATTCATAAAGGTAGTGCGGACCCAAAGAGTGAGCAGCAGCAAGATTTATTGAAAAGAGCAAAAGAACAAAGCATCCACAGTGTGGAAGGGGACCCAAGCAGGTTGCTGCTGCTGGCTCTGGCAACCTGCTTTTGTTCCCTTATCTGACTCCACCCACATCCTGCTGATTGGTCCATTTTACAGAGAGCTGATTGGTCTGTTTTGACAGAGTGCTGATTGGTGCGTTTACAATCTCTGAGCTAGACACAAGAGTGCTGATTGGTGCATTTACAATCCTTTAGCTAGAAACAAAAGTTCTTCAAGCCCCCACTAGATTAACTAGATACAGAGCACTGATTGGTACATTTACAAACCTTGAGCTAGACACAAGAGTGCTGATTGGTGCATTTAAAATCCTTTAGCTAGACATAAAAGTTCTCCAAGTCCCCACCCAACTCAAGAGCCCAGCTGGCTTTGCCTAGTGGATCCTGCGTCCAGGCTGCGGGCAGAGCTGCCTGCCAGTCCCTGTGGGATCCCACAAGGTGGGGGGGCTCAGGCATGGCTGGCTGCAGGTCCAGAGCTCTGCCCCATGGGGAGGCAGCTGAGGCCTGGGGATTATTTGAGCACAGCTGTGGGCAGGGCAGCACTGCTGGGTAACCTGGTGCACCCTCCGCAGCTGCTGGCCCAGGTGCTAAGCCCCTCACTGCCTGGGGCCAGTGGCTCTGGCGGGCCCTCTGAGTGTGGGGCCCGCGGAGCCTGCACCCACCTGGAATTCGCATTGGCCTACCGGCGCCTTGCATAGCCTCCATTCCTGCCCACTCCTCTCCCTCCACACCTCCCGGCAAGCAGAAGGAGCTGGCTCTGGCCTCTGCCAGCCCAGAGAGGGGCTCCCACAGTGCAGCAGTGGGCTGAAGGGCTACTCAAGCACGGCCAGAGTGGGTGCGGAGGCCGAGGAGGCGCGGAGAGCAAGCAAGGGCTGCCAGCATGCTCTCACCTCTCAAGACTATGTTTGGTTTTCCATCCCTGAGTTACTTCACTTAGAATAATAGTCTCCAATTTCATTCAGATCGCTGCAAATGCTGTTAATTCATTCCTTTTTATGGCTGAGTAGTATTCCGTCATATATATAGATATATATATCTATGTATATCATAGTTCGTTTACACACTCATTGATAGGCATTTAAGTTGTTGGTTCCACGATTTTGCAATTGCGAATTGGGCTGCTATAAACATGCATGTGCAAGTATCATTTTAGTATGACTTCTTTTCTTCTGGGTAGGTACCCAATAGTGGGGTTGCTGGATCAAATGACAGTTCTACTTTTAGTTGTTAAAGGAATCCCCACACTGTTTTCCACAGTGGCTTTTACTAGTTGACATTCCCACCAGCAGTGTAGAATTATTTCCTGATCACCGCATCCATGCCAACATCTACTGTTTTTTTTTGATTATGGCCATTCTTGCAGGAGTGAGGTGGTATCAGATTGTGGTTTTGATTTGCATTTCCCTGATCATTAGATCATTAGTAATGTTGAGCATTTTTTTCATGTCTGTTGTCCATTTGTATATCTTCTTTTGAGAATTATCTATTCATGTCCTTAGCCCACTTTTTGATGGGTTTGTTTGTTTCTTACTGATTTGTTTGAGTTTGTTGTAGATTCTGGATATTAGTCCTTTGTCAGGTGTATAGATTGTGAAGATTTTCTCCCACTCTGTGGGTTGTCTGTTTACTCTGCTGACTCTTCCTTTTGCCATACATAAGCTCTTAGTTTAATTAGGTCCCAGTTATTTCTCTTTGTTTTTATTGCATTTGCTTTTGGGTTCTGGATCATGAAATCCTTGCTTAAGCCAGTGTCTAGAAGGGTTTTTCCAATGTTATGTTCTAGAATTTTTATAGTTTTAGGTCTTAGATTTAAGTCCTTAATCCATCTTGAGTTGATTTTTGTGTAAGGAGAGAAATGAGGATCCAGTTTCATTCTCCTGCATGTGGTTAGCCAAGTATCCCAGCACCATTTGTTGAAAAGGGTGTCCTTTCCCCACTTTATGTTTTTGTTTGCTTTGTTGAAGATTAGATGGCTGTAAGTATTTGGGTTTATTTCTGGGTTCTCTATTTTGTTCCATTGGTCTATGTGCCTATTTTTATACCAGTACTATGTAGTTTTGGTGCCTGTAGCCTCATAGTATAGTTTGAAATCAGGTAGTGTGATGCCTTCAGATTTCTTCTTTTTGCCTTGTCTTGCTTTGGCTATGTGGTCTCTTTTTTGGTTCCATATGAATTTTAAAATAGTCTTTTTTAATTCTGTGAAGAATGATAGTCATATTTTGATAGGGATTGCATTGAATTTGTAGATTGCTTTTTTCAGTATGGTCATTTTTACAATATTGGTTCTACCCATCCATGAGCATGGGATGTGTTTCCGTCTGTTTGTGTCATCTGTTATTTCTTTCAGCAGTGTTTTGTAGTTTTCCTTGTAGAAGTCTTTTGACTCCTTGGTTAGGTATTTTCCTAAGTATTTTATTATTACTATTTTTTACATCTATTGTAAAAGAGGTTGAGTTCTTGATTTGATTCTCCACTTGGTTTCTGTTGGTGTACGGAAGAGCTGCTGATTTGTATACATTAGTCTTGCATCCAGAAACTTTGCTGAATTCTTTTATTAGTTCTGGGAGCTTTCTGGAGGAGTCTTAAGGGTTTTCAAGGTAAACAGTTGTATCATCAGCAAACAGTGACAGTTTGATTTCCTCTTTACCGATTTGGATGCCCTTTGTTTCTTTCTCTTGTCTGATTGCTCTGGCTAGGACTACCAGTACTATGTTGAAGAGGAGTGGTAAGAGTGGGCATCCTTGTCTCATTCCCATTTTCAAGAGGATGCTTTCAACTTTTTTTCCATTCAGTGTTACGTTGGCTGTGGATTTGTCATAGATGGCTTTAATTACATTGAAATATGTCCCTTCTATGCCAATTTTGCTGAAAGTTTTAATCATGAAGGCATGATGGATTTTGTTGGATGCTTTTTCTGCATTCATCAAGATGATAATGTGATTTTTGTTTATAATTCTGTTTATGTGGTGTATCACATTTATTGACTTGTGTATGTTAAACCATCCCTGCATCCCTGGTGTGAAACCCACTTGATCATGGTGGATTATCTTTTTGATATGTTGTTGGATTTGGTTAGCTAGTATTTTGTTAAGGATTTTTGCATCTATGTTCATCAGGGATATTGGTCTGTAGTTTTCTTTTTTGGTTATGTCCTTTCCTGGTTTTGTTATTAGGGTGATGCTGGCTTCATAGAATGAATTAGGGAGGGTTCCTTCTTTCTCTATCTTATGGAATAGGCTCAATAGAAATGGTACCAATTATTCTTTGAATGTCTGGTAGAATTCTCCTGTGACTGCATCTGGTCCTGGACTGTTTTTTATTGTTAATTTTTAAATTACCATTTCAATCTTGCTGATTGTTATTGGTCTGTTCCAGGTATCTAATTCTTCCCAATTTAAACTAGGAGGGTTTTATTTTTCCAGGAATTTATCCATCTCTTCTAGGTTTTATAGTTTATGTGCATAAAGGTGTTCATAGTAGCCTTGAATGATCTTTTGTATTTCAGTGGTGTCAGTTGTAATATCTTCTATTTCATTTCTTAGTGAGGTTATTTGGATCCGTCTCCTTCTTCTTCTTCTTCTTCATCTTCTTCTCTCTTCTTCTTCTTCCTTTTGATGAAGTCTCACCCTTATCACCCAGGCTGGAGTGCAATGGCACGATCTCGGCTCACTGCAACCTCCGCCTCTTGGGTTCAAGCAATTTTCCTGCCTCAGCCTCCTGAGTAGCTGGGATTACAGGTGCCTGCCACCATGTCCAGCTAATTTTTGTTTTTTAGTAGAGTTAGGGTTTCACCATATTGGCTAGGCTGGTCTCTAACTACTGACCTCAGGTGATCTGCCTGTCTTGGCCTCCCAAAGTGCTGGGATTACAGGCATGAGTCACCATGCCTGGCCATCTGTTGTATTAGTTAATCTTGCTAATGTTCTATCTATTTTATTTATCTTTTCAAAGAACTAGCTTTTCGTTTCATTTATCTTTTATATTGTTTTTCTTTGTTTCAATTTCATTTAGCTCTGCACTAATCTTGGTTATTTCCTTTCCTCTGCTGGATTTGGATTTGTTTTTGTTCTTGTTTCTCTAGTTCCTTGAGGTATGACCTTAGAAGGTCAGTTTGTGCTCTATCAGTCTTTTTGATGTAGGCATTTATGGCTGTGAACTTTCCTCCTAGCACTGCCTTTGTTGTATCCTGGAGGTTTTGATAGGTTGTGTCATTATTGTTGTTCAGTTTGAAGAATTTTTACATTTCCATGTTGATTTCTTTTTTGACCCAATGCTTGCTCAGGAGCAGGTTATTTAATTTCCATGTATTTGCTGGGTTTTGAAGGTCCCTTTTGAAGTTGATTTCCAGTTTTATTCCCCTGTTGTCTGAGAGAGTGCTTGATATAATTTCAACTTTCTTAAATTTATTGAGACTCATTTTTTTTTCCCTATTATATAGTCTAACCTTGGAGAAAGTTCCATGTGCTGTTGAATAAAATGTGTATTCTGTGGTTGTTGGATGAAATGTTCTGTATATATCTGTTAAGTCCATTTGTTCCAAGGTATATTTTAAATCCATTGTTTCTGTGTTGACTTTCTCTCTTAATGACCTGTGTAGTGCTGTCAGTGGAATATTGAAGTCCCCAACTATTATTGTGTTGCTGTATATCTCGTTTACTGTTATTGTGTTGCTGTCTGTCTCATTTACTAACCCTATTAGTAGTTGTTTTATAAACTTGAGAGCTCCAGTGTTAGGTGCATATATGTTTAGGATTGTGATATTTTCCTGTTGGATAAGGCTTTTTACCATTACACAATGTCCCTCTTTTAACTGCTGTGCTGTAAAGTTTGTTTTGTCTGATACAAGAATAGCTACCCTGCTCACTTTTGGTGTCCATTTGCATGAAATGCCTTTTTCCACCCCTTTACTTAAGTTTATGTGAGTCCTTATGTGTTAGGTGAGTCTTCTGAAGGCAGCAGATAAATTGGTTGATGAATTCTTGTCCATTCTGTGGTTCTTTTTTTTTTCTTTTTTTTTTGTGGAGACAGAGTCTCACTCCATCACCTAGGCTGTAGTGCATTGGTGCTATCTCAGCTTACTGCAAGTTCCGTCTCCTGGGTTCACGCCATTCTCCTGCCTCACTCTCCCAAGTATGTAGGACTGCAGGTGCCTGCAACCACGCCTGGCTAATTTTTTTGGTATTTTAAGTAGAGACTGGGTTTCACCGTGTTAGCCAGGATGGTCTTGATCTCCTGACCTTGTAATCTGCCCGCCTCAGCCTCCCAAAGTGCTGAGATTACAGGCGTCAGCCACATTGCCCAGTCTTTTGTATTTTTTAAGTGGAGCATTTAGGCCATTTACATTCAATGTTAGTATTGAGATGTGAGATGCCATTTCAATCATTGTGCTATTTGTTGCCTGCATACTTTTGTTTTTTTTGTTTTTTGTTTTTGATTTTAACTTGTATTTTTGTTTTATAGGTCCTGTGTGATTTATGCTTTAAAGAGGTTCTGTTTTGATGTGTTTCCAGGATTTCTTTCAAGATTTAGAACCCCTTTTAGCAGTTCTTGCAGTGGTGGCTTGGTAATGGCAAATTGTTTCAGCATTTGTTTGTCTGAAAAAGACTGTATCTTTCCTTTTATGTGATATTTAATTTTGCTGGATACAAATTCTTGGCTGATAATTGTTTTGTTTGAGGAGGTTGAAAATAGGGCCCCATTCCCTTATATCTTGTAGGGTTTCTGCTGAGAAATCTGCTGTTAATCTGATAGGTTTTCCTTTACAGGTTACTTGGTGCTTCTGTCTCACAGCTCTTGAGATCCTTCCTTTGCCTTAACTTTGGATAACCTGATGACAATGTGCCTAGACAATGATCTGAATTTCCCAGGTGTTCTTTGAGCCTCTTGTATTTTGATGCCTAGGTCTGTAGCAAGGTCAGGGAAGTTTTCCTTAATTATTCCCCCAAATATGTTTTCCAAGCTTTTAGAATTCTCTTCTTTCTCAGGAACACTGATTATTCTTAGGTATGGTCATTTAATTTAATCCCAGACTTCTTGGAGACTTTGTTCATATTTTCTTATTCTTTTTTCTTTTTCTTTGTTGGACTGGGTTAGTTCAAAGACTTTGTCTTTGAGCTCTGAATTTCTTTCTTCTACTCATTTAGTTCTGTTTCTGATACTTTCAGGAGTATTTCGCATTTCTATAAGTGTGGCCAATGTTTCATGAATTTTTGATTGTTCCTTCTTTAAGCTATCTATCTCCTTGTATATTTCTCCCTTTACTTCTTGTAATGTGTTTTGGATTTCCTTGCATTGGGCTTTGCTTTTCTCTGGTGCCTCCCTGATTAGCTTAATAACTAACCTCCTGAATTCTTTTTCAGGTAAATCAAGGTTTCTTCTTGGTTTGGATCAATTGCTGGTGAACTAGTCTGAATTTTTGGGGTGTTAAAGTGCCTTGTTTTGTCATATTACTAGAATAGGTTTTCTGGCTCCTTCTCATTTGGGTAGGCTCTGTCAGAGGGAAGGTCTAGGGCTGAAGGCTGTTGTTCAGATTCTTTTGTTCTACAAGGTGTTCCTTTGATGTAGTACTCTTCCCCCTTTCCTATGTATGTGGCTTCCTGTGAGCTGAACTGCAGTGATTGTTGTCTCTCTTCTGGGTCTAGCCACCCAGCAAATCTACCTGGCTCTGGGCTGATACTGGGGGTTGTCTGCACAGAGTCCCATGATGTGAACTATCTATGGGTCTCTCAGCTGTGGATACCAGAGCCTGTTTTGGCGGAGGTGGCAGTGGGTACAATGGACTCCATGAGAGTTCTTAGCTTTGGTGGTTTAATGCTCTATTTTTGTTCTGGTTGGCCTTCTGCTGGGAGGTGGCACTTTCCAGAGAGCACCAGCTGTGGTAGTATGGAGAAACCAGTGGTGATTGGACCCTATAACTGCCGAGATTATATGCCCTTTGTCTTCTACTACCAGGGTGGGTGGGGAAGGACCACCAAGTGGGGGCAGGGCTAGGCATCACCGAGCTCAAACTCTCCTTGGGCTAGTCTTGCTGCAGCTGCTGTAGGGGATGGGGTGAGATTCCCAGGTCAATGGAGTCGTGTACTTAGGAGAATTATGGCTGCCTCTGCTGAGTCGTGCAGGTTGTCAAGGAAGTGGTGTAAAACTGGCAGTCACAAGCCTCACCCAGTTCCCACACAAAGCAAAGGGCCAGTCTCACTCCCACCATGCCCCACCCCCCAATAGCCCTGAGTCTGATTCCAGGCAGCGGGCGAGCTGGGCTTGAAAACTTGTCCCTGGCTACTCACCTCCCAGCTGTGAAAGAAAAGGGCTTGGTTCTTCCCCTGCCTGTGGAGTCTGCACACTGAATTTGCACCCTCTCCTGAGTTCTGACCAGGAGGCTTCTCACCCCTTTCAAATTGTTGTGAAGTTCAGGTGGAGATTTCCTTCTCCCTGTGGAGTATGCCCCCCCCACCACCCCGGCCACCTGCCATTCCTCTGGCCATTCTCCTGATGATTCCCGGTGTTGCCAGGCAGGAGTGGCCTGTTTGGGGATCCAGCAAGCTCCCAGGGCCTTTCTGCTGCTTCCTCAACCACTGTATTTCATTTGGCTCTCTAAATTGACTTAGCTCCAAGTAAGGTCAGAAATTTCTCCTGCAAATATACCTTCAGTTTCTCCAGTAGGAGCATGTGTTTGAGAGAGGAGGCTCTCCCTTTCCTATTTCTGCAGTTGGGGCACTCACAGTATTTGGGGGTGTCTCCCTGGTCCTGCAGGAGCAGTCTGCTTCCTTCAGAGGGTCTGTAGGTCCTCTTAAAGTGGCTGGTTTGTTCTTGCGGTCAATCTGGAACTAAAGTTCACAATGCAAGCCTCTGCATGTTGATCTGTCCATCTGAGTCAGAGCTGAAATCTAGTCCTGCCTCCCATCTGCCATGATGATCGAGATTTATTATTTAAATCTTACTTTCCACTGATACTCTACTTTGAAGTGGGATGGTTTTTCTCTGTATATACCTTGAGTGATAGTATCATCTACATACATAAGCTAGAGAGATAATCTGGCATTCTTGGGTATGATTGGTGATGAATTAAAAAATAATTTAATGTTTTTATCGTGGATATTTCTTTTTAAAAATAATGTTGGCCGGGTATGGTGGCTCATGCTTGTAATCCCAGCACTTTGGGAAGCGGAGGCGGGCAGATCACGAAATCAAGAGATCAAGACCATTCTGGCCAACATGGTGAAACCCTGTCTCTACTAAAAATACAAGAATTAGCTGGGCATGGTGGTGCACGCCTGTAGTCCCCAGTCCCAACTACTTGGGAGGCTGAGGCAGGAGAATCACTTGAACCCAGGAAGCAGAGATTGCCATGAGCCAAGATTGTACTACTGTACTCCAGCTTGGCAACAGAGGGAGACTCCGTCTCTAATAATAATAATAATAATGATGTTACTTGACTTGGTAAAAAAATTGTTTTCCTTAAGTACAGAGATCAACTCAACACAGATTAAATTGTGCCTAATTAGGTACAATTAGATTTTTCAATATTATGTTTATTTTGGTGATTATTTAAATTATTAAATATCATCTCCTCGCCAGCTTTGCAGTTTTGATCCCAGATGTATGGTCTCATCATTTGGAATTAAAGATGAGTTTTAATGATTCAAAGGAAAGTCATCATATTGGCTTGTTCCGTATATATATAAAATAATTTAAATATCATTCAGTGTTATTCAAGATGCTCAACTAGAATGTCTCTGTATTAGTCAGGGTTCTCCAGAGAAATATATGTATGTGGATACACACACACACACACACAAACACACATACACATATACTATTTATTATATAATGCATTGGTCCACGGGATTATGAAGTCTGAGGTGTCCCAAGATCTGCTGTCTGCAAACTGGAGACTCACAAAAGTTTGTGGTACAGTTTGAAGGCCTGAAAGGTAGAGAGCTGATAGTATAGATTCCAGTCCAGGTCTGAAGGTCAGAAAACTAAGAGTGCTGCAAGCAGGGTAGTATTGATGCCTTGATTCAATAAATCAGGCAGAGGGAGGGCAAATTCAACATTCCTCCACCTTTTTGTTTTATTCAGACCCTCAATAGATTAAATTATGCCTATAAACATTGGCCAGGACCATCTGCTTTACTCTACCAATTCAAGTGCTTATCTGTTCCAGAAGCACACAGACACACTCAGAAGTAATATTTAATCAGATATCTGGGCATCCCGTGGTCCAGTTGAGTTGACACATAAAATTAACCATCACAGTGTGCCTACTCTAGATTATAAAAAACCATAGCGTTTTTTGTTTGTTTGTTTGTTTGTTTTGAGATGGAATCTCTCTCTGCCACACAGGCTGAAGTGAAGTGGTGCAATCTTCGCTCACTGCAACCTCTGTGTCCCAGGTTCAAGCGATTCTCCTGCCTCAGCCTCCCAAGTAGCTGGGACTACAGGTGAACACCACCATGCCCGGCTAATTTTTGTATTTTTAGTAGAGAAGAGGTTTCACCATGTTGGCCAGGCTGGTCTTGAACTCCTGACCTCAGGTGATCCACCCACATCAGTCTCCCAAAGTGCTGGGATTACAGGGTTAAGCCACTGCACCTGGAAGCCATAGCTTTTTGGCAAGTATGATTTTAGTTTTAAAAATGTTCCTAAGATATTGCTTTTAGGGTCTCATTATTTAAAAAGTCTAATTGTATTAATCAGTGGGTTAATGATATTAATATCCTTGCTAACAGTAGCTGTATTTGAAGGCACCGGAGGACATGTCAGAAGTACAATTATTAAGAAAGCTTAAAAAGCAGACATTAACAAAAATCGTGGAGTGAGGAACTCCAAAATTCAAACTATTGTAAAAGTAATGAAAAAACTGGCAAAATAATCTGTTTTGGAACCCTGGAAACCAACTGAATGGTTGGAGTAATTAGAGGAGGGCTTCTACAGGAAAAATGATTAAATCTCAGTAAGAACAGCAAACATCGTGGTGTTTTAGCTTATGCTAATCCTATCCTCTACTCCCCAGGTCAGTGGTAGCTTTGAAAATAAGAGTATACATTCTTAGTACTGGAAAAAGCAGAATGTACATCATTTGGAATGGTGTGTGTTTTTTTTTTAATTTTCTGTTGGCACCATAGAAGACCTTCTCAAAAGGCTTTATCTCACCTGACTAGAAACTTACCCAGTGATAAAGCTGCTACCCAGGGGGGTATTTGTTTCAAACATTTACAAGCAAATGTTTTGGTCACTCCTGCCTGAGGCAATGGATAACAGTTGGGGCAAACATTGGCCTAATCACAAAGATTGAGTGGAAAGGCTGGGGCATGCATGAAATGTACATAAAACATATTTTCCTGAGAACTTAGAAGGTCATGCACATGCTAAAGGCTGTGCAAAAACCTTTGTCTCTTACACCTGGCTGACCTTGAGGCTTGGAACAAGCAGGAAGTGAAGGCTTATTGCCTGGATGAGCATTGAAAGTGTAACCCAACACACACATGGGGTCTCTGCAAAGACTGGAATATTTTTTGGTTTTAGGCATTTAAGGAAATATCTGTCCATTTATTAGAAGACTAGTAAGCTAATGGACAGAGATTATAGTTGACATGTGACAATGCAGACTTCACAGACTTAGTCACTAAACAATAGTTAATACAACAGTGAGCAATAACATCAGAGCAAAGAAAACTATAGACCAATATACCTTATTAATATAAATGCAAAATCCTCAAAAAAATAATACAGTGAATCCAGCAGCATAGAGAAATGATTATACACCATGATGAAGAACAAAAACTATGAAAAATTTTGTACCAAGTTTAATAACCTAGATGAAATGGTCAAATTGCTAGAAACACACATCCTCCTGAAACTGACTCATGAATAGAAAATCTAAACAAATCTATAAAAAGCAAAGAAGTCAGTAATGACACAGCTTTCAACAAAGAAAAAAAGCTCATGTTCAGATGGCTTCAATAGAGAATTCTACCAAATATTCACAGAATAAACACCAATTCTCAAACTCTTCCAAAAATTAGAAGAAGAGAGAACACTAATTCATTCTATGAGGCCAGTATTACCCTAATACCAAAGTCAGAGAAATACATAAGGAACAAAGAAAACTATAGACCAATATTCCTTATTAATATAAATGCAAAATCCTCAAAATATAATAAACTGAATCCAGCAGCATAGAGAAATGATTATACACCATGATGAAGTGGGATTCATTCCAGGAATTGATTCAACATATCAAAATCAATGTAATGTACAATATTAATAGAATTATTAATAATTTGAAAAACACATAGTTTTCTTAATAGATGCAGAAAAAGCAATCGACAAAATCCAATACCCTTTCATAAATAAAATAAAACAAACTGGTAATACAAGATATTCTAGACTGAATAATGGTCTTCTAAAAGATATCCATGTCCTAATCCCTGGAACCTGAAAACACTAACTGGTATGCCAAAAAGGAGTTTGAAGATGTGATTAAGTTAAGGATCTTGAGATGAGATTTCCCTGGATTCTATGTGGTCACAAGATGCAATTACATGTATCCTTATAAGAGGGAGACAGAGATTTGTCCACAGAAAATAAGAAGGCAATGTCACCATGGAGGCAGATTAGAATGGTGTGGCTACAAGACAAGGAATGCCAGTAACTACCAGAATCTAGAAGAGGCAAGGTACAAATTATTTCCTAGGGCCTCTGGAGGAAGCCCAGCCTTGTTGCAACCTTGATCTCGGCCCAGTGAAACTGATTTTACACATCGGGCCTCTGTAAAAGAGTAAATAATGTATTGTTTTCAGCCACCAAGTTTGTGGTAATTTGTTGAGGATTTTGCAGCCATAGGAAATGAATGTAAATCTGTTAGTCATGTTACAAAATCCAACATATTTCCATGATAAAAATATTCACCCATATAGCAATAGAAGGGAACTTGTTCATTCTTATAAAGGGCACTTATGAAAGTCACACAGTTAACATTATACTTATGGTGAAAGAGAAATATTTGCCTTTAAAATCTGGAATAAGACAAGGATGTCTGCTCTCACTACTTCTAAGCAACATTGCACTTGAAGCCCTAGTCACAAAACTTGCATAAGAAAAAGATATCCAGATGGGAAAGGAGGAAGTATAACTGTCTCTATTTGCATATGACATGATCTTATATCATCATGAGCCCTATAATGACATTTTGGTCAACAATGGACTGCATGCATGAGAATGGTCCCATAAGATTATAATGGAGCTATATAATGGAGTAGGGTATACCATCCAGGTTTGTGTAAGTACACTCTATGGTGTTCACTCAGTGACAAAATTGTCTAATGACACATTTCTCAGACATTTCCCCATCATTAAGCAAGGCATGACTGTATACAGAAAACCCTATCCCTTCAAAACTATTAGAGCTAATAAATGAATTTAGCAAAGTTGCAGATTACATGATCAATATACAAAAATTCATTATATTTCTTTAATAATGAACAATCCAAAAATGCAATTGAGAAAATAATTCCATTTATTAAAGCATTGAAAAGAGTAAATATTAAGAAATGAAACCATAAAACATTGTTGAAATAAATTAAAGGCCTAAATGTGGAATAACATCTTATGTTTGTGGATTGGATCACTTAACATTGTTAAGATTCCACTACTTCACAAGTTGATCTACAGATTCAATACAATCCCTGTCAAAATTGCAACTATATTTTTTTTCCAGAAATTGGCGACTTGATTGTAAAGTTCATATGGGAATACAAGGGAACTACAATAGCTAAAACAATCTTGAAAAGAAGAATGAAGTTGGAGGACTCACATTTCCTGATTTAAAACTTAGTTTGAGGCTACAGTAGTCAAGACAGTGTGGTGCTGACATAAGGATAAACACATAGATCAATAGAATAGAATTTAGCATCCAGATATAAACCCATATAACTACAGTTAACTGATGTTTGACAAGACCATATAATGGGGAGTCTTTTAAACAAATGATGCTGGGACAACTGAATGTACACATGTGAAAGAATAGGGGAATCAGGAGTGACCGCTACATGGTATGGGGTTTCTTTCTGGGGTAGTGTAAGTATTCTAGAAAACTATAGTGGTGATTGATGGCTGTACAACATTGCAAATATGCTAAAACAATGGAATTATATACTTTAAAATGGTTACAATTGTAAACTTTCTGTTATATAAATTTTAGCTCAATAAAATATTGCAAGAAAAGAAGAAATTTAAAAAGATGTTGATTGTTAATGTTGAGTTTAGAGATTTAATAATATAAAAAGCATGAGAAAGGTATTTATTTCTCTTTAGAAAGATAAATGGATGAAATAGCTCTATTTCTCAGATACCTAGTTTAGTCTATACTTATTGCTAGTACTTCATAATGTTGACTTAAAAGGATTTTATTTGGTTGGGATCTCTTAATTCTCCACTATTTATTCTGTGGCCACAGATCCTAACTTTGTAAGCCAACAGCTTACAAAGTTGTGCTCTTAAAGATGATAAATTCAAATCCATTATTGTAACTGGACAACTCTCCTATGTATGTTTAAGAAAACACCTCAGGCCGTGCGCAGTGGTTCACGCCTGTAATCCCAGCACTTTGGGAGGCCAAGGTGGGCGGATCACGAGGTCAAGAGATGGAGACCATCTGGCCAACATGGTGAAACCGCACCTCTACTAAAAAATACAAAACTTAGCTGGGCGTGGTGGTGTGCACCTGTAGTCCCAGCTACTGGGGAGGCTGAGGCAGGAGAATCACTTGAACCTGAGAGGCGGAGGTTGCAGTGAGCTGAGATTGCACCACTGCACTCCAGCCTGATGATGGAGCAAGACTCCGTCTGAAAAAAAAAAAAAAAAAAAAAAGGAAAACACCTCTAAGAAGAGCCTGTGGTGTGTGTGTGTGAGGATGGACGGGTCAGCAGAGCAGCTGCACTTCAGCACTTTCTCCTGACAAAGTTTGATCACTCCCTTAGTCTCTGCATTTTCTCCTTAATGGCTATCATCATACCAAATTTGCCTTTCTCTAACTTAACTTGAGAAAGTTTTCCAAAACTAACTTTATTAAAGGGAAACAAAAATCTGAAATAAAATAAAAGTACATGGAAATGGGTGGTTTTATTAATCTGAAGATTATTATTCAGGAATCTGCCTCCATTGACTGGCACAATTCCCTGCCTCCAAAGCTTTGGATCCCCTTTCCTGCATGGGTCCTGTTAAGGTCTGTGTCCTTCTAGATAGGATTTATGCATTTCAATCATGAACTCTGAGCCACATAGTCTGTTAGAGTCGCAACCCCAGTGCCTGCAGGGGCAGGGCAGTAAGCAGGTGGAGTGAACTTGTTGGCATCTGGAGAGTGCCAGCCCCATTTACAGCAGGAGACCATGGAGCTCTGGGGGCTATTGGTGCCAGAAATTGGGAGTTTATGGAACATCTCCTGACTTTTACATGTTGACAACTAATTCAAAATTTTTAAAAAACAACACATCTGCAAGCCGTATTCAACCTAAAAGCCACTAGTTGGAAACCTCTGCTCTAAGTGGAGAGCTTGGTGGAATTATGTCTTTGAGACCAAGGTATTTTCCCTGGGTGGAGTTTAGCCCAGCTCCCGCAGCCATGATGTTACTCCAAGCAGTATTAGTTTGCTGTTTCTGGGTCCAGAGTTTGAGCTCCTGAAGGGCAGAATCCAGAAGCTTCTCACCTTTATACTCTCCTCAGCTCCTAAGGCAGATGCTTATTGATCAAAATCATGAAATTGTGCATTAAGAAACAGACCCAAAACATGGTGAGAGGACTCATATTCATTTCTCTGCAAGGAGAGACCAGGAAATTGCCACATGCTCCCCACTCCTGATGTTTTCAAAACAAAACGGTTACATGTGAGAATGTGTGTTGTTATTCCAAAGTTCTGTTTTGAGACAATCCTTAGTAACACAGGACTTGGTGCCAAAAGCTTTCGGTACTTACACTGGGTTACATAAAATTAGAATTCTGCGTGTTGCCCGACCATTTCAATGCCCAGTGGTCAGAGAGAAAATAAAAGCAAGAACAAGACTCGTAGTTCATTCTGTGTCTTCCCACGGAAGTATCTCAAGGGTAGGGGCTGTGTCTGATTCCTCCTTTCCTCTCCAGTATGTGGCACTAGGTCTACAGAGTCAGCTGTGAATCTGTAATACTCATTATTAAAAGTATTAATACTTTTAATACTCATTATTAAAAGTATTAATACTTTTAATACTCATTATTAAAAGTATTAATACTTTTAATACTCATTATTAATACTATTAATATTTTTAGTACTCATTATTAAAAGTATTATCTTAGGCTAGTGTCCTTAAGCTGTTTTTGACCTGTCTCACAGCATCCATTGCCATAGAAGCCTCCGATTGATCTCAAAGCCCCCGCATCTTACTTTGTATAGATCTTCAAAGCCCCCCATCTGACTTTGTATAGATCAGTGTGTGGGTAGGCTGCCATGACCAGGGAACTCCCAACACACAGAAGACCACAGTCCTTTCCTTAGATCAGCTTTAATCAGAAGTTAGCTCAGAGGTGAGGAGCCAAATGTGGATAAGAGAGCCCCACCTTCCAGGTTAAGACAGGTTCTACATTTTACATTTTGCTGACTGGTCTGCTGCTTGCTCCCTGGATGTGCTCAGTCTCCAGTGGGACACAGGGAGGGATGAAGAAAACCCGACTTACTTGGGACCTGTTGGTGCCAAACTGATCCTTTGGATATTCTGAGAACAGCTTGTAGTGTCCATTTCTGAGTCAAAATTTACAATTCTATAAATAGCAAGAACAAATTTTACTGCTTACTCAGACTTGTAATTAGATTTTGCAAAGAATTTGGGCATCCTTCAAACAGGAAGGCTATCATTTTATTGACTTACCATGAAGTGACAATAGTCTGTGACTACAGTCAGGGGTCAGTATCTCTTGGCAGATTTTTCCCCCTGGAAGCAACCTATAGCATCAGCCTATCCACACACTTTAACCTTCCTAGAGCTATACAAAATTAGATAGGGAGAGCAAGCTTCAATATTTAATGTTAAAAAAGGTAAGAATCTGAGGAAGTTACGTGGGTGATGACTTTTCAGACCCACCTTTTCATGTCCTGCTGATACTTGTTTAAAGCAGTACCATTTGCCTGAGATGGAGGTGTTTGCGGTTGGGCAGGCTGGCTTTGCTAATTTTAAATTCACCAAAATATATCATTTTGGCATTGACAGGTGTATTAGTCTGTTCTCACGCTGCTATAAGGGCATACTTGAGACTGGGTAATTTATAAAGAAAAGAGGTTTAATTGACTCACAGTTCCGCATGACTGGGGAGGCCTCAGCAATTTTACAATCATGGTGGAAGGGGAAGCAAACATGTCCTTCTTTACATGGTGGCAACAAAAGAAAGTGCTGAGCAAAAGGGGAAAAGCCCCTTAGAAAACCATCAGATCCCATGAGAACTCACTCTCATGAGAACAGCATGGAGGTAACTTCCCATGATTCCATTACCTCCCACTGGATCCCTCCCACAACCTGTGGGGATTATGGAAACTACAAGATGAGATTTGGGTGGGGACACAGCCAAACCATATCAACAGGAGCAACCAATTTCTCTGATGTGGCAGTAACTCATTACACCCACTGTAGAGTGCTACTCCATCTCCTCAAGATAGGCAGTTTCCACGATTGTTAATTAATTGATTCATTCATTCAGTTACATATTGAATGGGGACAAGGCTCTTCCAGGCCCTGTGCTCACACAGTGGCCTCCTTCACGTGATGGTGGGGTTGAGTTGTTTGCACATCCAGCTTTGCCCAAACCCCTCTTCATCTCGAGGTATGCCTGCTACACCCTCCTGGTGCTTTCTCCTCTGTATTTCTTCTGTTGTTGACCTGGGTGAAGAGGATTTGGGTTTTTTTTTTTTTTTTTTTCCCCCTCTGGTGTCTCCTCTCCTCCATCCCTCTGCCACACCTGCCATACCCTACCCTTGATAAGATGGGATGGGAGTGGATGATCTCAGGGAAGTGGGACTCACATTCTCCCTCTTGGGCACTGGAGCAAAAATACAGAAAGAGCTTGTCAATTTGTAGTGAAGATGGCCCATCTAAGGAAAGTGTTGAGGAGTAAAAAAATAGGAAAAAGTAGAAGGAATAGCTGGGGAGGAGCAAGAGGAAAATGGAATCCCTACTTGGCTGGAAGCAGCAGTGAAAGAGAGCCAGGCAGACCGCATAGAAACAAAGTTTCATCAGCCCAGGCTACCACTTCCAGTTCAGCTGCCCTTGTCCTGTCTCCTCCCATGAGCGCCTCTTTTGCCAGGGTAAATTGAGAAAGTCTGTAGCTTGCATCCTGTCTAAGCAGGGCAGCTGGGTGTAACCCCTGAGATTTGTTGTGGGTTCTCTCTTTGCAGAAAGATATTCCCACATGGGTCTGTTTATCTTAAGAGATCATATTTTCAATAATCTTTAATTTCTCTGAGTGAAAGCCACCTTCTCTGGAACCCTCTCCTTTATATTTGCCAGCCTTTGGCCTTGTTTCTGTTGTATATAATTAGCCATAGACGTTTTACCTTACCTCAAAATACTCTGACAAGAAAGGGAGAAGACTGGGGCCATGAACTTGGGAAAGAAAGACTGGAGAGAGGGTCTTAGCAGAGTGAGAGAAACAGCAGCAAGCCAGGGAACCAAGGGGAAGAGGACTGGGTAAGGAGATTTCCCAGCAATTATTGATGGATGAGTTGAAGAATAATGAGGTCTGTGTTAGATTTTATTTCTTCTTATTTGATGCAAGTACCTTAGATGTGTCCCAATCTTCAGCAAGGGTCTACTATAATAGTCTTGGCATTTGTGGTTCCCTGGCAGTGCAGGGAGGTTGTTCTCTCTTTGGCTTAAGAGCGGCAAGGCATGTGGTCCAAACTATGTAGGTCAAGTGGCAGGCAGGCAAAGGGGATTGGGGATTGAATTGGCTGCAAGACTCTTGAGAGCAGGAGGTGAAGAGCCACCTCCAGCAGAATAGCAACTCTCTCCATCTCCACTTCTTATTTTCTACAATGGAGTCCTTGGAAGTCTCAGAGAGGTTTGCCTGTTGAGCATCCTCGTTTTCTTTTCCTTGGTATTTTATTGTTGCAGACAGGAATAAATTGTCGGTTTTGAAACATCTTCATAAGGGGCTGTTTAGACCAACCCTGGGCAACTATATCTGGATTTAATATTAGAGATTAATAAACTTCTATCAAACTTTTATCTTGGTATAACCACTGGATTTTCTATTAATTACAGACAAACCTAATACATTGAGGAGAATATTGGATCTCCTGTCATGCGTAATGGGTGCCTGAGTTATTTTCTTTTACATTATTCCAAATTTAAACCCTATGTATTAAGCATATATTTCAAATTTTAAATATAAGTGTTATTTAAAATAATGGTTAAACAATTTTCCAAATACAAAATAGCCTTCTAATGTCAGTTTTATTTCAAACCAAGGAATGTCAGCTTTAAACCTACAGTGTTTCCAGCATGTAAGAATGTCTCTCATGAATAAAATATCTGACACTGGGCACAGTGACTCACACCCGTAATGCCAGCACTTTGGAAGGCCAAGGTGGGTGGATCATTTGAGGTCAGGAATTCGAGACCAGCTTGGCCAACAGGGTGAAACCCTGTCTCTACTAACAATACAAAAATTAGGCCAGGCGCTGTGGCTCATTCCTGTAATCCCAGCACTTTGGGAGGCTGAGGTGGGTGGATCACTTGAGGTCACGAGTTCCAGACCAGTCTGACTAATATAGTGAAGCCTTGTCTGTACTAAAAGTACAAAAATTAACCAGGCATGGTGGGGCATGCCTGTAATCCCAGCTACTTGGGAGGCTGAGACAGAAGAATCACTTGAACCCAGAAGGCGGAGGTTGCAGTGAGCCGAGGTTATGCCACTGCACTCCAGCCTGAGCAACAGAGTGAGACGCCATCTCAAAAAACCAAACCAAACCAAACCAAAACAAACAAACAAAAAAATTAGCCGGGCATGGTGGTGTGTGCCTATAATCCCAGCTACTCAGGAGAATCACACTCTGACTCAACCTGGGTGGTGGAGGTTGCAGTGAGCCAAGATTGCACCCCTGTACTCTGTTTCAAAAAGAAAAATATCTGACAACAACTATACCAATTAAGCCCATATTCTGTGCCAGGCACTTTATACACATTAACTTATTTAATGCCTCCAACAACCCAGTGATAAGGTAAATCACCCACCTACTTCTAGATGGTGTAGAAGAACTACGAGGTGGATAATCTAGCCAAAGATGCCACCTAGTGGGTAAAGACAACTGCCCTGGAGCCTGGAAGGCCGGTTCAGCACCATGTCCTGCTGCTTCTGAGAGCCTCAGCCTGACCACAGACCCACAAGACCTCCCTGGATTCTTGTCCTTTTGTATTCCTGTCTGTGGAACTGTCTGCTGAGCCTGTCTGGAAAACAGGGCAATTCTTTGCCCTGGATTTAGCTCTCTTTCTCTCTGAGGAGAAGTAGAAGGTGAGTTGTTTTCTCTGGCTCTTTCTTGGTGTACCATGGATGGAAAGTGCCAGGAACTACTGATTCTGAGAGTTCCTATATATTTTGCCTCAAGCAAAGATCCTAAAATAATATTTGCTAGCATATCTTGTGTTATTCGTGATATTTCTTTTATGTCATCATTATTTTTTCTTGAATCAAGATATAGCCAGGTCCTAAGTGTACCAGTCTAAATTATGACAAGTCTCACTTGTTTCTGTGTTCTAATGGGACTATTTGAGTGACTTGCATTTTGCTGACTTTGGCTTCTACCTACCCCATGGTCAGAGCGCTGCCTTCCACAGGGCTTTTGGGTGAGTCAAGCTGGGGTTTAGTGGGACATACTTCTGAATGTCAGACACCACACCATCTGTAGATGGCTCTGCTGCTCCTCTGCCAGAGGCACAGTGACCAGATTATACTCATCCATGAGATGTCTCAGTTTTTATGCATACAGACATCTGATGTGCTTTCTCATTAACTCACCGGTGAATTCATCATGCATCCCTGCATCCGTCCATCCATTCATCCATTCATCCATCCATCCATCTGACAGGTGCTTGCTGAAAACTTGCCAAATGCAGAGGACGATAATGCAGTGAAAAGGCAGACACAGTTCCTGCTTTCTTAGAGTTCACAGCCTTTTGGCAGAAAGCATGGCCAAGGAGCTCATTTGTGGATGAGAAACCTAGGTGGAGAGACAAGGTAACCTGCCAGCATCCTCAGGCTCTTGGCCGCACTGCGTTGCCCATCCTTACTCTCCTCATCTCGTGCCCTTTCCCCATGCTTGTGTTTTCCCAGTCTGCCTGAGCATGGGTATCCTCTCAGTGCTTAGGGGCATACCCAGGTGGCTTCCCTGAGAGTCAGATTCAGTCTGTCTGGAGGGAGGCAAATGGGTGGGAATTTGAAACCAACCAGGCGCATCTGGAACATGCTGCATTACACCAGGGTTTGTGAAAAGGTCATGTGTTGAAGACACAACACATGAATTTATCATTGAAATGATAAATAGTGAGCTTCTCTTTCTCTTCTGCTTATGCTGCCACAGTTGCCTTCAGCTTCTCCCATAGTTCCTTTCTTAGAAAGATGAGGGTAAAAACCAAAAAGTCTTTAGCTTCCATGGAAATACTGCTTTGCCTCATTCTGTTCCAGATTAGATAACCTTGTGTTGTATCCTAAACTTTGACTAAGGAATTTCAAGTGAACTTTGAAATGAATCTCCCTGCATGAGTTACTTTTTTCCCCTCTCTCTTTTTTGTCATATGTATTTAAGGTATACAACATAATATTTTGATATACATAGTGAAGTGGTTACTACAGTCAAATAAATGAACATATCAATCATCTCACATAGGAACCTTTTAAAAAATTATTGTGGAAACAGTACCTAAAATCTGTTCTCTTAGTAAATTTATAGTATACAATAAAAATATTACTAACTATAATCCTCAGTGCATGAATGACTTATTGGCTGTATCCTTGGTTGAATGTGGGCAAATTAGAAAATGGGAATAGAATGAACTCATTGGTACAATAGAAGAGGGGTGGTAAGTGTTTGAAGTAAGTAGTTGTAATTCTGTAGACCCACAGGGTGGTAGCATTGGGAAGGACCCCTGATTACATTCAGGCTACCACATATTGCACAGAAATGAGAAAACTAGGACTGGAGATGCTAAGGCACCAGCTGAAGACTACATATTCAACATTGGAGAGTCCATACTAGAACCCAGCCGTCTTCTACTCTATAAAGCAGGTTCATCAAGTTTTACTGCAGTAGACAAATAAAGATTGACTGTGTGAATGCCATTTTCTTTTTGTTTTCACTTCACCCTTTCGATTTCTCTGCATTACCAAAAAGACAAAAAATAACAAATGCTGGTGGGGATGTGGAGAAAGGTGAACCCAGGCTCAGGCAGATTGGGGAAACTCCAGCATAGGGGAAGAGCAGGAGGTGAGGAGACTGGGGTGGGGATGGGCATCGCAGTGCTACTAAGAGCCAGAGTAGTTCCCCTTTCTCCACACCTTTAGTGAGAATGTAAATTAGTACAGCCATCGTGAAAAACAATACGGGGGTTCTTCAAAAAATAAAAAATAGAGCTACCATATGATCCAGCAATACCACTGCTGGGTATGTAGCCAAAGGAAATGAAATCAATATGTTAAAGAGATAGCTGCACTCCCATGTTTATTGCCGCACTATTCACAATAGCCAAGATATGGAATCAACATAAGTGTCCTTTAATGGATGAATAGATTTAAAAATGTGTTATATATACACAATGGAATACTATGGAGCTATAAAAATAATAAAATCTTGTCATTTGTGACAACATGGATTAACTAGAGGATGTTATGTGAAGTGAAATAAGTCAGGCACAGAAGGACAAATACTGCATGATCTCACTCAAATGTGGAATCTAAAACAGTTCATCTCATAGAAATAGAGAGTGTGATAGTGGTTACCAGAAACTGGTGAGAAGGTGAGGTAGGGGAACTTGGGGAGCGATTTGTCAACGAGAACAAGGTTGCAGTTAGATAGGAGAAGTTCTGGTGTTTTGTTGCACAGTAGGGTGATTATAGTGGACAGCAATGTATTGTGTATTTCAAAATGTCTAGAAGAGAGGATTTTGAATGTTCTCACCACAAATGACAAGTGTTTGAGGTGATGGATATCCTAACTACTTTTATTTGATCATTAGATGATATATTCATATATTGAAATGTCACACTGTAGCCCATAAATATGTACAATTATATGTCAATTAGAAACAAAATGAAACTTAAAAAGTCAGATGATTCCTTTTCCTTTTTAACCTTGTTTCTCCCTCTTATCTATGTATTATAGCTGTTCTGTGTGTTTCTCCTTCTCCCCCTGAATCCCTTGTTCTTGTCAGTGGCACCATGTGAGACACTCCCTTTAGACAGATGACTGAGATGCAAAAGAGGCAGAATGAGTGAAGCCATTATCTGTGAGGTGGGTCTGTTGTTTATTGTATTAATCTTGGGTCCTGCTTAGGATCCTTGACCTCATTCTTTAGTGCCCATCTACCTCCTCCCTGATGTTTTCTATGTGGTCTGAGGATTCTTCTCTTACTCCAGCATTGGCCTTAGAGCAGCGGTTTCCTTTCTCAATTTGGGAAGCTGGAATCCCAAATCTTGTTCTGCTCACTTCCTCTAGACTTCCTTCTTCTTTTGAGTTGTGACTATTTTCTGCTTTTTCCATAGTTGCATGCACAGAGGAATATGGGAGTACAGAAGGCACCAAGTCTTAACAGGACTCCCCTGTTACTCCCCCCAACCTCCTGTCCCTCCTCCACCACAACTGCTTACCAGGGTGTTTTCCTGATGGCTGTTCAGCAGTACTTTATTTGCTTGTTCTGGCTAAATGTTTCCTCCTGACTTCTTTTGCTTGCTTATTGGTTTGACTCTCTCCTTTATCTTCCTGATTCTCATTGTCCTCAGCTGCCTCTTTTGTCCATGCACATCTTGCCAAGTCCTCAACATCTTGATTCTCCAGATTTCCACTTCCTCTCCTGCCCTTCTGGCTGGTGCCGCCACCATCTCTCTCTTCATCTCTGCCTATTCTCTCTAGAAACCAAGCCTGCTTCCCTGCGTTTTTAGCCTAATATGCCAAAGGAGAACCAAACCTGTGACCCAGATGTAAACCCTTTGCTTTCATTTTTGGAGCGTTTTATCACTAGGAGTCTACCTAGCCTGTCCACATGTTGATCCTACAGCTCTGGCATTCTGGCCTTGGCCTTTGTTCAGAGGAATAATCCAGTGGTCACACTGGTAGACAGGTGGGCAGGATGCCAGTGTAAAATGTGCACTTGAATAAGGAAATGGTTGAACACTCATTTGTTAAAAAAAAATCTTTGTTGTGGTTTATAGTTTTATAAGGTTAACCGGTAGCAACATAGTATTTTAGTTTGTACTGAAACCAGTAGTTCCATTTCAAAACAACATCTCTGTGTGGACTTCCTCTTATATTTGTGATGGGTTTGTGGTCCTCACTGGTGGCTTTTTTTCCCTGGATCTACCAAGCAGAATCCTTGTTAGCTGAAGTGTGAAGCTGTGTCTCCATGTCTTCTAAGTTGAGGTGAAAGGACCTAAGGAACAGGCTCCTCTCTCCTCTCTGACTTTTTCTTCCTCTTCTGTGACCACAGATGTTATGTCCTCTCTTTCCCAAAAGGAAAGAGTCAGGAAGCATTACTGTAGCAGGACAAGCCGCAGACAAAACCTCTCAGACACCGAGTTGTAGAAGGAAGGGCTTTATTCAGCTACGAGCATTGGCAAGCTACTGCCTTAAAATCTGAGCTCCCTGAGTGCACAATTTCTGTCCCTTTTAAGGGCTCACAACACTAAAGATTTCATGGGAAAGGCTTGTGATTGATTAAGCAATCTAGGGGATATGTGACAGGGGTTTCATGCACTGGTAGTCAGAGAGAAAGAGAACAGGGCAGCGAGTTTCACAGTGTTCTTCTATACAATGTCAGGAACATCGGTTTCTAAGTCATGAGTTGATTTTTAACTACTGGGTTTAGACCAGGCAGACCCAGGCCTGGTTCTGGGCCTGGCATCAGGCTGCCTGTCTTTGGTTTTACTTCCTTGTTTTTTTCTTAAAAGAGGTACTGAATATAAAACAATGCAAAACAATATGAGAGGGTCTCTCTCTTTCCTCATTACTATGAATACCACTTTCTCAACTCTGGCTTCTTGTTAAAACCATCTGGTGGGGAAGGGGCCAAGATGGCTGACTAGAAACAGCTGTGGTCAAAGGCGCCCACTGAGAAGAACGAAAATGGTGAGTGAATCCTGCACTGGCAACTGAGGTAGCCAGGTTCTCTCATTGAAACTGACTAGGCCATTGGCGTGACCCACAGAAAGTGAGGATAAGCGGGGTTGAGCAATGGTCCACCTGGGAGCTGCATGGTCAAGGGGAGCCCCCACCCCCAGCCAAGGGAGGTGGTAAAGAGATTGTGCTACCCTGCCTGGGAAACCAGTTTTTCCACGGATTTGTGCAACCCGCGGATCAGGAGATCTTCTCATGAGCCCACACTACCAGGGCCTTGGGACCCAAGCACAGATCTATGCAGATTTCTCTGCAGCCACTGGGCTGGAGACTGCCTGAGGCTACCGAGTTCCTGCAGGGAGGGGCGGTGGCCACCGCTGCAGGTCCAGTCTGCCATTTTCCCCTGCTGGTGCCTGGGAGACTGGGCAATTTGAACCCAGGAGGAATTCCCCACAGTGCAGCACAGTGGCTGTGGCACATCATGGCCAGACTACCTCTTTAGGATGAACCTGAACCCATCTCTCCTCACCAGGCAGGGCCGCCCCATGGGAATTTCAGCAACTTCGGCCAGAGGTTTACAGACTGAACTCTGATCTCCCTGGGACAGAGCCCCTCAGGGGAGGGGTGGCTGTGATCTCAGTGTATCAGCAGACTTAGTCTTTCCCCCTGCTGGCTCTGAGGAATCTGGACAGTTCAGATGAGTGGCATTCCACCCAGCACAGTGCACCCCCTTTGCCAAGGGGCAGCCAGATTGCTTCATTAAGTGGGTCCCTGATCCTGTGCCTCCTGACTGGGTGAAATCCCCAAACAGGGTTCACCAGATACCTCTTACAGGAGTGTTCCCACTGGTATCAGGTTGGTGCCACTCAGACTCAGGGATGGAGCTCCTAGAGGAATGAGCGGGCAGCCATCTTTACTGCTCTGCAACCTCTGCTGGTGACACCTCCAAGTGCAGGAGGGACCCAGGAAAATAGGGTCTGGAGTGGACCCCTAGAAAACCATAGCAGCCCTATGGAAGAGGAATCTGACTGTTAAATGAAAAACAAATAGAAAGCAATAAAAACAACAGCATCAACAAAAAAGTTCCCACAAAAACCCCATCCAAAGATCAGCAACCTCAGAGATCAAAGTTAGATAAACTCATGAAGATGAGAAAGAATCAATGAAAAAAACATTGAAAACTCAAAAAGCCAGGGTGTCTTTCTTTTCTTCTCCTAATGATTGCAACACCTCTCCAGGTGGGGCACATAGTGGACTGAGGCTGAGATGGATGAACTGACAGAAGTAGGCTTCAGAAGGTGGGTAGTAATGAAAGTCACTGAGCTGAAAGAGCATGATCTAACCCAATGCAAAGAAACTAAGATTCATGATAAAACATTACAAGAGCTGTTAACCAGAATAACCAGTTTAGAGAGGGACATAAATGACTTAATGGAGCTGAGAAACACAACATGAGAACTTCACAATGCAACCATAAGTATAAATAGCAGAATAGACCAAGTGGAGGGATGAATTTCAGAGCCTGAAGACTATCTTGCTTAAATAAGACAGACAGACAAGATTAGAGAAAAGAGAATGAAAAGGATTGAACAAAACTTCTGAGAATGATGGGATAAAGTAAAGGCCGAACATATGACTGATTGGGGTACCTGAAGGAGACAGGGAGAATGGAACCAAGTTGGAAAACATATTTTAGGATATTCTGCAGGAGAACTTCCCCAATCTGGTGAAATAGGCCAACATTCAAATTCAGGAAATTCAGAGAACCCCAGGAAGTACTCCATGAGAAGATCAACCTCAAGACACATAATCATCAGATTCTCTGAGGTTGAAATGAAGAAAAAAGTGTTAGGGGCAGCCAGAGAGAAAGTCCAGGTCACCTACAAAGGAAAGCCCATCAGACTTAGCAGCACACCCCTCAGCAGAAACACCCTATAAGCCAGAAGAGATTGGGGACCAATATTCAACATTCTGAAAGAAAGAATTTCCGCCGGGTGTGGTGGCTCAAGCCTGTAATCCCAGCACTTTGGGAGGCCGAGACGGGCGGATCACGAGGTCAGGAGATCGAGACCATCCTGGCTAACACGGTGAAACCCCGTCACTACTAAAAAATACCAAAAACTAGCCGGGCGAGGTGGCAGGCGCCTGTAGTCCCAGCTACTCCGAAGGCTGAGGCAGGAGAATGGCGTAAACCCGGAAGGCGGAGCTTGCAGTGAGCTGAGATCAAGCCACTGCACTCCAGCCTGGGCGACAGAGCCAGACTCCGTCTCAAAAAAAAAAAAGAATTTCCAACCCAGAATTTCATATCTGGTTAAACTAAACTTCATAAGCAAAGGAGAAATAAAATCCTTTTCAGACAAGAAAATGCTAAGGGAATTCACCACCAGGCCTGCCTTGAAAGAGCTCCTAAAGGAAGCACTAAATATAGAAAGGAAAAACCATTACCAGCCACTACAGAAACACACTAAAATACAAAGACCCATGACAGTATAAAGCAACTACATCACAAGCCTCCAAAATAACTAGTTAGCATCATGATGACAGAATCAAAATCACACGTAATAAAATTAACCTTAAATGTAAATGCACTAAATGCCCCCAATTAAAAGACACAGAATGGGACTCTGGATAAAGAATCAAGACCCATAGGTGTGCTGTATTCAAGAGACCCATCTCACATGCAAAGACACACATAGGCTCAAAAATAAAGGGATAGAGGAAAATTTACTAAGCAAATGGAAAGCAGAAAAAAAAACCAGGGATTGTGATCCTAGTTTCTGACAAAACAGACTTTAAACCAACAAAGATCAAGAAAGACAAAGAAGGGCATTACACAATGGCAAAAGGTTCAATTTAAGAAGAACTAACTATCCAAAAAATGTGCACCCAGTAAAGGAGCACCCAAATTCATAAAGCAAGTTCTTAGAGACCTACAAAGAGACTTAGACTCCAACACAACAGTAGTGGGAGATTTTAACACCCCACTGTCAATATTAGATAGGTCATTGAGATGGAAAATTAACAAAGATATTCCAGACATGAAATCAGCTCTGGTTCAAGTGGACCTAATAAATATCTACAGAACTCTCCACCCCAAAACAACAGAATATGTAACACATTCTTCTCAGCATGACATGTCACTTACTCTAAAATCAATAATACTTCACATAATCAGAAGTAAATCATTCCTCAGCAAATGCAAAATTAGGATGAATCATAACAGTCTCTCAGACCACAGTGCAATAAAATTAGAACTCAAGATTAAGAAACTCCCTCAAAATCACCCAACTACATGGAAATTGAACAACCTTCTTCTGAATGACTCCTGGGTAAATAATGAAATTAAGGCAGATATCAAGAAGTTCTTTGAAACCAATGAGAACAAAGAGACAATGTACCAGAATCTCGGGGTCACAGCTAAGCAGTGTTAAGAGGGAAATTTGTAGCACTAAATGCCCACATCAAACAGCTAGAAATATCTCAAATCGACACAATAACATCACAACTGAAAGAACTAGAGAACCAAGAGCAAACAAATCCCAAAGCTGGCAGAAGATAAACAACCAAGATCAGAGCAGAACTGAAGGAGATAAGAGACATGAAAAACCATTAAAATCAATAAATCCAGGAGCTGTTTTTTTGAAAAAATAAATAGACTGCTAGCTAGACTTATAAAGAAGAAAAGAGAGAAGAATCAAATAGACACAATAAAAAAAAATAAAGAAATATCCAGAAATACACACAACCATCAGAGAATACTGTAAACACCTCTATGCCAATAAACTAGAAAATCTAGAAGAAATGGATAAATTCCTGGACACATACACCCTTCCAAGACTGAACCAGGAAGAAGTTGAATCTCTGAATAAAATAATAACAAGTTCTGAATTTGGGGCAGTAATTCATCCCTGAATAGAATAATAATTACTGGGTATATACCCAAAGGATTAGAAGTCATGCTGCTATAAAGACACATGCACATGTATGTTTATTGTGGCACTATTCACAATAGCAAAGACTTGGAATCAACCCAAATGTCCATCAGTGACAGACTGGATTAAGAAAATGTGGCACACATACACCATGGAATATTATGTAGCCATAAAAAAGGATGAGTTCGTGTCCTTTGTAGCGGCATGGATGCAGCTGGAAACCATCCTTCTCAGCAAACTATCGCAAGAACAGAAAACCAAATACTGCATGTTCTCACTCATAGGTGGGAATTGAACAATGAGATCACTTGGACACAGGAAAGGGAACATCACACACTGGGTCCTATTGTGGGGAGGGGGTAGGGGGGAGGGATAGCATTAGGAGATATACCTAATATAAATGATGAGTTAATGGGTGCAGCACACCAACATGGCACATTTATACATATAACAAACCTACACGTTGTACACATGTACCCTAGAACTTATAATAAAAATAAATAAATAAATAAAATAAAATACCTGCAAAAGCAGAGACAGAAAAAAAAAAGCTGCATTTTCAGTATGAGATAAAAAAATAAAGATTTCACAAGTTAAAAACAAAAATAGGTTCTGAATTTGAGGCAGTAATTAATAGCCTGCAAACCAAAAAAAGCCCAGGACCAGATGGATTTACAGGTGAATTCTGCTAGAGGTACAAAGAGGAGCTGATACTATTTCTTGTGAAACTATTCCAAACAGTTGAAAAGGAGGGACTCCTTCCTAACTTATTTTATGAGGCCTGCATCATCCTGATACAAAAACCTGGAAGAGATACAAGAAAAAAAGAAAACTTCAGGCCAACATTCATGATGAACATTGATGCACAAATCCTCAATAAAATACTGGCAAACCAAACCCAGCAGCATGTCAAAAAGTGTATCCACCACGATCAAATCTACTTCATCCTCGAGATGCAAAGCTGGCTGAACATATGCAAATCAATAAACATAATTCATCACATAAACAGAACTAAAGACAAAAACTACATGATTTTCTGAATAGACACAGAAAAGACCTTTGATAAAATTCAATATCCATTCATGTCAAAAACTCTCAACTAGGTATTGATAAAACATACCTCAAAATAAAAAGACTATTTTTATATGACTAACCCACAGCCAATATCATACTAAATGGGCAAAAGCTGGAAGCATTCCAGTTGAAAACTGGCACAAGACGAGGAGGCCCTCTCTCACCACTCCCATTTAACAGAGTATTGGAAGTTCTGGAGTTCTGGTCAGGGCAATCAGGCAAGAGAAAGAAATAAAAGGTATTCAAATAGGAGGAGAGGGAGTCAAACTGTCTGTCTCTATTTGCAGAGGACATGATCCTTTATCTAGAAAACCCCATTGTCTCAGCCCAAAAGCTTCTTAAGCTGATAAGCAACTGAGCAAAGTGTCAGGATACAAAATCAATGTGCAAAAATTACTAACATTCCTATATACCAACAATAGACAAGCAGATAGCCAAATCACGATTGACACCCTGTTCAAAATTGCTACAAAGAGAGTAAAATACCTAGAAATACAACTAACAAGCGAAGTGAATGACCTCTTCAAGGAGACCTGCAAACCACTTCTCAAGGAAATCAGAGAGGACACAAACAAATGGAAACACTTTCTATGTTCATGACAAGGAAGAATCAATATTGTGAAAATGGCCATACTACCCAAAGAAATTTATACATTCAATGTTATTCCCATTAAACTACCATTGACATTCTTGACAGAATTTGAAAAAAAAAATGTTTAAAAATTCACATGGAACCAAAAAAGAGCCCTAATAGCCAAGGCAATCCTAAGCAAAAAGAACAAAGCTGAAGGCATTGTGCCACCTGACTTCAAACTATACTTTAAGTCTATCTTAACCAGAACAGCATGATACTGGTACAAAGAAGAAAATCTAGGCAATGCCATTGAGGACATAGGCACAGGCAAAGATATCGTGATAAAAACATCAAAAGCAATTGCAACAAAAGCAAAAATTGACATATGGGATCAAGAAACTATCATCAGAGTGAACAGACTACCTACAGAATGGGGGAGAATTTTTGCAATATATCCATCTGACAGTGGCCTAATACCCAGAATTTACGAGGAACTGAAACAAATTTGCAGGAAAAAAGCAACCCCATTAAAAAGTGGGCAAAGAACAAGAACAGACATTTCTCAAAAGAAGACATTAATGCAGCCAACAAACATGCAAGAAAGCTCAACATCACTGATCATTACAAAAAAGCAAATCAAAACCACAATTAGATGCCATCTCATGTCAGAATGGCAATTGCTAAAAAGTCAAGAAACAACAGAAGGTGCAAGGCTGTGGAGAAATAGGAACACTTTTACACTACTGGTGGGAATATAAATTAGTTCAACCATTGTGAACGACAGTGTGGTGATTCCTTAAAGACCTAGAATCAGAAATATTATTTGACCCAGCAATTCCATTACTGGTTATATGCCCAAAGGAATATAAATCATTCTATTATAAAGATACATTCTTGCATATGTTCATTGCAACACTGTTCACAATAACAAAGACAGGGAATCAACCCAAATGCACATCAATGATAGACTGGAGAAAGAAAATGTGGTACATATACACAATGGAATACTTTGCAGCCATAAAACGGAACAAGATCATGTGCTTTGCAGGCTCATGGATGGAGCTGGAAGCCATTATCCTCAGCAAACTAATGTGGGAAAGAAAACCAAACACTGCATGTTCTCACTTATAAGTGGGAGCTGATTGATGAGAACACATGGACACAGGAATGGGAACAACACACACTGGGGCCTGTTGGCAGGGCATGGAGGGAGAGCATCGGGTATAACAGCTAATGCATGCTGGGCTTAATACCTAGGTGATGGGTTGACAGGTACAGCAAACCACCATAGCATGTGTTTACCTATGTAACAAACCTGCACATCCTGCACATGTATCCTGGAACTTAAAAAAAAAAACAAAACTCATCTGGCGAGCTTTAGAAATGCATCTATATCCAGGCCCCATCTCAGATGATTCTAGTGCATGGCAGGGTGAGTAAAGGGGTGCCTTCCACTCACCCTCCACTGCCGTAAAGGGGTGCCTGATTTCTCCTGGGATCCGACTCTAACTCCCTTTATCCTCATCCCAATCCTAAGCCCATAGGTGGCCAGAGAAAATGGAAGTAGGTTATGTTCACCAGTTCACGTGCCTATGAAATTGGCCAAAGTCTGTAATGTGTGCATATTAGACTCCTATGAGTGTTCTATGCCAAAACAACAACCAGAAAGTGAAACAGGACAAAATGGATCAAAAAGCCTTGTCTCCCTTAGTGACCTAGAGTTCCTATTTGTTCAAAAGTCCCTGGACACTTATTTCCCTTTTTGCCTTGATTTCCATAAGCCCAGAGCTAGATTTGACCAATCACATGAACTATTCTTAGCCTTTGCTTTGTGTGATTATATTTCCTGCTTCACAATATGAATTTTGAGCTTTTATTGAAACACAGAATAATATTGTGCAAACAATTACTCCTATGTGGGTTTTGGACATCACATAGGCATATGCATTAGGGAAGAGTGTGGGTTATGGGGTTATTGGGTTATGGGGTTGATGGGGAAAATGTACTCACAGGAAGCTGGCAGGACTTGCCAAAGGGATGGCTTTAGTGGGAGAGATGAATATGACAGTAATAACAGAAAGTTTTCTTGATACACTAGAGAGCATTCCTCCTGTAATTCACTGTGGTTAAGGTCAGCTAAGGCAGACATGCCCATAGTTGAAAGCTGCTAATGACTATTTATGGCCCACCTTTGAAATCTAGGGCTGGCAGCATTTGAACCATCAAGCTTATACACTCTCACACATGGCTCATTCAGAGTCTGTTTCCATTTCTCTGCATGGGGTTTATTGTGTACCTATTCAGAAAGCTTTCAGGGTTCACTTTATTTTCCTTTTTACTGATGTACTTTTCCCTTTCTGATCACAATTCTTCCTTATACTTTATTTTCTTTAGGAATATCTGATCATAGCAGAGGCTGCACTGCAAGATCCCGTAGGCTCATGCCTCTGGGTTAGGGTGCTCTGCCCCTTTTGCAGCTACTTCAGGTGCTTCAGTTCCTGGTTCAGATCTCACCCTTTTGCTACTTTGCCTCAAGATGCCTGGAAGTTAAAGTAGGAAATCCTCCCTCCTTGCGTTGGTTGTACAGAAGTCTTCTTGCAGCCCCCGACCCCCATTTTCTCTGAAATCCTATTCTTGCGGTTCCTTTCTCTTCCCTGTCCTGGATTGCCTCAGTTAACCACAGTGCCTATGAATCTCTGTCTCAGGTTCTGCTTCTTGGGCACCTACTGGAGACACTGGTGTGACTACCTCTTGAAAGAAAAAATGGATACTTCAGAGGAAACTATACTGTTCCTCCTATGTATGTCTTTCCTCCTAAGTCAAAGTATTAGCAAGAGCCTGAGGACTAAGCTCTGATTTTTTTTTTTTATCTTGCCCAAATTCCTATCTAAGAGATCTGGAGAGTCATGCCATACAAACCATAAATTCTCATCGATGGGTTTTATTTAATCCTATATATCGTGACTTACTTTCCAGTCTGACTCTGACATAACATTATGTGACAAAGAAGAAGATCAAAATGTTTTACCCCAAAACATGTTTCTTTGCCATATTTTGAAATGGCCTGCAAAGCTGTCCTTTGTGGGGGAAAATTTGCATCTGTAAAGAATCTCTATTAACATAGCTATAGCTTTTCTTCCAGGCTCTCCCAGTCCTGAAGAGATTAACTAAGAGTCTGACACCTTTTAAAGGTATGAATGGGAAACACTTGTCATCTATTCTCTCTAAGGGCAGCCATATAAGACTTCAAAAGAACCTTGGTTTTCACAGTCTTTTAACCTGAACATTTCCTTTCTATTGATCTCAGGTCTTAAACTCAACCAGTTGTTCACCAGAGAATGTTTAAATTTACCTACATCCTTGAAGATCCCCTGCCTTTTGACTTTTCCCACCTCTCTGAACCAAACCAATGTATTTCTTAAATGTATTTGATTGATGTCTCATTCTTCCCTGAAATGTATAAAACCAAGCTACACCCCGGCGGCCTTGAGAACACGTTCAGAGGACCTCCTGGGGGCTGATTTATTCTAGTTCAGAATAAATCTCTTCAAAATATTTTACAGAGCTTGACTCTTTTGTCAACAAGTCTTTGAACCCCCAATTTTAATAGTATTAGTGATCAATGTCTCAGTTTTATTCATTCAGAATTAACTAGTATCTGTTATGGAAAGAGTCTCTGACATTTTGGCCACAGAGTAGGTGCAAGTGTTAAAGGAAAGGGGTCTTGATTCAGACCTCCAGAGAGGGTTCTTAGATTTCATGCAGGAAAGAATTCAGGGAAAGTGAAAGCAAATTTAATAAGAAAGTAAAGGAATGAAGAGTGCCTACTCCGTAGAGCAGCCCCAAGGGCTGCTGGTTGCCCATTTTTATGGTTATTTCTTAGTTATATGCTAAACTAGGGGTGGATTATTCATGCCTCCCCCCCTTTTTTTTTTAAGTTGACATTGATAATTTTTTATTTTATTTTATTTTATTATTATTATACTTTAAAGTTCTAGGGTACATGTGCATAACGTGCAGGTTTGTTACATATGTATACTGGTGCCATGTTGGTGTGCTGCACCCATCAACTCGTCAGCAACCATCAACTCGTCAGCACCCATCAACTCATCAGCACCCTTTATCATTTTTTATTGCGTCTTTATCATTTTTATCCCCTTTATCATTTTTTATTGCGTCTATTTGATTCTTCTCTCTTTTCTTCTTTATTAGTCTTGCTAGCGGTCAATCAATTTTGTTGATCTTTTCAAAAAACCAACTCCTGGATTCATTGATTTTTTGGAGGGTTTTTTTGTATCTCTGCCTCCTTCAGTTCTG
>NW_012118465.1:1056539-1073322 GCF_000951035.1 Colobus angolensis palliatus | reverse complement strand
TGATGGTGACGTACTGATGGGGTTTCGGTGTGGGTGTCCTTCCTGTTTGTTAGTTTTCCTTCTAACAGTCAGGACCCTCAGCTGTAGGTCTGTTGGAGATTGCTTGAGGTCCACTCCAGACCCTGTTTGCCTGGGTGTCAGCAGCAGAGGCTGCTGAAGATGGAATATTGCTGAACAGCGAGTATACCTGTCTGATTCTTGCTTTGGAAGCTTCCTCTCAGGGGTGTACTCCACCGTGTGAGGTGTGGGGTGTCGATCTGCCCCTGGAGGGGGATGTCTCCCAGTTAGGCTACTCAGGGATCAGGGACCCACTTGAGCAGGCAGTCTGTCCGTTCTCAGGTCTCAACCTCCGTGTTGGGAGATCCACTGCTCTCCTCAAAGCTGTCAGACAGTCTTTTGCGTCTGCAGAGGTTTCTGCTGCTTTTTTGTTGTTGTTGTTGTTTAGCTGTGCCCTGTCCCCAGAGGTGGACTCTACAGAGACAGGCAGGCCTCTTTGAGCTGCTGTGAGCTCCACCCAGTTCGAGCTTCCCAGCGGCTTTGTTTACTTACTTAAGCCTCAGCAATGGCGGGCACCTCTCCCCCAGCCTCGCTGCTGTCTTGCTGTTAGATCGCAGACTGCTGTGCTAGCAATGAGGGAAGCTCCGTGGGAGTGGGACCCTCCTGGCCAGGTTTGGGATATAATCTCCTGGTGTGCCTGTTTGCTAAGACCCGTGGTAAAGCACAGTATTGGGGTGGGAGTTACCCGATTTTCCAGGTGTTGTGTGTCTCAGTTCCCATGGCTAGGAAAAGAGATTCCCTTCCCCCTTGGGCTTCCCACGTGAGGCGATGCCTCGCCCTGCTGCAGCTCTTGCTGGTCGGGCTGCAGCAGCTGACCGGCACCGATGGTCCGGCACTCCCTAGTGAGATGTACCCAGTTCCTCAGTTGAAAATGCAGAAATCACCTGTCTTCTGTGTCGCTCGCACTGGGAGCTGGAGACTGCAGCTGTTCCTATTCGGCCATCTTCGCCTCCCCTTTTTAGACCATATAGGATAACTTCTTGATGTTGCCATAACATTTATAAACTGTCATGGCACTGGTGGGAGTGCAGCAGTGAGGATGACCAGAGTTCACTCTCATCACCATTTTGGGTTTGGTGAGTTTTAGCCAGCTTCTTTACTGCAACCTGTTTTATCAGCAAGGTGTTTATGACCTATCTTTTGCTGACCTCCTATCTCATCCTGTGACTTAGAATGCCTTAGCTGTCTGGGAATGAAGCTGAGCAGATGTCTGCCTCATTTTACCCAGCCCCTATGCAGTATGGAGTTGTCCTGATTTACATACCTCTGACATATTTTCCCTGTCCCCTTTATAAGAGAACCCTTAATCCTAAGGGTTGTAGAGGGATGAAGATCCATCTTCTGTAACTTTTTCAGACTAAGTAGAGGTGATGATTTTCCTACCTAACCATTAGGGTCTGTTGTATTCGGGGTAGAGAGGAACTCAGTCAGAAAGTATCAGTATGGCAAGTACCATTCATGACTCTTGAGTTCTGACAAGAGGTGATATCTGGAATATTAATAAATATTCAATTAAAGAAAACATTCAGGAAGCTTATCCTGCATTCCTATACAAAGAGCACAACAGCAATATATTCCACAAGAGTAAAGCAAAATTAGCAAAACTATGCCAAGTAAACTAAATTAGAAGGCTTTCAGTGAAATGGGCAACTGTTGGGACTAAACTGATACAGGATTGCTAGCTGATTGCAGTGTGCCCAGAATTAGAATACTGATCTGGATTTTTGCATTACCTATCCTTCTTGTTTCTTCTGAGCAGCAGTCAGAGACCAATGGTTGGTTCACAAGAATAGGCAGGGTTAGCCTGAATTGCAGAAAGAACTTTAAAAACAACTGATCAGACTAGAATCTAATAACAAGTGTTCCATAATTCTTGAAATATAATTTCTTTCTCTAGTTTCCCATTTTTACAAAAACATAGCAAGAGCAATTTGATTTATTATACTTGGCCTGATTATTTGCATACAGTGCAGCAAGAATAATTGTTTTCTACATAAGCTTTTTGTAAATTGGCTTTGGTGGAACTCTGTTCCATGGAAGGAATCTCAGATAATGCTTTAAAGCTGAGCCCTGCCATGGGTTTGTACCCTCAAATACCTATGAATTGAATAAATTCCTCTCCTTCTGAGGTCTCAAGATAACCTGGGCATCCTGGACCTGTTAGAAAGTGACATTCTTTACTTACTATCAGTCAGAAAACCTGTACAGGGACTGTGTAGGCAGGGTATGAGGCCAGTTCCTCAAAAACCTTTTATTGGCTTTACAAGTCAAGTTTGATTCCTTAATGGAAAGCACACAATTCTAGTCTAAGCCTTGTAAAATAACCAATTTCTCTAATTGTGTACTGTTACAAATGAAAGCATATTCTTATTGCACTTATGCAAATAACTATATTACCATAAATTAAGAATACTCACAAATTGTTTTCAAATTCTAGAGAAATTAGTTGGAGTGAAAGAAATATGCTCCAAATTTTTTTCACAGGTATATACTTTATTCAATTGCTATGAGCTATAAATAGCTCAAAGGAAAAGTTTTACTGACTCTGAAAAAGAAAACAAGAGATTAGCAAAGTTTTAAGCAAAGTTAAAAAGATTACTTCAGACTTCTTTATTTTATGCAGTTAACTCCTGTTCTGCTTGATATTCATGAACATTTGAACTTTCCATGAGTCTTGAAAGTTTTTCCTCTATTCTAATGTCACAATCTTCAAAGTTATCAGACACCTGCATTCAAGAACACTTGTTAGAGTCCCATAGCTGATTATAAACCACCTTTTAAAGATGATCAAAACAAGACAATTGTCTGTGGACGACAAAACATCTTAGAATAACCACAGTCAAAAACACGATTGACAAAGAAATTTGGTTACCTCTGTGGCATACAATGATTTAATGCATCAATTATTAATAACTTATGCTGTCATATTAGAATTATAGGTGTTTCGTATAATTTTGTAGCACATACCAGTAACATATTTATGCAAATATAGCCCAAAGAAAGCCAAACACCATTTCATATTTGACAGTGTTTCCTGTATGATTTTTATACAAAATAAGCTAAATGTCATGGTTGCATTATTGATGTCTAACCCAATTCTTAATAAAACCTTAGAGACAGAAGTATCCAATTTTAATTAATTTGATCATAAGGTAAGATTTTTATAAACCTTTATAATCTTTTACAATTTTTTGTTAAAGACTATATCATAATTGGGTTTTTGCTCTAAGAAAAACCTGTTGTGCTTTTATTCCAATGTTGAATTACAGAAAAACTGAAGAATACCCCTTTAACTTTAGCCGATATGTTCACACACAGAATTTCTTTTACAAGAGTAATTTTTCGCAAACCTTCCACAACTTCGTTAAACCTTTAGCTATATCTTGACTTAAAACAATCCTTTAACCCTTTAGGCAAAAAAAAAAAAAAAAAAAATCCACATTCCCATGCCTTCTTATAATCTTCTACCAAAAGTATTAATATATTCTACTTTCCTTACATGCCTTGCACATAGAATTGTTTCTTCAGTAGTCTCAATTACATGTTACAACATTAGTATATCTTGACTTAAAACAATCCTTTAACCCTTTAGGCAAAAAAAAAAAAAAAAAAAATCCACATTCCCATGCCTTCTTATAATCTTCTACCAAAAGTATTAATATATTCTACTTTCCTTACATGCCTTGCACATAGAATTGTTTCTTCAGTAGTCTCAATTACATGTTACAACATTAACTCTTAGCAACTTTTACTTTTGGTGGAAACCTTGGTAAGTTTGGGATTTTAATTATGTACTAGCTGTGGAGTCTAGCCTAGGACACACCAGGCAAAAGTGCAGACAAAGTCTACTCTTTCCAGCATCTAACTCCACGTGTCCCTTACCTAGCTGTAAAGCATGCAAGTTGTACCGTTAAGAGTCATAGTGGCATTTTTGAAGCATTTAGGAGACCTAATCATTAAGTTGGACATTTTTGCATAAATTCGCTTTCATAAATTCTTTTATGACTTACACAGACCATGTAAGATATATTTAGACTTTCTGACTTGTGTAAACATCCCTCTTTTTGAACAACCAGTCATTTTACTTTCGGACAAGAATTTACCATACAAGATCTTTTCTTATATAAATTGTTGCAGGAAGTCAGGGACCCTGAACAGAGGGACTGGCTGGAGCTGCGGCAGAGGAACATAAATTGTGAAGATTTCATGGACATTTAACAGTTCCCAAATAATACTTTTTTTTTTTTTTGAGATGGAGTCTAGCACTGTCACCTGGGCTGGAGTGCAGTGGCCGGATCTCAGCTCACTGCAAGCTCCGCCCCCTGGGTTTATGCCATTCTCCAGCCTCAGCCTCCTGAGTAGCTGGGACTACAGGTGCCTGCCACCTCTCCCAGCTCGTTTTTTGTACCAAATAATACTTTTATAATTTTTTATGCCTGTCTTTACTTTAATCTCTTAATCCTGTTATCTTCAGAAGCTGAGGATGTACGTCACCTCAGGACCATTGTGATAATTGCGTTAACTGTACAAATTGATTGTAAAATATGTGTGTTTGAACAATATGAAATCAGTGCACCTTGAAAAAGAATAGAATAACAGCGATTTTTAGGGAACAAGGGAAGACAACCATAAGGTCTGACTGCCTGAGGGGTTGGGCAAAAAAAGCCAAATTTTTCTTGTTGCAGAGAGCCTATAAACAGATGTGCAAGTAGGAGCGATATCACTAAATTATTTTCCTAGTATTACTAATATTAATACCCTGGAAAAGGAATGCATTCCTGGGGTGAGGTCTATAAATGGCCGCTCTGGGAATGTCTGTTGAGATAAGGACTGAGATACGCCGTGGTCTCCTCCAGTACCCTCAGGCTTACTAGGGAGGGGAAAAACTCTGCCCTGGTAAATTTGTGATCAGACCAGTTCTCTGCTCTCGAACCCTGTTTTCTGTTGTTTAAGATGTTTATCAAGACAATACGTGCACTGCTGAACCTAGACCCTTATCAGTGGTTCTGCTTTTTCCCTTTGTCCTGTTACCTCAGAAGCATGTGATCTTTGTTACACCCTTATTAGTGGTTCTGCTTTTTGCCCTTTGGAGCATGTGATCTTTGTACCTATTCCCTGTTCTTACACCCCCTCCCCTTTTGAAACCCTTAATAAAAACATCCTGTTCTGAGACTCAGGTGGGCATCACAGTCCTACCAAAATGTGATGTCACCCCTGGTGGCCCAGCTGTAAAATTCCTTTCTTTGTATTGTCTCTCTTTCTCAGCTGGCCGACACTTATGGAAAATAGAAAGAACCTATGTTGAAATATTGGAGGCTGGTTCCCCCAATAATAAATTTCTTTTCTCTATAACTTTCTTTGCATAGCTAGGGGCCATGGATAATCCACATGTTCCAAGGTCTTATCTAGACTTCAGTTCTCCCAAATAAATTGAACAAGTTTTAAAAGTCAAATAATTCATAATCCTTTGGGTATATACCCAGTAATCATGCTGCTATAAAGACACATGCACACGTATGTTTATTGCGGCACTATTCACAATAGCAGAGACTTGGAATCAACTCAAATGTCCATCAGTGACAGACTGGATTAAGAAAATGTGGCACATATACACCATGGAATACTATGCAGCCATAAAAAAGGATGAGTTTGTGTCCTTTGTAGGGACATGGATGCAGCTGGAAACCATCATTCTTAGCAAACTATCACAAGAACAGTAAACCAAACACCGCATGTTCTCACTCATAGGTGGGAACTGAACAATGAGATCACTTGGACTCGGGAAGGGGAACATCACACACTAGGGCCTATCATGGGGAGGGGGGATGGGGGAGGGATTGCATTGGGAGTTATACCTGATGTAAATGACGAGTTGATGGGTGCTGATGAGTTAATGGGTGCAGCACACCAACATGGCACAAGTATACATATGTAACAAACCTGCACGTTATGCACATGTACCCTAGAACTTAAAGTATAATAATAATAAAAAAATAAAAATAATAAAATAAGTCAAATAAGCAGTTTATGACCTGAAAGCATTTAATAAACTTAATATTTGACCTGAAAAATTTAGACCAAATGTTTACATTTTTGAGAATATTTATATTTTACCAATAATTTTTAAAACTGTCTTTATTTCCCAAAGATTACTTAAGTCACATGGACCAAAAGGCATTACACTTTTTACTTTTCTGACAAAATATTTCATTTAAAATCTTATTATTATATAAAGCAATTAATTAAAACTCTTTCATATATAAACATCACACAGATAATACGTATAAATACACAGACAAAAGATAAAGGATCATCCTCTAAGCCAAGAATTGTACGCTGAACCTGGGCTACCATTGTAAAAAGAGAAAGCATGGCTACATGGTTACAAGGGCAAGCTCCCAAGGACATACAAGACAAGAGGGAAACCTCATACAGTTTTTTCAGGGATCTGCAGCAAAGTTTGTAACTGATCAGTTTTCTGGGCCATCTTGAAAAGTGGGCTTACAGGTGTCCTAAGCCCACATTCTATCACAAGGTACTCCTCTCCATTACAGAACAGAAAAAGACACAAAAAGCACACCAAATTCACTGCAGCTTAAGACTAGCCTCATAAGTCCTTTTTCCCATTAATTAAAACATTACAGGAAATAACCAGTGTTTTTTTTTTTCCATTTATTCAACCAGTTTGCACAGAGAAAGAGAGAGAGAGAGAGATAGAGAGATACTGAGAAAGAGGAAAGCATTGCCTGAGGCAGAGTGGGGAAGGCAAGGCACTCAGGAAGGCCAGAGAAAAGACCCATCCATTGCAGCTGACACTGAAAAGTTCAGGCAGCTGCTTGTCAGTACGGTAGCAAAAGGATCTTTTCCAGCAGTCCCATTTATTGGGAGATCCTGCTCCCAATGTTTAACGTGGGTTCTTTTCTATTTCTTAGGTGTCTCGGCTGGTTTGAGAAATAAAGGGAAAGAGCATAAGTGAGAGAAATTTAAAGTTGGGTGTCCAGGGGAGACATTACATATCGGCAGGATCCGTGGTGCTCCCTTAGCTGTAAAACCAGCAAGTTTTTATTAGCGATTTTCAAAAGGGGAGGGAGTACATGAATAGGGTATGGGTCACAGCGATCACATACTTCACAAAGTAATAAAATATCACAAAACAAATGGAGGCAGGGCGAGATCACAGGACCAAGATCACAGGACCACCGGATGGGGCGAAATTAAAATTGCTAATGAAGTTTTGGGTACGCATTGTTGTTGATAACATCTTATCAGGAAACAGGGTTTGAGAGCAGACAACCTGTCTCACCAAAATTTATTAGGTGGGAATTTTCCTCTTCCTAATAAGCCTGGGAGCACTACAGGAGACTAGGGCTTATTTCATCCCTTCAGCTTCGACCATAAAAGATGGCACACCTTGAGGGGGCTGTTCATAGGCCTACCCTCAGGGCACATTCTCTTTCTCAGGGATGTTCTTTGCTGAGAAAAAGAATTCAGTGATATTTCTCCTATTTGCTTTGGAAAGAGGATAAATATAGCTCTGTTCCATCAGGCTCACCGGTGGCCAGTTCAAAGTTACCTCTCTTGTTCCCTGAACATCGCTGTTATCCTGTTCTTTTTGCAAGATGCCCAGATTTCATGTTGTTCAAACACACATGCTCTACAAAAAATTTGTGCAGTTAACACAATCATCACAGGGTCCTGAAATGACATTCATCCTCCTCAGCTTAAGTGTCCGTGAAATCTTCACAATTTATGTTCAGAGATTGCAGTAAATACAGGCATAATAAATTATAAAAGTATTAATTTGGGGAACTAATAAATGTCCATGAAATCTTAACAATTCATGTTCTTCTGCTGTGGCTTCAGCCGGTCCCTCTGTTTGGGGTCCCTGACTTCCTGCGACACCCATTAGCTCTCAAGTTTCGTCTTTTAGGGAGGAAAAAGCTCTCCATGTCCCATGGTCCTGTCCACACCTAATCCTGTCACCTATAACCATTAGCAAGCAGTGCAAGGCAGATTAATCCGACGAGAATAGCAGTTAACATCCCATAGTGCCAAACCTGTTCTTAGCTGAGAGGGACTTTACCAAGAGGGCCCTCTAAACCCCTAAGTTGGACCTCTAACCCAAGGTCAGTCAAGTGTCCATGCCTTTTATTAAGAAGAGTCTCTAACCCGCTCTGTCTTAGGAGAGACTCTAACTCCCCTAAGTTGGGTCTCTAACCCAATCCCATCCTTTACCTAGCTACCGCACCACTTATCCAAAGTTGGCCAATCAGTGCTGCAGTCTATTTCCTTTAGATATGAGGGGTCTTCACAGTATCATCCCTTTAAGGTTAGCCAGAAAGATTTTACTGGAGCCCATCACTTACCAAAAGTTAAGTCATTGAGTCGGTGGTTTCGGCACTATTGTCGCCTCCATGGTTGCCAGAAAGATGTTACAGGAAAGGGGTGTTGATCTAGACCCCCAGAGAGGGTTCTTGGATCTTGCACAAGAAAGAATTCAGGGCGAGTCCATAGAATAAAATGAAAGTAAGTTTATTAAGAAAGCAAAGGAATAAAGAATGGCTACTTCATAGAGCAGGGCCAACAACTGCTGGTTGCCCATTTTTATGGTTATTTCTGGATTACATGCTAAGCAATGGGTGGATTATTCATGCCTCCCCCTTTTAGACCAATAGGGTAACTTCCTGATGTTGCTGTGGCATTTGTAAACTGTCATGGTGCTGGTGGGAGTGTAGTAGTGAGGACGACCAGAGGTCACTCTCGTGACCATCTTGCTTTCAGTGGGTTTCAGCTGGCTTCTTTACTGCAAGCTGTTTTATCAGTAAGGATTTTATGACCTGTATCTTGTGCCAATCTCCTATCTCATCCTGTGACTCAGAATGCCTCAGCAGGTCTCTGCCTCATTTTACCCAGCCCCTATTCAAGATGCAGTTGCCCTGGTTTACACGCCTCTGACTGGGGTTGGGGGAGATGATAGAGCTACATTCTCTTTTTCCTAAATATTGCTCTGCTTCTTGCTGCCTTTGGGTTTTGTCACTGGAGACTTACTTCATTGGGCCTTAAAGGATTTCTGGGTCTCAGGAGAGACCTCTGAAATGGGTGTCTCTAAGGTTTTTAAAAGTAAACTATTAAGTAGGGCAAACCTGAACTCTTGAGGAAGAGGAGACGAATGTTGACTGTGCTGAATGTGGAATGTGTGCTTTGAGGCCGCAGCATGGACTGTTGAAAAATATCTGAGGTTGCATATCTTAATTTCCACTGTTGCTTTCCTGGGGCTCCATGCCGTACAACTTTGTTTGTTCTCCTCTTTGATCCCTCTGCACCAACAATCTAGTGTAGTGCTTACCTGGTAATAATGGCTGTGCTCATACTGTGATCTTTTATTAGGCTGTACCTTTATTAGGAGTAAGGATCTTATTCTTATCATCTTTTGGTGCTGCCCATTGCCTGGCATGAATAAGGTGCTCAAAATATGTCTGTTTTCAAATGAATGGGGCTGGAATTTTTGCTAAGTAAGATTATATTGCGTAGAACTTTTGTAAGTAATGAAATAATTGTTTTAATTCAAATAAAATTATAATAAAATACAGAAGGAGGATATATAAATGGAACAGAAATGATTAAATATGTTGTATATATATTACATGTTGAGATATTGAAATTCACCTAAACTCTAAAAATCTGTGGAGAAGGGAGAAAAACACAAAGCGTAATAATTATATAACAAGTCAGATTGTGGTAATCCAAAAAGCAGGTCAGAAATTCAAGGATAAAGAATGTTCATGCCTTTGTTTAAAAACTCTTACGCTGAGTCAGACAAACCATTAGTGGTATTTGGAAACAGATTTCCTTTTCATTTTACAGAGGCTAGGGAGAGAATAAGTTTTATCCTCTTGCTGTGTTTATTAGAGTCCCATGCAAAATGACAGTGAAGTGTCAGCCATATTTTTCTCATAGTATTCATTAAATTGATTGTTCTGAGCTTCAGTGAACTGATTTTTCCAATCTCCCACAACTCCTGTGAAGAGTAATGCAGAGCATATTCAATGATATTTTCATAAACTTTTACCATTTTGGATTTAGATAATCTCATGCCTCTCAATACTTAGATTGCTTATATAGATATTAACACATTGTCCTGCTGACATTGAAGTGAGAAAAGAAGTCACAGGTATGATTACTCCATTTAATAGGTGAGGTATTTGTAAATAGCAAGTTTTGTGTTTCAGTAAAGCCTGAACTCTAGATCACAGGTTGCCTAATTATCTGCACTTCTCTACTGTACCAGCACTTTCTTAAACCTTCATACATCTAACATTCTATTCAAGTTAGTGAGACCTAATTTTCTTACTCCCTCTTCAGAGGTCACCGAATGACCACATTCTCAGAGTATCATATGCTCCTTCCATCTGTGCCTCTAGTTCAGGCAAAATTCTCAGTTGAACACAACTGAGAATTCTCGTTTCCTATCTAAATTCTCATTGCTGTAAACATATCATTAAATTAAAGTAATAGAATATGAAGGAATGGTAGGATTGCCTAACTTTGTTTTATACTTATGCAATAGAGTATTCAAATTTTTTTTGGCTTCAATAGCCAAAAATTGTCAGACAGCTGACAGTAAGCTATTTTTCTTCTATTTGCCCCATAGTATTGAATCTATTTAGGCACTTTGAGCTGTATAACATAATTTTCATGTGTGCCATGTAAATTTGCTTAATTGTCTATGATTAATACCATCATATCCCTTACCAGTTGGTTTAAAAGAAGACTAGGCTAATTGATTAAATTAGAGTGGATACTTCTCCAATAAGCCTTGGATTTTTGCTTACTTTTTTAAAAAAAGGTATTAGATAATTTTTTAAAAAGTTACCAAAATAAAGAGAATGAAACAAAATTTGTCTTCATTTAAGGAGCCAACCATTGGATAGTGGAGGGTGCTCAATGGGCTGGAGGCTGAATCTTGGTCTGGCTAGACTCTGACAATGATGACTCATAGTCCTACCTTGGCCATTCTGTGAGATGACATAGACTGAGTAACACTCGAAGCACCACCCTCTGACTCCTACGGCCAACAACATTTGCCACTGTCTCCCAGAATGTATTGGGAGGAACACTTGTTTCATGGAGATTAATAGGCTTTACTGGAGGAAGAGTTTTTGGTCACATACATTTTTGAAACTCTGAGTTATGCAGAGTTAAACCAGTTTCTTTGCAGAAACTATAATATGCTTCAAAGGGTGTAGGGCAAGGTGTGTAGTGTCCCACACTTCTCTGATGGTGAAGCACACGCTCTCAGAATAAAGCTTTAAACAACTCACTTCAGGAAACACTGTAAACAGTGGTTTCAACTAGTTTGAACATGAGAAGACATTGATAAATTGATATTGTTTATTCTGTTGTTAGAAGAAAGAGAAAGCAACTATACATCACCTTTTCTCAAGAATGGAGCGAGATTATGATTCATTTTAATTTCATTTATGTAGTTGGTCATGGGGTTCTTTTTCATTACATCAAATGAAGTATTATAGACAATTTTGTCTAAAATCTCTTCTTTTAGGTTCTTCCCAAGGAATTCCATTATCTTTCTAATTTCACATTTTGGATCCTGCTGGGGAGAGTAGAAGAAAAGAGAGCTCTCTAACAAAGGAAAAAATATAACAACAGGCAAACCTTAAAAAATTATGGGAATAATGTTTAAAATCTTTTAAACAATGTCAGTTTATGTTTAAAAGTAATTTTGAAATGCTTTGTTTATTAACATATGCAGATCTGTAAATGTCAATTCAACAAATATGGCAATCTTAAAGTGCAGTGATATACAAACAAGTGTGTCTGTTCCTGTGCTGTAGCTGATGTTAAGGGGACATGCTGAGAACGGTTTCATCTGGGAAGTTTAATATTTTACTGGGAAGTTTAATATTTTACTCACTTTCATTGTTAGTAGATAAGAAGTTATTTGGGAAAAACATCACAAGACAGCTGAAAAACTCTGAAGACAAAAGACACAAACTCTTGGGAGCTCTATCACCTGAGAAACCCAAGTACTCATCCTGGAAGATGTAGGGCAAGATTATATTGCCTTTCTACTGCTGCAGCTGGTGGTCTCTTGAAAGGTCTACCTCCTGGCTGGAGGTCATGCAACTCAAGTCATTATAACAACTCATAACAGAACAACCCTGCTCTAAAGAAGGAGAAAAAACAACAGCTAATTCCACTGCCCACATCACCCTGGCTAACCAGAGGTCTTGAGTCTATGCATGTGACAACTTCATTGCTATCATAACCAGCATTGAAGAAAACCAGTGCACTAAACAAAACTACGAACAAGGACTCCCACAGAGTTCATTTCACTCCCTTGCCATCTCCATCAGAATAGGTGCTGGTATCCATGGCTGAGACACCTGAAGATGGATCACATCGCAGGACTCTCTGCAGACACTCCCTAGTGTCAGCCCATAGCCTGGTAGCTCTACTTGGTGGTTAGGCCCAGAAGGGCAATAACAATCACTGCAGTATGGCTCTCAGAAAGCCCTAATCTTAGAGGAAAGCAGGGAGAGCACCACATCAAGGAGTTACCCTGTGGGATAAAATAATCTGAACAACAGTCCTTGGATTCTGGATCTTTCCACTGAAAGAGTCTACCCAAATTAGAAGGAACCAGAAAAGTAATTCTGGTAGTATGACAAAACAAGGTTCTGTAACACCCCCAAAAGATCACACTAGCTCTCCAGCAATGAATCCAAACCAAGAAGAAATCTCTGAATTGCCAGAAAAAGAATTCAGAAGGTTGATTATTAAACGACTCAAGAAGATACCAGAGAAAGATAAAAACCGATTTAAAGATATTTAAAAAATTAGAGGATATGAATGAAAAAGTCTCCAGAGAAATAGATATCATAGGGAAAAGACAATCAGAACTTCTGGAAATGAAAGACACACTTAGAGAAATGGAAAATACACTGGCAAATTTCAGTGATAGAATTGAACAAGTAGAAAAAAGTAATTCAGAACTTGAAGGCAAGGCTTTTGAATTAACCCAATTCAACAGAGACAAAAAAGAACCAAAAAATGAACAAAGCCTTTAAGAAATTTGGGATTATGTTAAACAAAAATAAGGATAATTGGTGTTCCTGAAGAAGAGAAATCTAACAGTTTGGGAAAGTTATTTAAGAGAATAATCAAGAAAAATTTCCCTGGTCTTGCTAGAGATCTAGACATCCAAATACAAGAAGCTCAAAGAATACCCAGGAAATTCATCATAAAAAAGATCTTCACCCAGGTACATAGTCATCAGGTTATCTAAAGTCCAGACAAAGTAACAAATTTTTTTTTGGATATGGTGTTCTGCTCTTGTTGCTCAGGCTAGAGTGCAATGAATGGCATGATCTTGGGTCCTCGCAACCTCCACCTCCCAGGTTCAAGCCATTCTCCTTCCTGCCTCAGCCTTCCAAGTATCTGAGATTACAGGCATGCACCACCATGCTCCACTACTTTTGCATTTTTAGTAGAGATGGGGTTTCTCCATGTTGGTCAGGCTGGTCTTGAACTCCCAACCTCAGGTGATCCACCCGCCTTGGCCTCCCAAAGTGCTGGGATTACAGGCATGAGGCACCATGCCTGGCTAGAATCTTAAGAGCTGTGAATCAAAAACATCAGTTAACCTCTATAGAAAAACCTATTGGATTAATGCAGATTTCTCAGCAGAAACCTTGCAAGCTAGAAGGAATTGGGGTCCTACCTTTAGCCTCCTTAAACAATATAATTAACAGCCAGGAACTTTGCATCTAACGAAACTAGCTTTGTAATGAAGGAGAGATAAACTCTTTTTCAGACAAACAAATGCTCAGGGAATTCCGTGCTTGCAGAGCGCTGGCAAGTTCTGCAAGACCTGCCAAAAGGAGTTCTAAATCTTGAAACAAAACCTTAAAATACACCAAAATAGAACCTCCTTAAGGCATAAACCTCACAGGACCTATAAAACAATAACACAATGAAAAAAGCACAAAGTGTTCAGGCAACAACTAGCATCATGAATAGAACGGCACCTCAAATCTCATTACAGACATTGAATGTAAATGACCTACAGGCTCCACTTAAAAGATACAGAATGGCAGAATGGATAAAAATTCACCAACCATGTATCTCCTGTCTTCAAGAGACTCACATAACACATAAAGACTCACATAAACTTAAGGTAAGGGGGTGGAGAAAGATAATCCATGAAAATGGAAACCAAAAGTGAGCAGGAGTAGCTATTCTTATATTGGACAGAACAGACTTTAAAGCAACAACAGTTAAAAAAGTCAAAAGGGAAGATGGTCAAATAGGAACAGCTCTGGTCTACAGCTCCCAGTGAGATCGATGCAGAAGATGGGTGATTTCTGCATTTCCAACTGAGGTACCTGTTTCATCTCATGGGGACTGGTTGGACTGTGGGTGCCGCTCACGGAGGGTGAGCTGAAGCAGGGCAGGGTGTCACCTCACCCAGGTAGTGCAAGGGGCCAGGGGATTTCCCTTTCCTAGCCATGGGAGGCCATGAGTGACTGTACCTGGAGGAGCAGTACACTCCTGCCCAAATACTGCAGTTTTCCTACTGTCTTTGCAACCGGCAGACCAGGAGATCCCCTCCTGTGCCTGGCTTGGCAGGTCCCACACTCGTGGAGCCCTGTTTGCTGCTAGTGCAGCAGTCTGAAATTGACCTGGGACATGGTAGCTTGGTGGGGGGAGGGGCATCCACCATTGCTGAGGCTTGAGTAGGCAATTCCATGCTCACAGTGTAAACAAAGTGGCAGGGAAGCTCGAAGTTGGTGGAGCCCACCACAGCTCAGCAAGGCCTAATACCTCTCTAGATTCCACCTCTGGGGGTAGGGCATATCTGAACAAAAGGCAGCAGACAGCTTCTCCAGACTTAAACATCCCTGTCTAACAGATCTGAAGGAGGAGTGGTTCTCCTAGCATGGTGTTCGAGCTCCAATAATGGACAGACTGCCTCCTCAAGTGGGTCCCTGAGTCCCATGTAGCCTGAGTGGGAGAAACCTCCAAGTAGAGTCCGACAGACACCTTATACAGGCAAGTGCCCCTCTGGGATGAAGCTTCCAGAAGAAGGATCAGGCAGCAATATTTGCTTTCCTTCAGCCTCCACTGGTGATAGATACCTAGGCAAACAGGGTCTGGAGTGGACCTCCAGCAAACTTCAACAGACCTGCAGCTGAGGGGCCTGTTAGAAAATTCCAAAAACCAGAAAGCCTCTTCTCCTCCAAAGTATCACAGCTCCTCACTAGCAAGGGAAGAAAACTGGACAGAGAATGAGTTTGATGAGTTGACAGAAGTAGGCTTCAGAAGGTGGGCAATAACAAACTTCTCCAAGCTAAAGGAGCATGTTCTAACCCATTGGAAGGAAGCTAAAAACCTTGAAAAAAGATTAGACGAATGGCTAACTAGAATAAACAGTGTAGAAAAGAGCTTAAATGACCGGACAGAGCTGAAAACCACAGTACAAGAACTTGGTGAAGCATACACAAGCTTCAGTAGCCAATTTGACCAAACGGAAGAAAGGATATCAGTGATTGAAGATCAAATGGAATAAAGTGAGAAGATAAGATTAGAGAAAAAAGAGTGAAAAGAAATGAACAAAGCCTCCAAGAAATATGGGACTATGTGAAAAGACCAAGTCTACGTTTGCTTGGTGTACCTGAAAGTGACCAGGAGAATGGAACCAAGTTAGAAAACACTCCTCAGGATATTATCCAGGAGAACTTCCCCAGTGAAGGAGAAATAAAATCCTTTACAGACAAGGAAATGCTGAGAGATTTTGTCACCACTAGGCCGGCCTTACAAGAGCTCCTGAAGTAAGCACTAAACATGGATAGGAACAACTGGTACCAGCCACTGAAAAAACATGCCAAATTATAAAGACCATTGATGCTATGAAGAAACTGCATCCATTAACAGGCAAAACAATCAGCTAGCATCATAATGACAGCATCAAATTCACACATAAAAATATGAACCTTAAATGTAAATGGGCTAAGTGCCCCAGTTAAAAGACACAGACTGGCAAATTGGATAAAGAGTCAAGACTCATTGGTGTGCTGTATTCAGGAGACCCATCTCATGTGCAAAGACACACATAGGCTCAAAATAAAGGGATGGAGGAATATTTACCAAGCAAATGGAAAGCAAAAAAAAAAAAAAAAAAAAAAAAATGCAGGGCATTGCAATCCTGGTCTCTGATAAAACAGACTTTAAGCCATCAAAGATCAAAAGAGACAAAGAAGGCCATTACATAATGGTAAATGGATCAATCCAACAAGAAGAGCTAACTATCCTAAACATATATGCACCCAATACAGGAGCACCCAGATTCCTAAAGCAAGTTCTTACAGACCTACAAAGAGACTTACACTCCCACACAATAATAATGGGAGACTTTAACACCCCACTGTCAATATTGGACAGATCAACGAGAAAGAAAATTAACAAGGATATCCAGGACTTGAACGCAGCTCCGGACCAAGCAGACCTAAGAGACATCTACAGAACTCTCCACCCCAAATCAGCAGAATATACATTCTTCTCAGCATCACATCACACTTATTCTAAAATTGAGCACATAATTGGAAGTAAAACATTCCTCAGCAAATGTAAAAGAACAGAAATCACAACAAACTGTCTCTTAGACCACAGTGCAATCAAATTAGAACTCAGGATTAAGAAACTCACT
>NW_012118465.1:1044037-1055699 GCF_000951035.1 Colobus angolensis palliatus | reverse complement strand
AGAACTCAGGATTAAGAAACTCACTCAAAACTGCACAACTACATGGAAACTGAACAACCTGCTCCTGAATGACTACTGGGTAAATAACAAAATAAAGGCAAAAATAAAGATGTTCTTTGAAACCAATGAGAACAAAAACACAATGTACCAGAATCTTGGACACATTTAAAGCAGTGTGTAGAGGGAAATTTATAGTACACTAAATGCCCATAAGATAAAGCAGGAGAGATATAATTCGACACCCTAACATCACAATTAAAAGAACTAGAGAAGCATGAGCAAACAAATTCAAAAGCTAACAGAAGACAAGAAATAACTAAGATCAGAGCGGAACTGAAGGAGATAGAGGCACAAAAAAACCCTTCAAAAAATCAATGAATCCAGGAGCTGGTTTATGAAAAGATCAACAAAATAGAAAGACCAATTGCAAGAGTAATAAAGAAGAAAAGAGAGAAGAATCAAATAGACGCAATAAAAAATGATAAAGGGTATATCACCACCAATCCCACAGAAATACAAACTACCGTCAGAGAATACTATAAACACAACTATGCAAATAAACTAGAAAATCTAGAAGAAATAGACAAATTCCCGGATACATACACCCTTCCAAGACTAAACCAGGAAGAAGGTGAATCTCTGAATAGACCAGTAACAGGTTCTGAAATTGAGGCAATAATTAATAGTCTACCAACCAAAAAAAGTCCAGGACCAGATGGATTCACTGCTGAATTCTACCAGAGGTACAAAGAGGAGCTGGCACTATTCCTTCTGAAACTATTTGACTAATGGAAAAAGAGGGAATCCTCCCTAACTCATTTTATGAGGCCAACATCATCCTGATACCAAAGCCTGGCAGAGACACAACAAAAAAAGAGAAGTCCAGGACCAGATGGATTCACTGCTGAATTCTACCAGAGGTACAAAGAGGAGCTGGCACTATTCCTCCTGAAACCATTTCAATCAATAGAAAAAGACGGAATGCTCCCTAATTCATTTTATGAAGCCAACATCATCCTGACACCAAAGCCTGGCAGAGACATTTTAGACCAATATCCCTGATGAACATTGATGCAAAAATCCTCAATAAAATACTGGCAAACCAAATCCAGCAGCACATCAAAAAGCTTATCCACCATGATCAAGTCGGCTTCATCCCTGGGATGCAAGGCTGGTTCCACATACGCAAATCGATGAATGTAATCCATCACATAAACAGAACCAATGACAAAAACCACATGATTATCTCAATAGATGCAGAAAAGGCCTTTGACAAAATTTAATAGCCTTTCGTGCTAAAATCTCTCAATAAACTAGGTATTGATGGAATGTATGTCAACATAATAAGAGCTATTTATGACAAACCCACAGCCAATATCATACTGAATGGGCAAAAACTGGAAGCATTCCCTTTGAAAACTGGCACAAGGATGCCCTCTCTCACCACTCCTATTCAACATAGTATGGGAAGTTCTGCCCAGGGCAATCAGGCAAGAGAAAGCAATAAATGGCATTCAAATAGGAAGAAAGGAAGTTAAATTGTCTCTGTTTGCAGATGACATGATTGTATATTTAGAAAACCCCATCATTTCAGCCCCCAAATCTCTTCACACTGATAGGCAACTTCAGCAAAGTCTCAGGATACAAAATCAATGTGCAAAAATCACAAGCATTCCTATACACGAATAACAGACAAACAGGGAGCCAAATCATGAGTGAACTCCCATTCACAATTGCTTCAAAGAGAATAAAATACCTAGGAATACAACTTACAAGGAATGTGAAGGACCTCTTCAAAGAGAACTAGAAACCACTGCTCAGCGAAATAAAAGAGGACACAAACAAATGGAAGAACATTCCATGCTGATGGATAGGAAGAACCAATCTCTTGAAAATGGCCTTATTGCCCAAAGTAATTTATAGATTCAGTGCTATCCCCATCAAACTACCACTGACTTTCTTCACAGAATTGGAAAAAAAACTACTTTAAACTTCATATGGAACTAAAAAAGAGCCTATATAGCCAAGACAATCCTTCACAAGAAGAACAAAGCTGGAGGCATCACACTACCTGACTTCAAACTTTACTACAAGGCTACAGTAACCAATACATCATGGTACTGGTACCAAAATAGATATATAGACCAATGGAACCTAACAGAGGGCTCAGAAATAACATCACACATCTACTACCATCTGATCTTTGACAAACTTGACACCCACAAGCAATGGGGAAAAGATTCCCTATTTAATAAATGCTGTTGGGGAAAATGGCTAGCCATATGCAGAAAACTGAAACTAGACCCCTTCCTTACACCTTACACAAAAATCAACTCAAGATGGATCAAAGACTTAAACATAAGACCTAGGACCATAAGAATCCTAGAAGAAAACCAGGCCAATACCATTCAGGATATAGGCATGGACAAAGCTTTCATATCTAAAACACCAAAAGCAATGACAACAAAAGCCAAAATTGGCACGTGGGATCTAATTAAACTAAAGAACTTCTGCACAGCAGAAGAAACTATCATCAGAGTGAGCAGGCAACCTACAGAATGGGAGAAAAATTTTGCAATCTATTGATCTGACAAAGGGCTAATATCCAGAATCTAAAAAGAACTTAAAAAAAATTTGTAAGAAAAAAGCAAACAACCCCATCAAAAAATGGGCAAAGGATATGAACAGATACTTCTCAAAAGAAGGCATTTATGCAGGCAACAGACATGAAAAAGTTCTCATCATCACTGGTCATTAGAGAAATGCAAATCAAAACCACAATGAGATACCATCTCGTGCCAGTTAGAATGGCCATCATTACAAAGTCAGGAAACAACAGATGCTGGAGAGGTTGTGGAAAAACAGGAACACTTTTACACTGTTGGTGGAAATGTAAATTAGTTCAACTACTGTGGAAGACAGTGTGGCGATTCCTCAAGGATCTAGAACTAGCAATCACATTACTGGGAATATACCCAAAGGATTATAAATCATTCTATGATAAATACACATGCATACATGTGTTTATTGTGGCACTATTCCAATAGCAAAGACTTGGAACTAACCCAAATGTCCATCAGTGACAGACTGGATTAAGAAAATGTGGCACATATACACTGTGGAATCCTATGCAGCCATAAAAAAGAATGAGTTCATGTCCTTTGCAGGGACATGGATAAAGCTGGAAACCATCATTCGCAGCAAACTATCACAAGATCAAAAAACCAAACACTGCATGTTCTCACTCATAAGTGGGAGTTGAACAATGAGAACACATGAGACACAGGGAGGGGATCATCACACACCAGGGCCTGTGGGTGTGGGGGGCTGGGGAGGGATAACATCAGGAGAAATACCTAATGTAGGTGATGGGTTGATGGGTGCAGCAAACCACCATGGTACATGTATTTCTATGTAACAAAACTGCATGTTCTGCATATGTAACCCAGAAGTTAAAGTATGATAATAATAAAAAAAGACAAAAGGGACAGTATACAATCATAAAAGGACTAGCCAAATAGGAAAATATTGCAAACCTAAATATATATGCACCTAACACTGGAGCTCCTAATTTTATAAAACAATCACTACTGGACCTGAGAAATGAGATAAATGGCAACACAATAGTAGCAGGGGACTTCGATACTCCACTGACAGCACTAGACAGGTCATCAAGACAGAAAATCAACAAACAATGGATTTAAACTATATCCTAGAACAAATGGACTTAACAGACATTTACAGGACATTCTATGCAACAACTGTGGAATATAAATTCTTTTTATCAGCACATGGAACATTCTCCAAGACAGATCTTGTAATAGGTCACAAAATAAGCCTCAATAAATTTAAGAAAACTGAAATCATACCAATCTCTCAGACCATAGTGGAATAAAACTGGAAATTAACTTCAAAAGGAATCTGCAAAGCTATACGAATACATGGAAATTAAATACTCTTTTCTTGAATGATCCTTGGGTCAACAATGAAATCAAGATGGAAATTAAAAAATTATTTGAATAAAATGATAATAGTGACACGACCAACCAAAACCTCTGGGATACAGCAAAAGTGGAGCTAAGAGGAAAGTTCATAGTATTAAATGCCTACATCAAAAAGTCTGAAAGAGCACAAATAGAAAATGTAAACTCACACCTCAAGGAACTAGAGAAAACAGAACAAACCAAATCCAAACCCAGGAGAAGAAAAGAAATGACCAAGATCAGGGCAGAACTAAATGAAATTAAAACAAAAAAGATAAATGAAACAAAAAGCTCATTCTTTTAAAAGATAAAATCAATAGACCATTAGTGAGATTAATCAAGAAAAGAGAGAAGATCAAAATAAGCTCAATTAGAAAATGGGAGATATTACAACCAATATCACAAAAATAAAAAGATCGTTTAAGACTACTATGAACACCTTTAAGCACACAAACTAGCAAACCTAGAAGAGCTGGATAAGTTCCTGGAAGTATATAACTCTCCTAGATTAAACCAGGAAGAAACAGAAACTCTGAGCAGACGAATAGGAAGTAGTGACATTGAAACAGTATAAAAAAATTGCCAACAAAAAAGTCCAGGAACAGATGAATTAAGAGCTGAATTCTATGAGACATTCAAAGAAGAATTGGCACCAATCTTATTGAAACTATTCGAAAGATAGAGGCAGTCCTCCCTAAATGATTCTGTGAAGCCAGTATTATCCTAATATAAAAATCAGGAAAGGACATAACAAAAAAATTACAGACCAATATCCCTGGTGAACATAGATGCAAAAATATTCAACAAAATACTAGCTAACTGAATCCCACAGCATATCAAAAAGATAATACACCATGATCAAGTGGGGTTCATACCAGGGAGGCAGAGCTGGTTTAGCACATGCAAGTGAATAAATGTGATATACCACATAAACAGAAGTAAAAACAAAAATCATACAATCATCTCAATAGATGCAGGAAAAGCCTTTGACAAAATCCACTACCCCTTTATGATCAAAACCCTCAGCAAAATCGGCATTGAAGGGACACACCTTAAGATAGTAAAAGCCATCTAGGACAAGCCCACAGCCAACGTTATACTGAATAGGGGAAAAGATGAAAGTATTTTTCCTGAGAACTGGAAGAAGATAAGGTTGCTCACTTTCACGACTTGTATTCAACATCGAACTGGAAGTCCTAGCCAGACAAGAGAAAGAAATAAAGGGCATCCAAATTGGTAAAGAGGAAGTCGAAATGTTGCTGTTTTCCAGTAACATGACTGCATACCTAGAAAACCCTAAAGACTCATCCAAAAAGCTCCTAGATCTGACGAATGAATTCAGTAAAGTTTCAGGATACAAAATCAATGTACACAAATTAGTAGCACTGCTATACACCAACAGTGACCAAGCTGAGAATCAAATCAAGAACTCAACCCCCTTTACAATAGCTGCAAAAAATGAAATACTTAGTAATATGCCTAATGAAAGAGGTGAAATATCTCTACAAGGAAAACTACAAAAAACTTCTGAAAGAAATCATAGATGACACAAACAAATAGAAGCACACCCCATGCTGATGGATGGGTAGGATCGATATTGTGAAAATGACCATACTGCCAAAAGCAATCTATAAATTCAATGCAATTCCCATCAAAATACCATCTTTTTTTTTTTTTTTTTTTGAGACGGAGTCTCGCTCTCGTCTAGGCTGGAGTGCAATGGCTTAATCTTGGCTCACCGCAACCTCCACCTCCTGGGTTCAAGTGATTCTCCTGCCTCAGCCTCTCGAGTAGCTGGGATTACAGGCATGTGCCACCATGGCCAGCTAATTTTGTATTTTTAGTAGAGATGGGGTTTCACCATGTTGACCAGGTTGGTCTTGAACTCCTGACCTGCCTCGGCCTCCCAAAGTGTTGGGATTATAGGCATGAGTGTCTGCACCCAACTGTCATTATTTTATACAGAACTAGAAAAAACAATTGTAAAACTTATATGGAACAAAAAAGGAGCTTGCATAGCCGAAGCAAGCCTAAGCAAAAAGAACATATCTGGAGGCATCACATTACCCAACTTTAAACTATACTACAAAGCTATAGTTACCAAAACAGCATAGTACTTGTATAAAAACAGGCACATAGACCAATGGAACAGAATAGAAAACCCAGAAATAAAGTGAAATACTTATAACCAACTAGCCTTTGACAAGGCAAACAAAAACATAAAGTGGGGAAAGGACTTCCTATTCAACAAATGGTGCTGGGATAATTGGCAAGCCACATATAGAAGAATGAAACTGGATTCTCATTTTTAACCTTACACAAAAATCAACTCAAGATGGATCAAAGACTTAAATCTAAGACCTGAAACCATAAAAATTCTAGAAGATAACACTGGAAAATCTCTTCTAGACATTGGCCTAGGCAAAGAGTTTATGGCCAAGACACCCCAGAAGCAAACACAACAAAAACAAAGATAAATAGATGGGAATTAATTAAACTGAAAAGCTTCTGCACAGCAAAAGTAATAATCAGCAGAGTTAACAGACAACCCACAGCATGGGAGAAAATATTAACAAACTATGCATCTAATACAGGAGTGATATCCAGAATTTACAAGGAACTCAAAGAAATCAACAAGAAGAAACAAATCCATCAAAAAGTGGTCTAAGGACATGAATAGACAATTCTCAAAATAAGATATACACATGGCCAACCAACATATGAAAATGCACATCACTAATTATCAGGGAAATGCAAATCAAAATCACAGTGTGATACCACCTTATTCCTGCAAGAATGACCATGATTAAAAAATTTAAAAATGATAGATGTTGGCATGGATATGGTAGAAAGGAAATAGTTTTACACTGCTGGTGTGAATGTAAACTAGTACAACCACTATGGAAGACAGTATGGGGAGTCCTTAAAGAACTAAAAGTAGAGCTACCACTTGATCCAGCAAACTAGTAAAACTCTACTGGGTATCTACCCAGAGGAAATGAAGTCATTATATGAAAAAGACACTTGCACATGCATGTTTATAACAGCACAATTTGCAACTGCAAAAATATGGAAAAGGCCTAAATACTTATCAACCAATGAGTGCATAAATGTGATGTATGTATCATGGAATACTACTCAGCTATAAACAGGAATGAAGTAATGGTATTCACAGCAACCTGGATGCAGTTGGAGACCATTATTCCTTTTTATTTATTTATTTATTTTTTGAGATGGAGTCTCACTCTGTTGCCCAGGCTGGAGTGCAGTGGCGTGATTTTGGCTCGCTGCAAGTTCCACCTCCCGGGGTTCACACTATTCTCCTGCCTCAGCTTCTTGAGTAGCTGGGACTACAGGCACCCACCACCATGCTTGGCTAATTTTTTGTATTTTTCGTAGAGATGAGGTTTCACAGTGCCAGCCAGGATGGTCTCAGTCTCCTGTCCTCGTGATCTGCCCGCCTCAGCCTCTGAAAGTGCTGGGATTACAGGTGTGGGCCACCGCCCCCGGCCTGGAGACCATTAGAAGTAACTCAGGAATGAAAAACCAAACATGGTGTGTTCTCACTTATAAGTGGGAGCTAAACTATGAGGATGCAAAGGCATAAGAATGATATAAAGGACTATGGGGACTTGGGCAGAAGTGTGGGATGAGGTGAGGGATAGAAGATTACACATTGGGTGCAGTGTACCTTGCTTGGGTAATGGGTGCACCAAAATCTCAGAAATCACACATAGAGAACTTATCCATGTAACTGAGCACACATGTTTCCCCAAAACTATTGAAATAATAATAGTAATAAGTAAATAAAAAAAGAAGGTACTTGGGAGAAGAGGTGGGTATCTTTCAAAATAAGCAAGCTGTATTTCCTCCTTCTGATTGGAGAAACAAAAATATATGGCATCCTCACTGCTCTGGCATGGCACAAAAGCAGCATGGTGCCTTTTTGTCTCTGTTACTGCTTTTGATGTCTCCTGACTCTACATCTGAGCTTATTTCTGACTGTGGGCCTCCTGGGAAGACCTCTTGGCACATAGACTCACAAAAGCCCCTTACTCTCTAAGTTCCCACCTCATCCAGAAGTGAAGGAGAGGGGTTCAGTTTGGTGTGAGAGTCACCTGGTTTGGAGATCTCCAGGCTCGCCTTGCAGGCCTCCTCTCTCCTCACTAGCAGTTCTGTCTCATGTCTGTCCTTCTTGCCTAGCTTGCCCAGCCCGTGCTGCTCCTTTGCTCCCTGGCACAGACATAGGGCTGGGGGAGGTGAGGGCTGTGCTAGCACCTACAAAGCTGTATAGAGCAAGGACAAACAGAAAGAGGAACTTTGACACTACCTGAATAGAAATACCTGAATAGATAGAAGGAAGGAAGCCAGGATTCTGTCTACCCAGAGGGGAAAGAGGAAATAGAAACCATGGTCAGTGAAGGACACAAGTTGGTTATTGAACCCAGTCCTAAATCAGGGCTTGGAGACCAGTCAGGAACACTGTGCCATAATTATTTATTTTACATAGAAACTTATGAGACAAATTTGAATCAGGAATTGCACATGCAAAAGATATTGCTGATGAGGATCTTTTGTTTAAAATGACAAAATTTTAGTATTTTAAGAAAGCATACAAATCAAATCAGCTATATTCTTCCTCACTAGTTCTTTCCTGTTAGGGTTCTTAATTCTTTTCCTCAGAAGTCAGAGCAAGTTATGGTGGGAGGTAGAGATTTTGGAAGGAGGAATCTAGAAACCTAGAGAGGAAGAAAACTGGCTCAACGTCTTCTATGCTTTTGGATGAGGTAGGAATCGACTCCAGAATGCAGTGAGACTGCAGGAGGAAACAGGCTGCCTACTATGGAAAACCATATATAAGGTATTTTGTGTGGAATTTTGTATGCTACATGGCAAGGTGGTTGGAGAAGTTGGAGTTGACATGCAAAATCTTTTGCATAGATGAACTTTCAAGTATGACTTGCCTTCTCTTCTATCATGGAGCTCTAACTCTGAGACAAAATACTGTGAAATTAAAATTCAAATATTATTCTTACTTTCATCATATCTTCATAGAAAAGATAAAGAATGGGGTGGCTGTCTTTCTTCTTCCACCAGCCTTTCACATGGTCGAACCAGGACCCCCATACCACTGAAAGAAAGACATATACATATTTGGGCCATGGGAAGCTGAGAGTAGAAAAACCCAGGGAAAAAAACTAAGCAGTTTCCATAAGATACAAATGGAAGATGTGATCAGGAGAACTTTCTTATCATACTTCCTGTCTCTGCTTCAGCACAACTTTTCTTCCTTTTGGAAGCTGGCAAGATTACTCTCTTAGTCTCCAGAACCTGTTAGGCTTGAATCTTAGCTTTGACCCTTAGAGCTGCATGACCCTGGGCAAGTTACTTAACCTCTCTGAGTCTGTGCTTTTTAAAAACAATCTTCTGAAAGGAGGTTAGTAATAGTAACTATCTTGTAAGGTAATGTTTGTATAAATGTATTCTGTAATATCTACTGTGTGCTCAGCACTGTCCTAGGTATTAGAGACAGAGCAGTGCACACAAGATAGGCAGAAAGCCCTGCTTCTGGAAGTACATTTTATGGGGGACACAAAAGAGATAGATGTGAAATATGCAGAATGGTAGAACACAGTGTGTGCTTAGCAAAACAAATAACCCGAATAACAAAACAAATAACCAGGGAAGGAGAGGGAAAACGTTGAGAGTACATAGGAGGCTGACAATTAGGTAGGCTGGTCAGAAGAAGGGATTATTGGGCACAACCCCGAAAAAAGGGAAAGGAGGAGCCCTGCTGGGCAGAGGGTACAGCCAAGGGAGGCACTGGGTAGGAGGTTCTGGGTGTGCCTGGGGGACCAGGACAGAGTGAGTGAGGCCAGCGGAGTGGGGAGAGATGCAAGAAGTGTGAGGCCTGGCCCTCTGGGCCTGTGCGATGCCCTGAGTACTCTGACTTTACTCTGAGTGAGATGAGATGGGATGCCAGTCGTGGGCTTTCGATAGAGGAGTTGCATGGTCTGACTTCCCTTTTAGTAGAATCTCTCTGGTTTATCTGTTGAGAGTAGAGTGTAGGTTGGCAAGGGCAAAAGTGGGGGCAGAGGCTGTTCCGTTCATCCGGGGAAAATCTGATGATACTTTGACCCAAACTAAGTCCAGAATCTGACCAATCCTCGCACTTCCGGAAGTGTGCAATCTAATCATGCTTAGCGTTGACAGATTTTCTTGTGGGGTTTTTCTTTCGGGGGCTGGATGGGGTATATGAGAAACAAAGAGGCTCAAGATAAGATCAAGATTTTAGGCCTGAGTAATTTAAGGGACAGAGTCACAATTAACAAGGAGAGGCTGAAGGAAAAGCAGGTTCTGGAGGAGAGGCAGGAGTTAAGATTTGGACACATGAAGTCTAAGATGCCCTGTAAACATCCCGGTGGAGATGTTGATAAGGCAGCTGGGTCTATGCACCTGGAGCCCATGACCAAGGCCAGGACTAGTGCAAATCTTGGAGTCATCAGCAGATAGGTGACATCTGAAACCACAAAGTGAGTGATATTGAGCAAGGAATGATGTAGGTAGAAGAGAGAAAGGGGCCAACTGTAGACATCTGGGAGATAAAGAGAAACCAGCAAAGGAGACTGGGAAGGAACAGAGACATAGGAGGAATGTCAGGGGAGGGTGGGGTCCTGGGAGCCAATAAGAAATCATTTCAAGGAAGAGAGAGTGTGACCAATTGCATTAGATGATGTTGATGGATTAAATGAGATGAGGACAGAGTATTAATCATTGGGTTTAGTGATGTGGAAGTCATGGTGACCCTGGCAGAACAGATTTGGTGGTGTTGGGAGAGAAACTGAGGATAATAGTGTAAGCCAGTGCTACAAGGTGTTTGCAGTAAATAGAGGGAAAGATGGGGGAGGTAACTGGGGTTGGGGAGGTAGGGTCAACAGAGTGGTTTTTAAATGCTATTTTATTTTAAGGTGGGAGAAATAATAGTATAGGCCAATGCTAAGACATATAAAAGCATTAGTCTGGTAGTGCCTAGGACACAGTATAATAGTAAGTGTCTGACACATAGTAGCTACTCAACAAAAGTCATTTGAAAATTTGAGTAAAAAATTCAGTAATATTTTCCCCTTTCTTCTATTATATTATCCCTTCTGCCAAAATTTGCCTTTCTTATGTTTCATTCACACAGTGTAAAGATTAGGTAGGATGTGTCTAAAAGTCTCTTTGATACTAGGATGTCTAAGAGCAGTTTGGTCCCACTCCCAGTGATAGCTTCCAATCATTAGGAAGTATCTATTCAACCCCTTTCTCTCTTCTGGCATGCAATGTAGTCATAGGGTGACCAGACATTCTATTCTGTATAGGGCTGTGTCAGTTTAATTACTGAGAATCATATGCTGCAGGAACCTGCTTAGGTCAAGGCAAGCTGTATGGGTAGATGACCGAGACATAGGGCCAGTCTATCTGCACTTTGGTAGAAAGCACTTGTGCTACTCCAGCTGGGTGAAATGCCTCAGCGTGGCACTCTCCCTCATAAATAGGGGGAGCTGCTATTGTTCTACTTCTTATTCTTGATTCCTTCTACCCATGTTCCATGATATTGGCCCTGAAGATGCTTCTTCAGGAATTTCTCTCTCTCTGTCTCTCTCTGTCTCTCTCTCTCTCTCTCTCTCTCTCTCTCT
>NW_012118465.1:932603-1043987 GCF_000951035.1 Colobus angolensis palliatus | reverse complement strand
TCTCTCTCTCTCTCTCTCTCTCTCTCTCTCTGTGTGTGTGTGTGTGTGTGTGTGTGTGTGTGTGTGTGTAGAGGAGTAGCCCTAAGGCTGTGTTTGACGTCAGTGCTTCTCTTCTCTGGTGTGCAACTTGCCTGATGCAGGGCAAGGAGTTGGAACTATCCTCTCAGTTTTCTGATTTAGGAACAGCCATCTACATCAGCCCATTCCTGGCCCTGCACAAGCCCAATGTCTCAACTTCTCCATGAGGTCACTTTCTTAGGGATCACTCTTTGTCCAAAGACATTCTGACATCATTGTTAGAACACCTACAAGGAAATTGACTGGAGACATTCAACCAGCGAAACTACCTTGGGGTACAATGGATCATTTTCAAAGTATATCTCATAAGGAGAAGACTATAATAATAATAATAATTTTTGTCATTTAAGATTATGAAAGTCAAATGACAATCAAAGGTATCATATTTTCCTGCATTACTGGTGGTTTATTACTAATGGAAAGGACTACTTTATTACATTTATTTATAATTATTTTAGAGAAAAAAATATAGATGACAAGGCAGTTGTTTCTCCATAGGACTATATAAATAATTAGCAAAGGTGTTTCAGTTATAAATTTTGAACTTGAATAATAAAAAGTGCTTTGGTGCAAATATTTAGGTTTTAATCATGCAAAGCTGTCAATTCAACTTCATGGTGCAAACCAGTTTGATGTTGTATTTATATTGTACTTCCCCAAAAGTATAACCTTGTAAAGCTTCCTTAAATTACCATTTTTGAAAACTTTTGAGAAATCTTTTAATTATGAAAGTATTCAAATATATGCAAGAGTAGAGGAAATAGTGTAATGAATTTCCATGAACCGATTATCCAACTTCAATAGTCTCATCACCTTTTCGTACTCTTTAGGCTTCTTTAGGAGAACAGTTGATGTATTAAAAGATATAGCAGAGCCGGGCGCAGTGGCTCACGCCTGTAATCCCAGCACTTTGGGAGGCTGAGGCGGGTGGATCACCTGAGGTCGGGAGTTCAAGACCAGCCTGACCAACATGGAGAAACCCCGTCTCTACTAAAAATACAAAATTAGCTGGGCCTGGTGGCACATGCCTGTAATCCCAGCTACTAGGGAGGCTGAGGCAGGAGAATTGCTTGAACCTGGGAGGCGGAGGTTGCGGTGAGCCAAGATCGTGCCATTGCACTCCAGCCTGGGCAACAAGAGTGAAACTCAGCCTCAAAAAAAAAAAAAAAAAAAAGATATAGCCGCATTTGAGACTTAGAAAAACATCAAGAAACTTGTGAAGACTCAGTTTTGACACTGGAAGCATGACTGAAAGATCATACATTTTTACACATGACAGTTTGTGAACCTGCAGTGTCAGGGGCCACCACTGCACCACCAATTCAAATGATGGTTGTGATTGGAAAACTTGCATGCACACTAAACCTTTTCTTTCTTTCCAGTTGAACATGTAGGCAATTGGACATGGTTACCAGCCAGTCAAGACTTCAACTGCCAAGCACACAGGGTTAGAGCTTAACCAAACCTGCCTATGTTCAAATTCTAGCCACTGCTCTCGCTAACAGGGTAATCATAGGCAAGTTACTCAGACTCACTGAGCCTCAGTTTCATCACCTACAAATGATGAATATTCTCACCAAGCTTATGAGATTGTTCTAAAGATTAAACAAGTTAATGCATGTAAAACATTTAACGTAGGCTTAGAGTTGGGACCTTCTCTTATAGCTGGCTTGCCTGTAATACTGGTTTGACTTCATTCAGAGGATATATTGCAATTGGAAGCAAATCCACTGACCACAGATTACAGCCAGGGCTATGCCACATCTCTCAGGATGTTGCCTCTAGTCCTTCCCTCCAAGAAAATCTGAGCCCCTTCTATGGATGATTTTTGTTTCCCAAGAAGGAGAATTTGATGGGGAAAGGTTATCCTCTGCAGACATAGGTGAAGGCTGGTTTCATGCACTTGGCTCACCGTTGCCTGCCAGGAATGTTTCGAAGTACTCATCCCAGCTTCCCGGGTCAGGGAGTGCTTTGTTCATCCTTTGAAAATGGTAGTAGGACACCAGATTATCCTTGGCATTTCTGGCCACATAGATTATCTAAAGTGATGAGAAGAAACAAAATAAACAATAGGACAAGTTAGAAATCGGGCATTCAGTATGAAGAGCGTATGTGTTCTGGTAACCATGTCCTAAAGATCATGAATGCATCTTTGTTCTCTTCCACTCATCATCCAGCAGCCAGAATGATCTTATAAAAATGCAAATCAGATGACGTTGCTTCCTTGTGCAAAACTTCTCAATTTCTGTACATTGTTCTTATGATTAAGTTCAAAGTTGTCAACCTGTGGTCAGGGTCTGTGTAATCTCACCCTCTGATTCCCTTGGCTCATTCTTCCCCAGTCACACTTACCTTCCCTTCTTCTGTGGTAGTGCTGATTTCGTGGTTGTCCTACAATCTTTCTGGTTGTCCTTCTTTAGTGTGTCCTGCTCTGCCATTTTGCTCTTAAATCAGAGTGTCTTAAAATGATGACCTTCAAAAGGTCTGTCCCTCTCTCTAAAAGTGTATGCAAAATGTTTTTATAGATGTGCACTTTGTCAGGAGTGGAGTCACAACTTTCTGTAGATTCTCGATGGAGCTTATGATCACTAAAAGTTTGAAATCTTTAAATGTTGGCCGCCTTTAGTGCTCTGCCTAGGGCCTACTTTTATTTTCACTATATTTATTTTTTCCATTTTTTTTTGTTATCTGTTTCTATTGCGATAAATTTCATATGTTTATGACTCACAAATTTGTTTCTAGTACATGTCTGTCTCCTGAGCTAGAGACTTATGTATCTGTATCCCTACCTGAATGTTCTGCATGCATTTTAGACTCGATGAGTTCAAAATTCAATCCATCTTCACGCAAACTAACTGCTTATCTTTTATGATCTCCTTCCATTAATGGTACCACCATCAACAGTTACAATGACAAAATCATATGAGATGCTTCTTTTTCCATGTCTTCTATAGCCAGTCGTTGAGAGATCTTGTAAATTCTGTCTGTTGTTACATTTGGAATTCATTTTCTCACTGCCTCTGCCTTAGCCCGAGCCTTTTAAATTCTTTTCCTGGACTATTGCCACCATCTCCTCACTGATATCCTGTTTTAAATCTTACCCCAGTTCTGTTCACCCCTCCACATCCCCCAGGGGAGCTTTCTAAAATGTAAATGAGATCATGTCACTTCTTGTTCACTTCACATTCTTCAGTGGGATCCAAGTAGCCTACAGGTTAAGTCTAAACATCTCAGAAGGCAAAGCTGTGCAACAGGGCATCTCTGGCTCCTTTCCACCTCTCATGCCTCTTTTCTGGCCTAGGACCTATTTTCTTAAGTCTTGGCTTCTGCTCTTTCAGTAACATGGAATGTCCTTCCCTCTCTTATCACTTAACAAATTTATGTCTGTTCCTCCTCTGTCACTTTTGTTGACCCTCCTTGTCAAGAAGTTTTGTACTCCCCACTTACTGCTCCCATGACACCTTTCCTAGTTCTTAAGCTGTCATTGATAAGGGTGGGCTCAATATATACCCACTTTGAGAAGAGAGGACCAACATCTACTAAGCTCAGTTCTGAACCTCTAAGCCTCTTAATAATGCGATAAGGTGGAGGTACCTGAGCATGCTTTTGGTACTTGCTAGATTGCTGTTATAGTTATTCTTATTTTACTGATACTCCTAGCCCAGACCTGGCTCTATCTGTGCTAACAATATATTTCCATTTGCTTTCAGTCATTCAGCCACCCCTGCCCCCAAACTCCAGATCTACATAGGAAGATCCAATAGGGTCAGTAAGGTAGAGTGAGTAAGACCCTGGATATACTCTGGAGAACCAGAGACCGTAAAGGTGTGGATCTTGACAAGCTGTCAGAGGGAACAGAACACCACATGGAAAGGGAAGGTGGGGACTGCTTTGGCTTAGTGCCAAGGCCCATTTGTAGACCCTACCTGTAGAGGGAAGCAATAAATGGTCTCTTGGTGCTCTGAAAGAGTTAAAAAAATTCCTTAGTGACCAATTTAAGACATACATGAAAATGCATCTGCACCCCTGTAGGCTTCAATATGGAAAATAAATTTGATGTTTACAAAAATTTGACTTTCATCAGGTCTCAGAATGACTAGGTCTTGCAGCTTGTAGGCACCTTTAGATGTTTGCAAGCGACCGTTAAGCTACAAGTGAGATAAAGTGAGAGGACAGTAGAGCATATAGTTTTTAAGATTCCTTCAGTGGGCCGGGCGCGGTGGCTCAAGCCTGTAATCCCAGCACTTTGGGAGGCCGAGACGGGTGGATCACAAGGTCAGGAGATCGACACCATCCTGGTTAACACGGTGAAACCCCGTCTCTACTAAAAATACAAAAACTAGCCAGGCGAGGTGGCGGGCGCCTGTGGTCCCAGCTACTTGGGAGGCTGAGGCAGGAGAATGGCGTAAACCCGGAAGGCGGAGCTTGCAGTGAGCTGAGATCTGGCCACTGCACTCCAGTCCGGGGGACAGAGTGAGACTCCGCCTCAAAAAAAAAAAAAAAAAAAGATTCCTTCAGTGCCACTTTCTGATCATTTAAATACTCATTACCTTAAGACTGGTGAGAGGCCAACTACATAGAAGCTTTGGAAGACTTCTGTGGTTATAGGAGGCATGGAGTAGGTGGTGTAGAGTAACAGAAAGAGCATGGGCTGTTGGGTAATGAAGAGGTGGATTTGCAGCCCATCTCTTCCACCTTCCATGTGTTTGTCATTGGACAAGTTATGTAACACCTCTGAGCTACAATGTACTCAGATACCTCCACCTTATAGCATTATTAAGGGGCTAAGATGCTAAGAAATGAGCCTAGTATATGTTTATCCTCTCCCTCTTCTTGATATAGGTGTATGCTAAGCACATCCTTATCAATGAGAGATTAAGAACATAGAAGATGATAGTAGGTTCTATAATCTGCTTCTGGCAGACACACTGTAGGGATGGCTGGACAATGGTTATGACACAGTAAACTGCTCCCTATGTTCTCATGAGGAAAATTTGTCTCTGAATACTTTGTTTTAAGCTTACCTTACAGTTTTCCTCCCAGAAGGATGGAGGCAGTAGTTGTACAGGAAGATGAGTTTTCAGGGTCCTTGGGGAAGGCATTGCGTTAGCGTGGTCAATCCCTGCAAAAATTTTCCTGGCTTATTCTTTAATTTTTTAAAAAGTTTTAATTTTTATGCAGTCGATCTTATCAGTTTTTTTCCTAATGGCTTCTGGGTTTTGTGCCATGTTTTGCCTTCTTCACTCCTAAATGATAAGAAACCATTTCTCCCTACTTTTTTTTAGTGCTTAGCACTTTGTATGTCCTTTTGTACCTCTGATTCTTTGCTACATTGGCCTTCATTTGGTATATTATTTACTGTTTAGTGTCCTCTCCATTTCTCATCCCATTAGCCTTTAGAAATTACCACAGTTCCACTTGGCAACAGGGGATTGTTGGCACCAATGCAAATGAGGACAATGAGACCACATTGGCGGAATTCTGGTTACATGGTGATCATCCAGGTGACCTAGAATGTGCTTACTTTATATTTTTTAATTACCATGAAAATAAAATCATAATTAAGAAATTGTTGTAGAGGTCTTGAGGACTCTCAAAAATATGTCCACAGATGGCCTCCAGGGTAAAACCAAGATCACTTAGTATGGACTAGAACACTTTTCAAAACCTGTTCCCCGTTATATTTAACCCTCATTTTGGTGATTTTTCTCAAGCACACTGGTATGACACCAAATGAGCAGTTTGGGAAAACTGGCACATGTTCGTCTAGTTCCCCCCACCCTACCTCTCCTCCCCCAAAAAGGGAATGAGAGAGAAGACAATGAGCAAGATTTGGTTTTAGGCCATTAGTTTGTTCATTTATTTCCCAAGATGAGGTCACAAGTCAGTTGTTCAGATGGAACTAGAATAGATTTCTGTAGAAAAAGTCTAATTAAAGATGACCATGTACCAATGCTGGTCCAACATGGACGATTTCATTCCACTCTATCCCTCAGATACCTATACCTGGAGTCCACATAGGAGACACACACACATTCACGCACACTGCATATCTTAGTGGTTGAGAGCATGGACTTAGGAAACAGAATTCCTGGGTCCAAATCTTGGGTCTACTACCTATTAATTGTGTACCTTGAGCAATCATAATCCCTCTGTATGTCAATTTCTTCACATATAACCTGGCAGCTACCTCACAAGTTGTGAAGAATAAGTGAGTTAATATGCAAAAAGTTTTTAGAATAATGTCAGTCATTTAAATACCCATCAATGATAGACTGGATAAAGAAAATGTGGCACATATACACCATGGAATACTATGCGGCCATAAAAAGGATGAGTTTATGTCCTTTGCAGGGACAGGCATGAAGCTAGAAGCCATCATTCTCATCAAACTAATACAAGAACAGAAAACAAAACACTGCATGTTCTCATAAGTGGGAGTTGAACAATGAGAACATATAGACACAGGGAGGGGAACATCACACACTGGGGCCTGTCAGTGGGTGGGGGGCTAGGGGAGGGACAGCATTAGGAGAAATACCTAATGTAGATGACGGGTTGATGGGTGCAGCAAATCACCATGGCACGTGTATACCTATGTAACAAACCTGCACGTTCTGCACATGTACTCCAGAACTTAAAGTATATATATATATAAAAAGAATAATGCTTGGCACCTGATGGGTACTATGAAAGTCTTAGCTATGACTATGACACTTATTATTTTTTCATGGGAAGTGCATGGTGCATCCCAAATTTGAATCTGTAGTTCTTAGTGCCAGATGTCTTTGGCACTGACACGGGGGTGCTACATGAGCCAGCAGGGACTCTGTTGGGTGAGAACTGTGTAACTAATGCTTGGCACTTATAACTGGTTGAACACTTTGTTTAATAGAGAGATCATACCTCTCTATTGTTAAGTGTTGAAGCGAAATACATTAGGCGAAAGGATCTATCTAGATTTGCACATGCACAAGAAAAGTTGTTTTTCATCCAGTACTTAGAATTAGGGATTAATGGGAGTTTTTCCCCACCAGAATATGTTCAACTTTCAGACTGTTTACTCTTGAATTGTTCGTCTTTATACGAGGACTATGAGTTTGTAAATGGAAGACTTACCACAGTGTGTCATTCGTATCCATTCCAGGAAAGGGTGTCGAAGTTGAATGGAAGCGCGCCTGCTTTTCTCAGTATCTCCATCATTTTGTATCAGATCTACAATTTCCTGTGTCCAAGTGGTTCCTGAAAGAAAGTAGAATAGAGATCTGAGGAACTGATTATTGATTTTCTGCAACTTAGAATTTAGAAACATGCTATAAAAAATTAATTTGCCTGTTAATACCTCACTTATGTTGCCTATGACATTGATTTAAAACCAACTATTAAGATTATCTTTTTCTCACCAGAAAGGTTAAGGGCAGAAATGTGACTTCTTTATTTTTGTACTCCAATGATGTACTTAAAAAATCTGAATACGCATTGGTATTTCTATAAAATGATAATACAAATAACTATTGTATTGTTTGTAACAACAGGGATTATTTAAAATATTTCCATTTGAAGAAAATCACAGAAATTCCCAAACCCTAACTTTTGCCATTAAAAGTTCTGGCTGCTAATAAGTAGTCTAGTTTCTCTTCCTTTGATTACTTTTAAAAAAATTTTTTTTTTTTTTTTTAGAACCAATGAACTGACACAATGTCGATAATATGAAAAGGAAGGAAAAGTAAAAATTTCAAATAATCCACAAACTGAAAAAATGAGATTGAATGAATTCCTCTTTCAAAAAAAAAGAAAAGTTAAACAGTGGCTTCTACAAGAAAGGTGAACTCCTTATAAATGAAAAAATGACCTTTGCTGCATTTGAGGGTAAAATTTGTTTTTCTTCACGGTCTTGTCTGTGATCTCCTTCCTGATTCTGGGGCTTCCTTGGACTGGGCGCTGGCCTCTGCAGTATCTGTGCTCAGAAAGTGCATCCTTGTTTGGCTTCTGGGACCCTTGGCTGACCTGGTCCTGTTTTTCTGGGGGAAGCATGGATTTGATGTGTGTGGGGCTGTGGAATTAAATGGGCTCGACTCCTATATATGATGTATGAGTTGGGTGGTTTTGGATGAATTATGTAAACCTGATGCACATTAATGATTCTCATGTGGTTTCGCAAGTTGGAAGAGAAAATAGGCAGAATTCAGCTTGTCACAGGCACTAAAGAAGTAGTAGGTGTCTTCATGTTTTGATGGTGTTGGTGTACATCCTGAGGGCCAGAGCTAGAATAGATGGGACCACCGTGCTTGGGGAAGCCCTGGGGAAGACGGTGCCATTCTCCTTGTGGCTCCCCCATGCCAATTTTCTGTGATCTTGGTCTCCTTTCCCTAGTAATCTGATGGAGGTACCTGGGTGCAGTGCCATGGCTCTGGCTCCTCCTGTAGACTGTGCCCTTGTGCCAGCTGCTCAGCTCCTGGTCAGTTCCTACTCTGCACTAAAACCAATTTCTCTTTCTGCCCTTCTGGGGTCAGCACTGGCTTCGTCTTCAAAGCTTGTTGTCTCCTGATGATGTGCTGTCCTAATTCCGAATCCAGGCTACTTTGACAGTTCCAGAGAGCCCTTCTCCCCCTTCTCCACATAGGCTAGCTCTGCTTTTCCCCCTCAACTCTGAGCATGGAATTTGGGCCTTGTTGCCAGCAGCCTCTCAGAGGAAGTCATGGGTGCCTCTACCTCCAGACTCCACCTTTGTACTTGACTTTGCTGTCGTAGATGCTGTGAGCATCTCAGGAAACCTGGGCTCCCTCAGTGGCCCCTGACCCTATTCCTGTGTGGTTGGTCCACACTATGCAAGGGCTTCTGTCAGACCTCCTTGCCTCATATTCCAGACTTGCTTCCAACTCAGCCTGCAGACAGGGCACCTTGCATCATGACTCGTACTCACCAGTAACTGTTCCCCTCTTTCCCTGGGGAGCTGAGTTCCACTAGATTATGCTTCTCAGTCACCGCTATGGCCTGGTTTCCAGCACGTGCTGATGTCTGCTTTTCCATGGACTCCACCTACAAGGTGGCAATTCCAGGCACAGATGTTGACCTGAATGGCAACTCAGCAAGCCATGGCATAGCTCAGGCAAGCTGTGGCAAGGGCTGTGCTCTACAGCTATTCATGGAGATTGTAAAAGGTGCCGGATACACAGCCCAGATTTTGCTTCTGAATGGAATTGTTTATTCCACCAGCTGCTGGGGATGCTGCTGGCAGGTGGCCCCCAGCTATTCAGCCCTCTCCAGGTCCCTTCCTGGGACATCTTCCATCCAGGGACTGACTGACCCTCTGTTCCCCTCTCTTCAACTGGGATGGAACCAACTTTGCAGGGCCATCCCAGCTTCAGATCGTCCCATATGAGGCTTTTTGCTGGGACTGAGTTGAAGCTCAACTTCTCCCTCTAGACAATCCTACTTTCTTCCCTTCACTTCCAAGGGAAGTGATCCCAGGAGCACTCCCTAATAAACATCTCACATACTTATCTTCAACTCAGTATCTGCTTCCTGGGAAGAAAAGGGACTGGTTTAGGAGTGAGGATCATGATTTAATGTCAGGACACGCTGACTTAGGTAAATAGTAGATGGGACCTGGAACCTAGCATCTGGGATGGCTTGTGATTTATAGGGTTACCGTAACCTTCCAACTTGCCCAGGTCTATACAGGTTGATTCTGTTGTCCCAGATTAATTATCAACAGTGCCTCTTTCTATCTCAGATGACTTAGTTTGGAGGATAAATGATGAAGTCACTACAGCATCAGGTCAGCTGTTTCCTGCGTGTCTCAAGTATCTGTCATGCCCTGTAGCTAGTCTCAGAAAAAATGTTCTTTCTCATTTTCCAGATTTCAGCTGGGAAAATGCTCAGTTCTCATGAGTCCCAGGGAGATAAACTTCTCACTCAAATGAAGTTCTCTTTTCATAATTATTTCCCACTTGTAGCACAGTATTTCTTGTTCCACATTGATAAGTGTTATCCTAGAGGGAAGTTACTAAGAATGTGACCCTGGATAACTTGACTTGCTTTGTAAAAAAGACAGTTTAAGTTTTCAGGGCATAATCTTGCCACTAGGAGATTCAAGTAGAATCCGTGTTGATAGAACTGACAACTTGAGGAAAGAAAACCCAGTAGTCATTCCAGGCTGTGGCTGGGGCTGTTTACAGGCACCAAGTGCAGTGCCCATCTGACAGCCACGTGATTAATTCGATCACAACAGGCACTCAGTTCAGGTCTTTCTTGCTCGAAGATTCACTCCACTGGCCGCCAGGACACCACTCACTTCTGGCTTCTTCTCTGTCCAACGTCTAAGTGAGGAAGCTTCTTGGGGTTTGGTCCTGTGCCCTCTTTTTCCTCTATGCTTTCTTCCCATGTGATTCCATTCATTCCCACTGCTTTAAACATCATCTTTAGTAGATACTTTTGGTGACTTCATCAGATCTTCTGTACCAGCCTCTTGCACCCCCATCTCCTCCACTGCTGTGAGCGTTGGCCGCTTATGCCTCTCAGCTCGCTGCTTTGCTAGAGTATTGTCCTCCTCTGAAGTGGGGCTCCTAATGGAGAAAGTGTCCATCCTTCCACTCCTTACCCCCCTGCCCTAACCACATCAGGGCAAGGCTTTACCCAATGCCACATCTTTGCTTGGCCCTTTCCCCTTCCCTATCCTGTACATACCCTTACTGTTTTTTTTTTTCTTCCCCTAAAGAGTACCCTTCCAATAAATCATGTGTACCTGAATCCTTGCCTCAGGCTCTGCCTTAGGGCATTTAACCTGAGATTTCACTATCTACAGCAACTCCAGTTATATCTCCAGCCAGAGTGGGCTTCCCTCTGTGCTCTATATCTGACAGCCCCCCTGACATCAACACTTCGTGGTCTAAAGGTCATCTCAAACTTAACATGCCCCAAACTGATCTGTAGTTTAACCTGCCCACCTCCTGCACAGGCTCCATGCCTCTCCCTCCCCCAGGCTTTCCCATCCCAGCCCAAGGGGCCACTCAACTGATAAAGCCAGAAGAGAGTCACCCGGGAGTTATCACTTCCTCTCGGATCTCAAGTAATTTTACCTCCAAAATACATCTCAATTTTTTTTTCTCACTCTCCATTTGCACTCTTGCCCCCTTAGTCCAAGCCACTTTCTTTCTCATCTGGAAATGGCAACACACACATATTGTGTTCCCCAGTCCATTTTTGACCCCCTTCAATCCATTCAACTGCTTAATAGATGCCCTGGCCCCTCTCAGTACTGTTCCTCTCTGGACTTTCCTGACTCAGTGCTTGGCACTGGCATCCACCTCATCATTCTAGCCCCAAATCTTATCTCCTCTCTTTCCCTCACCCCCCATTTATCATCTGTCAGTAAGTCCTACTGCTCCTGTCTGCATATGCAAACACTTCCTCTCCATGGTCCCTGTTACGGGCTAACTTGTGTGCTCCCCAAATTCATATGTTGAAGTTCTAACCCACAGTACCATAGAATGTGACCTTATGGAGATAGAATCTTTATAGAGGTAATCAAATAGAAATGATGTTATTAGGATGGCTCTAACCCAGTATGACTGATGTCTATACAGAAAGGCAGAATTTGGAGGTAGATGTGCACACATGGAGAGTGCAATGTGAATGTAAAGATGCCATATACCTCCCAAAGAGAGAGGTCTGGAACAGTACCTTTCCTCACAGCCCTCGAAAGAAACCAAGCCTGCGGGTATCTTGATTTTGGACTTCTGGCCTCCCAAACTGTGAGACAATAAATATCATTGTTTAAGCCACGGAGCTAGTGGTACTTTGTTTCAAAGCCATAGCAAACTGATAATACATTCCCTTTGTAATAATCACAGTGGCTCAGATTTTCAGAGTACTACTTCCTTAATCTAAATGAGGACCCCCAGTGTTCTCTCATTACACCCTCTACATTTCTTTCTAAGGTCTTATCACAGGTAATCACAGATCTGTGAAACGATTATGGTTTAATGTTCTTCTCTTGACTGTACTGTAAATCCCTGCAATGCAAAGACAATGAACATTTTACCCATCACTATGCTCAGTGCCAGTCTCTGGCATTTAGAAGATTCTTGATACGTGATTGTTGAACGAAAGAAAAAAATGAATAACGTGGATTTTTTTAACCTGAAAAATCGGCTTTGACTAGTTATATATTTTTGATAAACCAACTACTCTATCTCTAAAAAAATCCCTATGGTTTTATAGAAAAATCTTGGATCTTTTGCCATTCTGTCTGATTTATAGACAAGGACACTTCCTTCCTCTGCTCTTTGACTTTACTACATGACCCCGTAAGGTGCTGATACATGCTCCAACTTCTATTTCCCTCCTCTCATGTCCATGTACATACCTGCTTTGGGGTAAGAAGCAATGAGCAGGTCATCAGGCTTGGCTTGGAAGTTCCAGATCTTTTCCCAGGAATCGCATGCTTTCTTTTGAAGAATGATTCCATTCACTTGGGAAAATTCTTCTGGGGGTAACAAGCCCCATTCTAACTCACTTGTCTCCTCCACCTTATCCTTAGCTATTCCTTCTGCCATGGTCCTGGGCACCAGCAGGGGAAAGTAAAAAGTAAATGAAAGTCGAGATTCACTCGGGCTTCATGTATTCAGTGTTTTAGGCACAGAGCTCTGGTCATTCATTACAGGTAAATATGCTCAGGCAAACAAAGAGACAATTTGCATGGCTCCTGGGTAGAACTGGAACAAAATCTTCAGCATTGTGCCAGAATAGGCCTTACTCTTTCTACCAGTGAGATTCTGGCAGGGTTGCACCTCCGTACTGCCAGGGGGAAGAACAGCAGTGGGGCACCAGTCCAGGGGCCTGCCCAAGTCCAGGAGGTAACTTCCTGGTCCTGTGGATGCCCATGGAGATGGGGAATTGAGAGGAAATATTGAAGGAATGCCTGGAGCAAGTCTCCAGGAATTCCCTTCCTTCTTCCTTCTCTTCACCTGGAGTTACTCTCCCTACAGAAAGGAAAGTGATTCTCTCTTCTGGGTTTGGTTATCTATGGAGATTTGGAGAAACACCTTCCCCAGATCCGAGGAGACTCATGCTTCTATTGACATATCACATGCTAGGTGCCCATGTTAGGTGCACATGTTGCCAGCTGGGACAGTCCAGCTGGGAATTCCATCCCAACTTCCAAGACTGACTTAGAGAGTTACCTAAATCTCAGGTCTGTTTCTGTTCTGTGAGAGGTTAGACTGCAATATTTGAGGACCATTATTGCAACGAGTTTTTTTATATTGAGGCACAGTTTACATACAGACAAACGCACAAAGTGTATGTCTTGATGAATTTATACTTCTATATGCACCCACATAACCACCATCCAGATTGAGATACAGGACATTCCCATTGCTTCGGACAATTCCCTCATGCTGCTTCCCAGTCAATGCTGCACCAATGCCCCACACTTAAGGCAGAGGCTGTTCTGACTTTTGTCACCATAGTTTAGTTTTGCCTATTCTTAAACCTCATATTAATAGAATCATACATTATGTCCTCCTTTGTGTCTGGCTTTGGTCTTTCAACAAAATGTCTTTGAAATTCATAAAGTATCAGCAGCAAGTATCAGTAGTTCATTTATTTCTATTGCCATATACTGTATCACTGAATGAATATACCATAATTTTTTAATCCATTCTTCTTTTGATGGACATACAGGTTGATACCAGTTTTTGGTAATTATGAATAGAGCTTTCTGTGAGATTTTCACACTTTGTTTTCTTGGGGTGGGGGCCAGATGCATTCTCTCTTGTTCTCTTGGGTGTATGACTATGATTTGAATTGCCGGATTACTGGTATATTTAACCGTAGTAGAAACTTCCAGTTTCTCCATACATAGACAGTGACACTTCAGTTAAGGACATCAAAAGAGCTACCTGACCACCTGTCTGAATGACCTCTAAGTGCTTTTTCTAATTCTGAGAGTCTGGTTCCCTGGTAGTGTGGGAGGACTGGCAGCCCCTTATTTACGTCACTTAGCTGCTGGCTCAGCCAGGTGTCTGCCTTATCGGGGCTGTAAGTTCCACTCAGTTTGAAGTGAGTGGCCGCTGAACAATGGGCCACTGAACAAATGGGCCCTGTCACTGTGTTGGAGAGGCAGGTTTTTCTGGGGACCACCTCTGCCAGGATTTCTCTCAGCATTTAGATTGACCCACCCCAAGGAGGAGTGCTTCCCTCAGTCACGTTGGAGGGATTTTAGAGCTCATACTGTTCATTTACTTTCTAGAATGTGTCACCTGGCATGCTGGGCATTGGCATTAACCACACATTTCAAACAAACCATTATAAAGGCCATCAGAGAAACATTGCCTCAGTTGGTCAGATGGAGAGAATTCTTCCAAGCTCGCAATAGCCACTGTGGCATCCCACTCTCAGTCATTTCACAGCCTCACCTTTAGGCACTACCGCTGCTCTGGAGAGCCCTTGCAGGGGATTTGAGACTTCAGAGAAGACCTGCCACCTGGAGTCCCCAACAGAAGGAGGAGAGGGAGTGTTTGCCAACAATAGTAAGTCTATTGATTTATTTCTTTAAGGTAAGTTTAGATTTTTTTTTTTTAATTTATTTTTATTTTTTGCGATGGAGTTTCACTCTTTTTGCCCAGGCTGGAGTGCAATGGCATGATCTCGGTTCACTGCAACCTCCACCTCCCGGGTTCAAGTGATTCTCCTCAGCTTCCCGGGTAGCTGGGATTACAGGCATGTGCTACCATGCCCAGCTAAGTTTGTATTTTTAGTAGAGACGAGGTTTCTCCGTGTTGGTCAGGCTGGTCTCGAACTCCCACCCTCAGGTGATCCTCACACCTCAGCTTCCCAAAGTGCTGGGATTACAGGCGTGAGCCACTGTGCCTGGCCTGAGTTTTTTTTTTTCTTTACATGAGAATATATACACACACACACACACACACACACACACATCTATTTACATATATACATTTATATTTACACACACACAGACACACAAATTAGCTTGAACTATTTGAAATGGCCATTTTGAGCTGAAAAAGGTCTGGCCTGCTTATAAAGTTATTGCCTCTCATGTCCTAGTTCATGTGTCTTGAGTTTTCTTTGAGATGCTGGGCTGGGACTCTGCCATCCGTGTTTCCACTGGGGCAGCTGGCGCCTCTTCTCTGAGTCTCTGCTCACAGAGAGACTGAGAGACGAGAGGAGGAGAAGGGAGTCGCTCTCTTGGCTACCTTCTTGCTCCAGCGAGCGATACCCCCGAGATAATTCACTTCCTGTAGCAGCAGCAGAGTCCAGTGTGCAGATCACTTCAGAGTCAGCGTCTTCACAGTTTCCTCAGGGACAGAGCCCTGGCCAAGTTGCACTCCTTGTCCAGGAGTGGGGGTTTTCTCCACACGCTCCTCCTCCAAGATCCTGTTTCGGTAATTCTCATGTTTCTGAAGTTGCTGCCTCTATGATACCTGAATGTTTGCTTTCTTTTTTGATACCAATTTCAAATGACTTAACCTAGTACTTGCACATCTGAATTTCACAGTAAATCATAAATATAACGGCCACTCTAACAAAGGGAGAATATTGCTCCCTTTTCAGTGACAGGAAGATGCTTGGCCTATCACTGAGATAGAGTAAGAGTAAGAGAAAGAGATTTGTTGGGGGACAATTCTTGTGAGGGATAAATGAGCAGGGCTGTCAGAGCCTGGTGTCGTAATAACCCCTGTGGAGAAGGGCAGGAAAGAGGGAAGGAAGGAAGCCTGCGTAGGCAAAGTCTTAGACTAGTTTAGCTCTCAGAGAACTTTAGCAAAGCTGTCAGGGGGTTCTCCTGCCAAGCGTCCATCAGAGAAGATGCTCCTCCTGGGAAGGACAGGGCCAGGTGACGGGTGGAAGAACGTGGCCAGCTGACCTGAGGACCTCGAAACTGTAGTTTGGAGACTTAACCACCAGACTTTTGAAAAAGGTTCCACAGTTTCTGTTACAACTATTCAGTCAGTTTGTGAAGAATGTTGAGCCCAGCTCCTTAGCTAACAAAATGATTTTATTTTCCAGGTGCATGCAGAGGGGAAAAGGTAATTTATAGTTCTTGCCTGAACAATTTGAGCAAGCTCAGGAAGTCATTTCTAGGGAAAAGCAGTGATAAGGGGGAATAAAAACTGGAAGACAGGATAATAAAATTGCCCCTGTGTAGTATAGACTTTGTCTGTCTTTAGAGCTCCGTGTGGAAGGTCAGAGAAGAGTCAGCCATTTTCCTCCTTAGTCTTCATCAAATCTCTCATTCTGTGCCACTGAGAAGTATTGCTTCCACTCTCCAATGGTCCCTGAAAAGCAATGCAATTGTGCTTAAGAGATTGGATGGGAAGTCTATTCTGAATGTTTTTTCCATAAAGTGAAACTTTAGAGATAATTAAAAAGTGTGAATTCTTATTACAGGTACACATCACAATCTGTTTTCTTTCAAAGACATTAATATTTTGAGAAAACAGAATTCTTGGCAGCATCATGTTAATTAAAAAGGTAATAAGGCCAGTCATGGTGGCTCATGCCTGTAATCCCAGCACTTTGGAGGCCAGGGTGGGAGAATTGCTTGAGCCCAGAAGTTCAAGACCAGCCTGGGCAACATAGTGAGACCCTGTCTATACAAAAAATAAAAAACATTAGCTGGGCATGGTGATGTGTACCTGTGGTCTCAGCTACTTGGGAGGCTGGAGGTGGGAGGATTGCTTGAACACAAGAGTGTAAGGTTGCAGTGAACTGTGATTGCACCACTGCACTCCAGCCGGGGTGACAGAGTGAGATCCTGTCTTTAAAAAAATAAAATAAAATACAAAAGAAAACAGCCGTGTTAATATTCTTTCCCAAAATATTAGTTATATAATAATATTGTTCTCAAAGAAATTCATGATGATTGGCAGGCAGCTTTCCTCATAAGATGGAGTGGTCCATGATGTCACAGGTTATCATTACATAGTTGGTCATCTGGTTTTTCTTCATCCTTTCCAATGATGTGTGCTGAGCAATTCTTTTGACAGTCTCTTCATCTAGTTTCTTCCCCATAAATTCCATTATCCTTTTGAACTTCATGTTCTGGGTTCTGTGGGGTAGGGGAAGGGCAACAAGTAGTCATTAGGGGGATCTGGGGGAAGAGAACAAGGGAAAGCCAGGAAGCCTAATCTGGGAGAAGTTCTTTCAATTCTCTTCATCTCGATATTTGTGATATTGTTGATCTTGCTCACCTAAACTTTCCCTATTGTGCCCAGCACTGCAGCTGTGTCTCTGATGTAAGAAACTTCCCACCAGAAGAAGGATCTAGAACTCAAGGCCTGTTCTGCAGATTCTTTTGTCCCATGAGGTGATCACTTGATGTGGTGTTCTGCCCCTTCCCCTGAGAATGGGGCTTCCTGAGAGCTGGACTTCAGTGATTATTATTGCTCTTCTGGGTCTAACCACTCAACGGGGCTACCAGGCTCTTGTCTGGTGCTGGGGAACATCTACAAAGATGCAACCCATATTCAGGTCTCCCAGCAGTGGATACCAGCACCTGTAGGGGTGGAAGTGGCAGGGAAGTGATGTAGACTCTGAGATTCCTTGGTTGTAGAGTATGTTTAGTGTGCTGGCTTGCTCAAGTGTTGGTTATGCTAGCAGTGAAGTTGTCAAGTGGGCAGACTCAGGACCAGGCTGTTACAGACAGTGGTGTTAGCTGTTGTTTTTTTCTTCCTGGGAGCAGTGTTTTTCTGCCAAGAGTTGCTGTAATGGTCTGAGTTGGATGGCTTCCAGCCAGGAGGTGGAATTTGCAAGAGAACACCTGCTGCAGTACCAGTAGTGGGACATAAGCTTGCTCTAAGTTGACTAGGGTGAGTATTCTTGTTTTTCAGCTGATGGGTAGGACCATAAAGCTCCCAAGAGTTTATGTCTTTTGTATTTTGCTGGCAGGGTGGGTAGAGAAATACCATCAGTTAGGGGCAGGGTTAGGTGGGTCTGAGCTTTTGGGCGGGGCTTGATGCGGCCACTGTGGGGGATGCAGGGGTGGTTCTCAGGCCAATGGGATTATGATTCAGAGGGGAGTATGGCTGTCTCTGCTGTGCAGTAGAATTAGTTATTCTACTGGGGAGTGGGGGATAGCTGGTAGCGAGAGGCCTCACCCAGCTCCCATGCAGTTGGTGAGGTCAGTCTCGCTCCTGCAGCACCTTGCTAACAGCGCCTAGTTTAGATCCAGGCAGCCTGTGCACAGAACTCAGACCTGGCTCAGTCCATACGCTTCCCTGCTGAGAAAGCAAGTACAGCTTTCCTCCTTCTTTTTTATACATTAACCTCAGTTAATATCTCACACAGTTAGGCCATGGTAGTCTTTTGTTGAAAATCTACCGTTAAGTATTCTCTCGAGGGGACAGGAAATGCTAGAAGTTAACTGCACTTCCCCTGTGTTTTTAATATTCCCCATTTTGAAATGATTGGCCAGCTCATCCTTTGATGAGTGGGAGGTGGGAAGAAGGAGCGGGAAAGGTGTGGCTGGGTGAAGAGAGGCAGGAAAGGGCAAGGCTGAATGGCCATGGACCAACCTCTATTCTGTATCCTATTGATGCCCTTGACTAGGCATGTTCCCAGACCAAACCAAGGGTCAGGCTGCTTATTCTCACGGCCCGGTAATGAGATGCAGATGAACTAGGAAAGAAGAGAGTTTAATTCTGTAAATGGGTACTAGGAGAAGGCCTGGAAAATATTGCCAGACCAACTCAAAATTACAGTTTTCCAGGGACTATATACCTTCTAAGCTATATGTCTACATGTAAGTGTACATTCATCTAAAGACATAAGTGATTAACATCTCCTAATCTATAATTAAGGTCTGAGTTTTGAAGACTTTCCTCTGGAGCCTCAGTAAATTTACTTAATCTAGGTGGATCCAGGTGCTGGGGTAATTAACCTTATCTTGTCTCCTGCTAAATCATGGAGGTTTATGGAGTTCCTTTAGACCCCCAATAAAACTTGTTTGTGGAGGTCTGGGGAGTTTCTTTAGACCCCCAATAAAAACTTGTTTAATCCTTTATGGCTCCTGTTAAGAATTCCTTCATTATTTGTCATGCTTCAAGGCTCAGGAAAGACCCAGGCAAAACTCTTTGTGGGCTTTTGTTACATTCTAGCCTTTGTATAAGGGCACTGGTTCTTTCAGCTTTTAATATTTAACCAGTCAGTCAGTGCTGAAACAGTTGTTATTATCAGCTGTTAATGAGACCTGGCCTGCCACAGGCAGGGCAGAGAATACCACACCAGTCACTCTCACAAGCACTTGACAACCTGACCAGCATTGGGCTAATCTCTGAGATCTCTGACTTGCAACAACCTGCTTGGGTGAGTCTAGTTCTGTATTGTTAAGACATTAACTAAATTGTGTCCTTCGGGTCAGACATATTGCTACATATGAGAAACAGTCCTGATAGAGAATCTGTTAAATACCTCAGGCCATATTTTTCTTTTCAGAGAGAACTGTGAGAACTGTGACTCTCTTATAGTTTGCTTGCTGATCTGAGGCTTGGTCACCCTTATCTCTTCGTATTACTCTTTCTTTTCTCATGAGTCACCAGTGGTACTTAGCATACTAGGTACTAAAGAACTGTGTCTGCAATTAAAATGAAAAAGACCAGGCACAGTGTCTCATGCCTGTAATCCCAGTGCTTTGGGAAACCAAGGTGGGAGGATTGTTTGAGGCCAGGAGTTTTAGAACAGCGTGGGCAACATAGTGAGATCCTGTCTCTACAAAAAGTAAGAAATAAAAATTAGCCAGCTATGATGCTACACATCTGTAGTCCTAGCAACTCAGGATCCTGAGCTGGGAGGATTGCTTGAACCCAGGAGGTTGAGGCTACAGTGAGCCACGATTGTGACACTACCCTCCAGCCTGGGCAACAGAGTGAGACCTTGTCTTACATATATATATATATATATATGTTTTTTTTTTTTTTTTTTTTCTTCAAGGAATGCTGGTCAACTTGAAATTCTACTTCTAGCTTTTGTAACCAGGTGTGAGAGGCTGAGGGAGGAGGTCAGCTTCCTACCTCTTACCTTAACCCTGAAAGTCTCCACACCCATGAACAATTCCCAGCCCTTTCAGCTGGATCAGTGTGACTCCCACCCTTGTACTGTGTGTATGGCATAGACACAGTGGACATATTGACATGGTAGTCTGAGTGTTTCACCATTTTTCTTGGAGCCTGCAGGGGCTTCCTGATGCTCCTAGGATAAAGTCTAACATTCTGCCATGACCCCATGTGACATGCCCGCCTTTCTTTGGGGCCTCATTTTGTCAGTTCTCCCTGAGCTTGCTGCTCCTGCCCTCACAGCCCTTCCTCCTGGCCCTCAAACAGGCCCCCCTCACCAAACCTGCTCCTGGCTCTCTTTCTGTCTGCCCAATCTCTTGCCTAGTTAAAGCCAGCACATGCCTCACACCTGGGAAGGACCATGTCCTCTCAGGAAAGCTGTGCCTCAGGCCCCAGTCTCAGCTGATATGCTCTGGTCTCTCGAAGCCTGAAACCATCTCACATGGCACTCTCCTCGATTGGTGACGTGTGTCATGAGTTAGTGGACTTTTGCTTCACATGCTAGACCATAAAATCCACAGGGGAAGGGCTTTGCTCACCGCTGTATCCCCATCATTCACACAGTACCTGGCACATAGTACTTGTACAATTGAGAATGAACAAATGAATAAATGGATAAATGAAGGATGGCTGTAACTCTAGGAGGAAAGAAACATAAAATCATTTCTTTTTAGCTGTTAGTGCATACTTATGGTGCAGGCATATGTGGGGAGAGGGTGTGCTAGGGCCTTCTGCATGTTAGCTTGAATACTGAATTTCCTGGGGCTGGTTCTATTTCTTGCATCTCTGTTCCTGTTAGATTGGTCCCTCCTTGCTTGAGCTGTGGACAACTGGTCGAGTTGCAAAACACTGTGCTTTACCACTGTGGTGGCTTTTCATTCTTGACCCCGATTCTAACGTGTTCCAGTTGCTGCGTAGTTTCCACTGGTTGTTGGAAGCCTGAATTTAAATGTGATTTGTGGGTGTTTGGAAAAGCTCATAGTCCCATGTAATCTCACAGCATTAAACTTCAAAGCTATTTGAAATACTAAACCTCAAAGTCGGCATGTTTAGGTCCTAGCTAGTGAAGAAAAAGGAAGTAGAAAGAGTTTAAATCAAATGACAAAGATTATTTTCTTGACGAAACTTTAGTAAGGCTCTTAACGTATCTCCTATACCCCTCTGTGTAATCCCTTGAAAAATCCAGTTTTTGCAAGAAAACTATTAGGTCAATGTAGCAGGAACTCCCTACCCTCAACATCTGATCAGATTCTTCATCCTCCATCACCATCCAGGTGATATCTAATCACCCTGGTCTATCTTTAGCAAGAATCCTATTGGATCACTGTAGCCAGAACCCATCCCTTTCCTTGCCCATGATGTTTCCTCTTAGGAATTTTCTATCCTTCCTTCTCCACCCTTCTACATGGCTATAAATTCTCACTTGCCCATGTTACATTAAGAGTTGAACACAATCTCTTCCACTGCAAGACCCCATTGCCATGGTCCCTACACCTATGGAGATGGTCCTGACTAAAATCTGGCCTACCGTGCTTTAATAAGTGTCAGTGAATAATTTTTTCTTTAGCAGGACCAACCAATCAACCAACCACCAACCCACCGACCAACCAACCAACCAACCAGTTAAAAGTCAGAACTCATTTTATCATTTGGGATCATAGCTCACCCTGGGGTGAATGATTTTCTTTTTTTTAACCATCTTTGTATTAGTCCATTTTGATGCTGCTGATAAAGACATACACAAGACTGGGTAAATTATAAAGAAAAGAGTTTAATGGACTCACATTTCCATGTGGCTTGGGAGGCCTCACAAGTATGCAAGTACTAAAGAACTGTGTCTGCAATTAAAATGGAAAAGACCAGGCACAGTGGCTCGTGCTTGTAATCCCAGTGCTTTGGGAAACTGAAGTGGGAGGATTCACAAGCGTGGTGGAAGGTGAAAGGCATGTCTTACATGGCAGCAGACAAGAGAAAATGAGAGCCAAGTGAAAGGGGAAACCCCTTTTAAAATAGTCAGATCTTGTGAGACATATTCACTACCAAGAGAACGGTATGGGGGAAACTGTACCGTGATTCAATTATCTCCCACCAGTCCCCTCCCCGCAACATGTGAGAATTATGGGAGCTACAATTCAAGGTGAGATATATGTGAGGACAGAGCCAAACCATATCTTTCCTCCCCTGCCCCCTCTCATATCTCATGTCCTCACATTTCAAAACCAATCATGCCTTCCCAACAGTTCCCCAAAGTCTTAACTCATTTCAGCATTAACTCAAAAGTCCACAGTCCAAAGCCTCATCTAAGACAAGCCAAGTACCTTTCACCCATGAGCCTTAAAATCAAAAGCAAGTTAGTTACTTCCTAGCTACAGTGGGGGTATAGGCATTGGGTAAATACAGCTATTCCAAATGGGAGAAATTGGCTAAAGCAAAGGGGCTATAGGCTGCATGCAAGTCTGAAATTTGGTGGGGCAGTCAAATCTTAAAACTCCAAATGGTCTCCTTTGACTATATGTTCACATCCAGGTCATTCTGATGCAAGAGATAGGTTCCTGTGGTCTTGGGCAGCTCCACCCCTTTGGTTTTGCAGGGTACAGCCTCCCTCCAGGCTGCTTTCACAGGTTGACATTGAGTTCCTGTGGTTTTTCCAGGTGCACTGCACAAGCTGTGAGTGGACCTACCATTCTAGGGTCTGGAGGATGGTGGCCCTCTTCTCATGGCTCCACTAGGCAGTACCCCAGTGGGGACTCTTTGTGGGGGCTTCAACCCCACATTTCTCTTCTGCACTGGCCTAGAGGAGGTTCTCCATAAGGACCCTTCCCCTGCAGCAAACTTCTGTCTGGACATCCAGGCATTTCCATACATCCTCTGAAATCTAGGTGGAGGTTCCCAAGCCTCAGTTCTCAACTTCTGTGCACCTGCAGGCTCAACACCACATGGAAGCTGCCAAGGCTTGGGGCTTGCACCCTCTGAAGCCATGGCCTGAGCTCTACGTTGGCCTCTTTCAGCCATGGCCGGAGTGGCTGGGATACAGGGCACCAAGTACACACAGGTACACACAGCAGGTACACACAGCAGTGAAGGCCCTGGGCCCAGCCCGTGGAACCATCTTTTCCTCCTAGGCCTCTGGGCTTGTGATGGGAGGGGCTGCCAGGAAGGTCTCTGTCATGGCCTGGAGATATTTTCCCCATTGTCTTGGTGATTAACATTTGGCTCCTTGTTACTTATGCAAATTTCTGTAGCTGGTTTGAAATTCTCCTTAGAAAATGGGTTTTTCTTTTCTATTGCATTGTCAGGCTGCAAATTTTCTGAACTTTTATGCTCTGTTTCTCTTTTAAAATGGAATACTTTTAACAGCACCCAAGTCACCTCTTGAATGCTTTGCTGCTTAGAAATTTATTTTGCTAGATACCCTAAATTGTCTCCCTCAAGTTCAAAGTTCCACAAATCTCTAGGGCATGGACAAAATGCCACCACTTTTTTTCCTAAAACATAGCAAGAGTCACCTTTACTCCAGTTCCCAACAAGTTCCTCATCTCTACCTGAGACCACCTCAGCATGGATTTGATTGTCCATATTATTATAAGCACTTTGGTCAAAGCCATTCAACAAGTCTCTAGGAAGTTCCAAACATTTCCACATTTTCCTGTCTTCTTCTGAGCCCTCCAAACTGTTCCAACCTCTGCCTGTTACTCAGTTCCAAGGTAACTTCCACATTTTTGGGTATCTTTATGATAGCGCTCCACTCTACCAGTACCAATTCACTTTATTAGTCTCTTTTCACACTGCTGATAATGACGTACCCAAGACTGGGTAAATTATAAAGGAAAAGGGGTTTAATGGACTCAGTTCCACGTGGCTGAGGAGGCCTCACAATCATGGCAGAAGGTGAAAAGGTATGTCTTACCTGGTGACAGGCAAGAGAGAATGAGAGCCAAGTGAAAGGGGAAACCCCTTATAAAATCATCCAATCTTATTCACTATTATGAGAACAGTATGGGGAAAACCGCCTCAATGATTCAATGATCTCCCACAGGGTCCCTCCCACAACATGTGGGAATTACAAGAACTATAATTCAAGATGAAATTTGGGTAGGAACATAGCCAAACCATATCAACATTACTTCTTTATACAACAAAATTATTTTCAGTGTTAATCATGAATAGAGACAAATAATAATAATAGTAAAGACATGTAGTCAGTGAAACTTGTATTCAACTTTTTGTATAGACTCATGTCAGTAAAAAAATCAGAATGACAATTTTAGTAAAACTAAAATGTCTACAAAAAGTATAAGTCAGACAATTACTAAATCATACCACTGGTGTAATGTTTTATTTTCTTGATTCATTCTTAAATTTTAAAACAAATAATACTTAGAAAAGAGTAAATTTTGTTTTTAAAGTTATTATTCAAAGTCAGTAAACTTCCTGTATGAGGACAACTTTGTACTTACTAAACAAAGGTGTGAATGTTGCTGTTCACACTCTTAAATTTTACTGTTTTAAATTCTGGATACGACTGAAAACCCCAAGTCATTCAGAGAATGAGAGAATTGAACAAACTCAGGTGTTCTGCTTCTTTTCCTTTACAACCATTGTGCCACCATCATCTATGCCAAATCTACTGTTTAAACAGCAATATCCAAATACTGCAGGGTTGGAGACACAGGTTATACCTGAAATGAGCTTCAAGGATTCTGAATTGTTATGAACTTAACCTTGGAAGGAAGCAGGCAGAACTACATCTGCCTGCCGGAATTACAGAGGTAGACTCTATGCCTGGGGTTTCTGAATTAATTTCCATACACAGGTGAATAAGACATGAAAACAAACAACAAAAATTTTACAATCTAGTGGGGATACAGATCACTTTTATTTATTTACATAATAAAAAGATGCTTATTTGAAGCTCACATGCATATAGTTAAAACTCAGTAGTAACCTAGCTATTATTTAGAACTTAGGCCAATAGGAGTTTTTCTTTTCTTTTCACTTTTCTTTTCTTTTTTTGCTTTTCTTTTCTTTTTTTTTCAGGGAGAAGTATTTTAACACTGACATTGTTTGGAATTGCCAGTGCATGGTAATAAAAAAAAGCAGTCAGTTGAGACCGGCCTGGGCAACATAGCAAGACCCAATTTCAAAAAAAAAAGCCCTACGAAATCCAACAACAAGCAGTTTAGTTGGCTTCATTTATTCCTCTTATTGCCTGCTCCCAGGGTGAACTGCTTCTACTACCCTCAGCTATGGAATGCCACTATTTGGGACTAAAAGGGTCAAAGTTGCAAATCTGTGATTTGTCACAGTCATTTATCCACGCATTTTTTTACTCCCTCTACAAGTTCTCAAGGGCACTTGCTGTGTGCCAGGCACTGCATTAGATACTAGGAGTAAATACTGCATGAGACTGAACCCCCAAAAATTAATAATTAAGTGAGAGGTATAGATAAGAAATTGATGAGTAAATACATAACAACAGAACTGCAACTGGGACAAATATGGGAAGCGAGGAAAAGAACACCTCATTTGGTTTAGGGTTTCCCAAAAGGGTGGCATTGAAGCAAGACCCAATTACCTTCATGCCTGGGAGCCATGCCCATGCTGACATTGTTGACAGCCATCCTGTCTCCACCTTTCTGCTTTCACCAGGACACAACTTGGGTTCCCAAAAGGCCACCATCATGCTTTCTGTTTCCTATATGACCTACCACTAGAACTATTAATCAGGTTTTGGTCTTCTGACATCTCCTCTGGGCACTTCCATTTTATTCCCACCCACCCGTGAGGGCACTCAGGCCATGTTTCCTCAGGGCTGGCTGCACCAGGGTTGCCCTCAAAGTGTAGTGTTCCTTCTGATAGTGACCAGATAGAACTCCAGGATTGAAACCAGGCTGGATGTGCCTGAATGGTCAGGACAGATGCCAGAAATTTTGTTATTAATATAGATATAACCTAATATTTGGACTTACACTCAAGGTAGTATGATATTATAGACTGGGAGACTAGGACACACTTTCCAGAATAATGGGGATTAAAGCAATCCTTTTGTATTCAAGTCGTATGTTTTACTTAGTTTATTAAGCTATCTTATATCTTACTTTGGAAAGAATAGTTGAGAAAATGGGCATTAGACATGATCCCTTTTTAAAAATGAAGTAGTGACATACTGTTAATCATCACAGAGATCGTTTGTACTACGTTGTATACATTCACAATATGCTTTCAGAGATTCTTCTGGCTGGGACTGAAGGATTGAAGATTGTATTTGCACTCTTGCCATCCACCTTTTAATTGTGTTTACATCTTGCTCAGAGTTCCATGCAGAAGTTTATGGAGGTTCCTTCCATTTTTTTTCTATAGATTTCATCAAACCTCTCATTCTGGGCAACAGTGAAGTGGTTTTTCCAATCCCCCACAGTTCCTAGATAAAGGAAGCCAAGACAGGAATGTCACTCTCTGATTGAAAGATGTGGTGTCCCTGAGTAAAGTGGTGTAGTGCCCATACTGAATCTGGCCTGTCCACGTACATGACTCACCCAACTCCCCCTTCAGCGGACACCTGTCCATGAGCAGCTCTTCAATAAGAAGCAGTCCTAGGGGACTCTGTGCAGGGGATGGACTTCTAAGTCAGCTGGACAACTGACCCAAGGCAGCTAGTGGCCTGCATGACCTGGCCCCACCTGTAGTGTATTTACCCGATGGATTACTACATAGACATAAAAGAAGGATGAACTACAGACACACAACCACACGGAGGAATCTCAAAACATTATGTTGAGCAAAAGACACCAGACACAAGAAAGTAAATACTGTGAGATTCCATTTATGTGAAGTCCAGCAACAGGCAAAATCAATCTAGAGTAATAGAAATAGGAAAAATGGTTGTCTCCGGAGGTAGACATTGACTGAAAAGGGGCACAAGAGGGAACTTTCTGGGGTGATGAAAATGTTTCATATCTTGATTGGGGTGCTGGTAGTGTGGGTGTATACATTTATCAAAATGGGTTGAACTGTATACTTAAGATCTGTGCATTTTTGCTATTTTGATTATATCTCAATAAAAAACAATTTTGGAAAAACATGAATGAGGTACTATTTTTCACCAAACAACAACTTAAACTAATTTTAAATAGGGGAAATACTCTTTTCCCCACCAATGCCTCTTCTAGAAAATTATGCAACAGAAATAAAAGCATCAGGAAATAATAATTTATGCACAAAGATATTTACTTTAACATTATGCATAAAAACAAACATTGAAAACAACAATAATTATAGTGTCTATCATTAAGGGAATAGTTGGATGAATTACGATGTATCCTTAGCTTGGTATAACATTGGACCAAAAAATCAATGAGGTGTATGAGTCTATATGCCTTGCCCTAGAGGAGTTTCTCATATCCTGATAAGTAAAGGTATAAAATATGACCCCATTCTGCATTTTAGGGAGCAATCTTTCATTATGGTTACATATCTTTATGTCTGTATGAGTCTGAAGAAGTAAGGTGTGTAGAAAGATGGTTATGTATGAGCCTGAAGAAGGGCACCTTGACAAATCATTACCACTGATTATCCAAAGAGAAAAGGGGTAGATTTCTTTTGGTTTGTTTGGTTTGATATGGAACACTGTTGTAGATTGGAAAATGCAACAACATAAATTCAAGCACATGCAAAATCAAAGAGGAAGAAGAAAAGATGTTTCAAAGTGGTATGTATACCATGATTTCACTGTTGTGAATAAAAAATGTGTATGTTATAAATGAGAGAGAAAGGGACTTCCATACTGTTGGTAGTTACTTCTTGGAGGTGGAGTTTTGGTGGAGAGACTTTTTAAAAATGTAATTTTATATTTATTTTATTTATTTATTTATTGAGACAGGTCTCGCTCTGTTGCCAGGCTGGAGTATAGTGGTGTGATCAACCTCTGCCTCCTGGGTTCAAGTGATTCTCCTTCCTGAGCCTCCCGAACAGCTGGGACTACAGGCGTGCACCACCATGCCCAGCTAATATTTGTATTTTTAGTAGAGACAGGGTTTCACCATGTTGGCCAGGATGGTCTCGATCTCTTGACCTCATGATCCGCCTGCCTGGGCTTCCCAAAGTGCTGGGATTACAGGCATGAGCCACCATGCACAGCCAATTTAATTTAGTTTTTAAGAAGAACTGGTGTCTTGCTCTGTCACCCAGGCTGCAGTACAGTGGCAAGGTCCTAGCTCACTGCATTCTCAAACTCCTGAGCTCAAGTGATCCTCCCACCTCAGCCTCCTGAGAAGCTGGGAATACAGGGATTCATCACCACACCCAGCTAATTAATTTTTTTTTTGTAGAGATGGGGTCTTGCTGTGTTGCCCAGGCTACTTTTGAACTCCTAGCCTCAAGCAATCCTCATGCCTCAGCCTTCCAAGATGTGGGATTATGGGCATGAACCAATCTGCCCAGCCCAATTTAATATTTAACAATGACATGTTTTACTTTTTAAATTAGAAAGTGATAAAGTTTTTTTCTTAAAAAATATTAGATGGACCAATTAGAATTCCTCCTTTGGGAATTGGAACTAAGAAATACTAAGGATGAGGCAGTTCTCAAGAGTAGTTGTTGAAACTCATGAAGTAGAGCAGGTTTGGGCAAGGGTCAAGACCAAGTTATGAGCAGAAACTGAGTCATCAGAAGTTCTAAAGAGGGAGAAAGTTGTGATGGGTGGAGAGACGGGAAGCTGGTCAGCAGAGGAAGCCATACCTGATAGATACGTGAAAAGCAGCCGAGTCCTGTAAGTAGTGGAGCATTGGAGCAAAGACCCATCCCTCCTGCTGCTGATTCCTGGACCCTGAGATCCAGGGGCCCCTGGGAGGTCTGGACCAGTGGTGGCTCCTCTTCCTAGTTTTCTATGTGATTGCATTTCCTTTATTGTCCAGTGTGAATCCTCACAGTAAGCCCCTTTCATTGGGGCTGGCTTGAGGGACTCTGTTCCTTGCAACCAAATAATGGAGCAATACCCTAGAAAGCTCTCTTTTACAGCAGGATCAAATCCCTGCTTTTATTAGAAACACATATTAGGAATAGTTGAAGTGCATTGTCTTGGAATTAATAAAACTTAATATTGTACGCTAAGAGGCAGGCAGGATGTTATGAGACAATCTGAGTGTATGATAAAGAGGCCCCACACACCTTTTCTCATGAAGGAGGAAATTGACTGGTCCATGATAGATTTGGAAACTGTAGAACGATTTGTCATGGGATTTTCTTTCATTTTCTCAAACGACGTCTCCTGGACAATTGTATCTAGCACTGTTTCATCCAAGTTCTTTCCCATGAACTGCATCACCTTCCGAATTTCATGCTTTGGGTCCTGTGGCAAGGGTAACATTGGACTGGAATGGATGAGAGTATCAGAAAGAAATACTACAATTCTCTGGGATGTCCTTTGAAACAACTTTGAGTTTCTCTGCACCTGAAGAACCACTTTAAAATGGTTCTTCTGCAGAGCCTTCACTCACCCTCTTTATGTCCTCATAGAAGAGGAAGAGAATCTGGTATCTGTCTTTCATCTCCCACCATCCTTTCACATGGTCAAACCAGGAACCCCAAACCACTGAAATAGACACAAGAAACAGAATGGTCTATGTAGGCATTGTACAAAGCCTTCTGAGTATTAGGGATTTTCCTGTGAGTTAGAGAGAGAAAACCCAAATTCTGGGTTAGGTATGTCCTAAGGGTTCTGATCTGTTTGATTTTGAGGGTGATATAGATGGGGACAGCCTTGGAGTTACTTGCCCCAACATCTTCCCTAAAGTGGCTTCCTGTCTATTATGTGCAATCATATAGGGACAAGGACACTCTTTGGAAGAGGATGACTCTAATTAAAGGCTTTGAATCAGGTGGAAGATGTTTGCTGAGGGCTGTGGGCATATACTTAGAAAGTGGCCAGCTTGCTCTGCCCAGTTCCAGTCTGTGGTAGGACACACCTGATGAGGTGCAGGCATTCTAGGGGATAAAAGGCTACCTGTGGTTCCTTAGACCCAGCCTAGCTGGAGTGAGAATGCAAGGGTGTGAAGGATGTTCCTGTACCTTTTCCATTGATGAAGGTTTCAAAATATTCTTCCCAGGTACCAGGGTCAGGAAGCATGTGGTTCATCCTTTGGAAATGGTAGTAGGAAACTATACAGTCTTTGGCATTTCGAGCTACATAAAGGAACTTTGGGGAAAGAAAAGAGGTGGGTAAAAGATGGTATAAAAAGTGGACTTTCACAGAGTTCCCTTAGGCGGAGCCATCCTGCGGGTTGCTGTGCACTCTGGCTCAGTTCTGTGGTGCTTGGTCTTGTGACCTCTCTCTTCTTTCTGTCTCTGCTTCGTCACCAGTCTGCTGTCTGCTTCAAACTCAGTCCATTTAATTAGCTAATCAGTTAGGGATTGTTGAGGATTAGATTGCCTGATTGCCCCTTTGGTATCAGGAGCAAAATCTTTCTGTATAAACTATGACCTGACACGTGAATAGGAGACTTCCACAATATCATCAGAAACTGATGACTTCTTGTGCACTCTCCCAAAGATGCACAGAAGCTTCATGTTTAAGAGTTTGAGTCACAGAGCAAGAAAACAGCTTCTATTTTTCTCCTGGCCTCCTCAGCTTGAATGATTTCCATCTCTAATCATTTCAGCTCTGCCCCTACAAACATTCCTTCAAGTTCCACTTTGCCCACAACTTCACATCCCTCCACCCTCCCAACCTTTCATTTTATGAAATCTGACTTTTTTTCCAGTACTCAGTTCACGTTTTAACAGCATCAATCCCAAATGGGCCTCTTGACTACACATCTCAGATCTATGAGCAACTATTTCAATGCTGTGCTTTTTCATTCGTTCACTTTTAAGTGGTTCTCAACTGGGGATGATGGGATGGTTGTGTCCACTATGGGACATTTGGCAATGTCTAGAGACAGTTTTGGTTTCACAACTTGGAGTGGTGGTGCTACTGGCATCCATGCAGGGGCCAAGGATGCTGTTCAACATGCTACAATACACAGAAGAGTCCCCCTGCTCCCACCCACAAGAAAGAAAAATCTGCCCCAAATGTCAGGAGTGCTGTATTAATTATGTCTTTTATATTCTGTATCTGATGCTCTGACATCCTAGGGCTTCGCTGACTCTGGAGGAACTGCCTACAACACCCCAGAGCCTACTCCCCAACACCTCCACTGTTGGGCTCTTACACACTGGGCCACTATTCACCTGCCCTGATCACTCCAGGGTCAGACACCAGATGACTAGGCCCAGCCCCTGTGGCTGAAAGCCTGCTGCAATGGTTCAAACTGGCCAATCCCAAGCCTCCTTACCCTGTCTCATCTGTTCCTTCCCAAAGAAACCACATCAAGGCTCTTGCCCATGTCTCCTACTCACTCTCTCTGCCTCCTGACCTATCCCATTGCTTCCCTGTGAGGCTCCGTGTGGCATGCCATGCCTCCCATTCTAGAGATCTGCGAGGATACACTTTTTCCTTATGACGGTCACCACTGTACCTGCGTGTCTTGCCATGCCTGATTATATCAAGTCCCAGGCCCTTTAGAGCAAGTGCTAAGGTTGAGAAACTGCTTCTGAAAGCGCTGACTCTATTACTGTCTACTAAGTCCTACTGCCCATCTTCTCTTCTCCAACTTACCAAGCTGCCAAGCACCAGTAAAGAAGGCTTTAAGAAATGTTGATTAAAAAATTCCCAGAGTTTCTAAATTTTTTATCCTCAGTTTTCTTCCTTTTCACTGCTGCTTGGTAATCCTTTTATTAATCCCTCCCATGCTCCATCTCTTGGCTTTTAGCTCTAGCCACAGGTCTGTCCTCTCTCCTCAAACCTTTACCCTCAAACCTTCCTGTCTGGGTTCACTAATTCTCTATGCAGCTGTTCTGCACTTTAACCTATGCGTGAGTTTTTAATTTCCGTGATTTTATATTTTTTGTTATAGAAATTCCATTTATTTACTTAATTCTGTGTCTAAAAGTAGCATGTTATTTCTTTTTTATGTTTGATTCACTCTTTATTCACACAACTTGAACCTTCTTTTATTTCTACAGCTGATAATTATATTGTCTGAAGTTCCTGAGGTCTGACTTTTCCACGGGTTCTTTCTGAAGACTGTGTCTCATGGTGGCTTGTTTTTTTGTGTATTTTGTAATGTGGGATGGTGAGCTCAAGTGGGGATCCTATGGGGTGTCTGAGTTGCAGCTGTATCCCTCCAGAGAGGACCTGGGAACACTGGCTGTGGGGACTACCTTGTGTAATTTCTCTGCCTATAGTTTCTTGCACAATGCAAGGAATGCAATTTTGAATTTCAAACCCTGAGAGAGGAAACCTGTGGCTACACATTCTCAAGGGAGCTGAGAGCCTAGGTCAAGGCAGGTCAAGGTCAAGGTTCCCCAAGGTCTTCCTCTGCCTCCTCCACCCATCTATTGAGGATGTAGCCCTTCATTGGTCCCAGCTTTGGCTCCTCATTCTTCTGCTTCCTTGTGCCCTGGTCTTTGACCCTGTCCCTGTGCAGCCATTAAAACTCAAGTTGTTGGATTATCCAGGTCATCAAATTTCCCCAGGAGAGTCCCAGTCTCAACTTGCCTCTCTGAGTTTCAGTTCCCTCTGCAGTTTATAAACCTAGGGACTTTATTTTGATCTCAGTTATGCATTTAAAAGGAAGTTTGTGATTTTTTTTAAAGCAGTAATCCTGAATGTTTTACATGTAAGTGCTTCAGGGGTTCAGAATACCTAGTTTGCCATAGTTCTGGAAATGGAAGTTTTTGTCCCCTTATCCAACATTACTGAAAGGACTGAAGTCATTTGATGTGAGTCCTCCAACTTCACGCCAGTCCCCCAAAACGTATCTTTCTTAGCCCTTCTTTCCCCTTCCTTCCTGCATTTAAGGAAACAGTGCCCCACTTTCTCACCAAGGCTGGCATCTCAGTTTGCACCCTTGAGTCTACTTGCTCTACAGCTGCTTCCGTATTTGCTCAGAAAGTACGTGTCTAATGCCCTCTACATGCCAGGAGCTTATTCGGCACTGCGGTGCATACAAATAAAGTCACAGAATAAATAAAACAAGGAACTCAGAGTCTACCAGAGGCTGAGGTGGGGTGTCCTCAAGAGCATTGCTCTGTCTGTTCATCTGTTTACAATTTGGGGAGATCTTTAGCTCTTTTCCTCTCATTCTTCCCTCCCTGGTCTGTTAGAGAGCCTCCCCACGGCCTGCAGCCTGGGATCACTATCTTCTCCCCTTCTTGTTACAGCTACAGTTACTGCACTCACTGCCTCCTCATTTCTCTAGTTTCCTCCAAATATTTAGTCTGGCTCCTGCCTTCATGTCCTATTTGAAACTGTTCAGGTGAATGTCCTGCTAAGTGTAGAACTTTACTTTTTTCTCTTTGCTGGTAAGCATCAGAGACAGTGGAGAGGCAAAGGTGACGACGAATGTTCTGCGTTGGGGTCTGCAGGACTCACTTTGGTTGGCTTACTCTCCCTTCTGTCACAGGGAGCTGTTGATATCTTACCTTGCAGTTGTTTTCCCAGAAAGATGGCGGCAGCAGCTGAGTGGAAAGGTGAGTCTTTAGTATCCGTGGAGAGGGCGTTGCTTTGGCTTTTTCCACACCTTTAAAATCGTTCCAGAGGAAACATCTGTGTAGTACAAGCGCTACCCGGGGACCTCATGATCCCGGCTCTGTCCAGGATATCCCATCACCCACCTATCTTTCTGCTCGTCTCTTGACTTTCTTTTGGGATTTTACAATGGGATTATTGATATAATTTTCATTTTAGTGGAATCACACAGCTTGAATCCTGGATGGGACCTTAGAGTTAATTTACTCTGTCACTTTAAGGATGAAGCTGAGAAAGGGCAGGTGATGTCTTGCTGAGGCACAGTCAGCCAGGACCAGACAGCAGAGGCCTCCCTCGCCTTCCTGCCAGCCAGAGATGACCTCCACGTGCCTGCAGCAGGCTGTCTCGTGTACCTGGCCTGTTTGCAATCACTTGTTTCATTTCTAAAAACATATATACTTGCTGGCCTGTGAGTCATGATTTCTACTCTCTCATTTAAAAGCCTTAGTGAGCACTTTGTGCAATCGTTGTGTTAAGCTGAGGTTAGGGGGAAAAGGCAACAAAGACGAGAAAAACACAGACCTTCTCCCTAAGGAGCTTCCACTCTGGTGTGGGAATCAGAGGCTCATGCAAATCATGTCAGAGGAGCTGGGTCAAGTTAGTGCTGAGGATCTCCTTCCTCTTTAAGACTGAATAATGTTCCATTGTATGTGTGTCCACATCTTGTTTATCAATTCATCCATCGGTGGCCACTTGGCTTGTTTCCACCTTTGGGCTATTGTGAATAATGTTATTTTGAATGTGGGTGTACAGGTATCTGTTTGAGACCATGTTTTTATTTCTTTGGGATATATGCCCAGAAGTGGAATTACTGGATCATGTAGTCATGGTAATTTTTGTTAAATAAAAAAGTGTTTGGGCACTAAAAAGAAAAGTTGGAAAACCATCTTTAGCTGTTTTTGAAGTCCGTATTCCTTAGAAGACCTGCAAAGCTGTCCTGCCTCTAGTCTCTTTCCTCAGCTCCATCTCTACGCCAGCTCACACTTGGTCCTTTCACGTGCCCTGGTCCTGCTGCCCCAGGCCCCTGTGCCTCCCTCCAGCCCTCATCTCTACACATCTGGTCCTGCTGCCCCAGGCCCCTGTGCCTCCCTCCAGCCCTCATCTCTACACATCTGGTCCTGCTGCCCCAGGCCCCTGTGCCTCCCTCCAGCCCTCATCTCTACACATCGGGTCAGTCCTGCTCACTCTTCAAGGGTCTCTCCAGTACTTTCAGTGCTGGTGACATGGTGGCCTGAACATTATGAAGATCTTTCCTGTTAATCGCACACCTGCAGATTCTGATTAAAACACCAAACACTCATTTAAGTGCAGAATCAGGCTCATAAGAAAATAAGGGGAGCCTCCAGGGACCAAAGTGAAGAGGGAGGGAGCTGCAAGAGGAGAAGTGGGCAAAGGCTTTGATGACAGCTGCCCGGAGTGGGTTCACCCACTGGACACCCAGTCCTCAGTTCAATGACCCCTGCTCAGGGAGGAGGCTGGTAGGCCTTGGATTTAATGAGGCACAGATTAGTAACAGAGACCCATGAATTGGCAGGAGAAACTCAAATGCCTGCTACCTCAGTGAAAGGTGAGAGAGAAAAACAGCACCTACTGACAAAGAGAGGTAAAGTAATTTCCTTGCCTCACCTCTGGGTGCAGAAAAAGAGGCTTTCTTGAGAACTCATAACCACAATCCTGTTTTCATACTACATGCATGGATATGAAATCATACTACCTGCTTGGACCAGAAGTTAACTTAAACTATTGTAGATTGGAAATATTCTAATGTAGGTGTGAGATCAAGAGAGGGAGAACAGAGCTTTTTATACAAAATTACAAAACAAATGAGGGAAAAGCCTTATGAACAAGAGCCAGAAAAAAACAGGTGGAAGAACTAAACGCTTAGTGACCTCCGTTATTGGGTACCTAATAGAGAATATAAATAATTATGTTTAAAATATGCAAAGAAGACCAGGTGCAGTGGCTCACGTCTGTAATTTTGGCGCTTTGGGAGGTTGAGGCAGGTGGATTGCTTGAGCTCAGGAGTTCGAGACCAACCTGGGCAACATGGTGAAATCCTGTCTCTAAAAAAAAAAATACCAAAATTAGCTGGGCACGGTGATACACACCTGTAGTCCCAGCTACTTACTCAGGAGGCTGAGATGGGAGGATTGTTTGAGCTCGAGAGATTGAGGCTGCAGTGAGCTGTGATTGCACGACTGCACTGTAGCCTGGGTGACAGAGTAAGACCCTGTCTCAAAAAAAAGTGCAGAGGAATGCAAGAGAAAGTGGAAAACATGATCAAGGAAACAAGAGACTACTAAAAAGACTGGGAAGATTTATAAAGTGTTTGGACATGAAAACCTACAATGAGTAGGGTTAAATAGCAGAACATACATAGCTGAAAAGAAAAACAGTAGCAGAGCTAAAGAAGCACAATGTAGAGAAACACAGAGATGAAAACTATAAGAAACCTTAGCAGACATAGAGGACAGAAGGGAAGGTTATGGGTGGAGTTGGACTGTCAGTCCCAAGCTGGGGAGCAAATTCAGGGAATCTGCCAGAAAGTGAGATCTGCAGGCCGGTTGATTTCCTTCCTGGTACTCGTGGCTCTTCTCTTTCCTGTTACACCTGATTTAATGCCCTGTGGGCAGTAACCACTTAATGCCTAAAAGAGACCCAGTCTTCTAACTGGGAAATCTGTACTCAGTCATTATGGTCCTCTGATGGATCACAGTCATCCTTCCTGCCTATGACAAGTAAGAAGGCCCGCTCCTACTCCTGATCCAGCCCTGTTGGTGGACTCAGCCCAGCTCCAGCTCCAAATTTTTCTGCCAAAAAACCCCTACAGGAGAGAGATACTCTCTCCTGTAGAGCTGGGGCTTTACATAAAGCAGTTGACCAGTGTTTTCTTTTACGAACATAGGTACATTGTACGTTCTGTCCCACCACACCTTTGCCCCACCTCTCTCTCATCAGTGATTCAGAAAAGCCCCATGGGGTTGCCTCACCCACCGGGAACACCGTGGTGGTTGCTCAGACTCAGGGTGGAGAAGCACAGCATAGAGAGTGTGCATGACACAGCCAAGGCTGCAGGGCCCATTCCCAAGCCCACTAGCGGGGAAGAAGGGGGCAAACGAGGTCATTTTTGGCCTTCATCAGCTGCACTAAGATTTTAGCCTTGGGATTTGAGCCAAATTGCATGTGACTGTGTGGGATAAATCAATTCAGCCAATACTGTAGAAACAGCCCCATGGGAGTACAAAGTCAAACAGAACTTGTTTCTTGCCATTAGAGTTTGTGGTCTGGCAGGAGACAGAGGCAGAAAATTAGTAATGACAGCAGTTTATCATTTCAGGTGTCACCTCCAGAAACTGTTCTTTGGCCATGTTCCCCTCACCCTGCCAACAGCGCTTCATGCTTGTTGTTACATCATCTGCATTGGTTTCTTCCATGGGACCATAACTTACTGAGGGCAAGTAGGTGTGAAGTCTTATGAGCAGCACAGGCCCTTGAGCATAGATGTTTGCTGAAATGGAGTGGATCATTCCTAGATTTCACCTATATACGGTTCACACACACGCATGCATGCACACACATGCACACAGGTCTTTTCAAAGTCTTTCCAAACCAATTCTTTGTGGGTCATAGATGTAATCCCTTTTGTCACAGAATGTCTATGAGGCTGGGAGTTGATGGAGGAGTGGAAGGGGGCCCTGGAAGGGAGACTGACCATGCAGAGCACAAGCTCGTCTATTGTCCAGTAGTGCCTGACCACTCCAGAATGCTCCAAGGGTGGTCGAGACCTTTGGCCAACAGCCATGAGTCTACATCAGCACCTGGTCTCCTCCCAGTGTTGCTCCTTACCTTGGCTGGCAGGGATTATCTGCTGTGAAAGAAAACCACTGGCTGGGTGCAGTGGCTCACGCCTATAATCTCAGTGCTTTGGGAGGCCGAGGCGGGTGGACCACAAGGTTAGGAGTTCGAGACCAGCCTGGCCAACATGGTGAAATCCCCCCCAACTCTACTAAAAATACCAAAAATTAGCCAGGTGCGCTGGCAGGTGCCTGTAATTCCAGATACTTGGGAGGCTGAGGCAGGAGAATTGCTTGAACCCAGGAGGCAGAGGTTGCAGTGAGCCGAGACCACGCCATTGCACTCCAGCCTCGGCAACAGAGCCAGACTTCGTCTCAAACAAACAACCACTGCACAGCTGAGTCTCCAGCCAGCATTCAGCTGTCTGTGGCCCGGCAGATCATAAAGGCTGAGACTGTTTGTTACTCTCACACAGGGCACCCTCGTTCATAAAGAGGCCAGGGTTCCTCTGTAGAACATGCCAAGCTGGCTGTTTGATTACCATTCTTTCTCCAGATTCTATAGCTCTATCCTGGTTTTTATGCTGATTTAATGATTGAACACTCTGCTCTCTACTGCTAAGAATACTTCATTAGAAATCTTGCTTAGGCCTCTCTTCTTTCTTTAATCTCTCACATTGTCAGAGGTAAGACATTGGGCAGCAGCAAGGGCAGGAGGTAGAACAAAGATCAAAAGCTGTTCTTGGGCTGGGTCTGGTGGCTCATGTTTGTGATCCCAGTGGCTTGGAAGGCCAAGGCAGGAGGATTGCTTGAAGCCAGGTGTTTGAGACCAATCTAGGAAACATAATGAAACCCTATCTCTACAAACAATTAAAAAATTTGCCAGGTGTGGCAGTGTTCACCTGTAGTCCCAGCTACTCAGGAGTCTGAGGTAGGAAGATTGCCTAAGCCCAGGAGTTCCAGGTTGCAGTGACCTATGATGGCACCACTGCACTCCGGTCTGGGTGACAGAGGTAGCCTCCTTCTTTAAATAAACAAAAAATGCTGCTCTTAGATAATTAGGGAACACATGGGGTCATGGAGCCTAGAGAGATGGTTAGTAAAGATTCCTAACATGTAGATAGTATCCTCTGAGTGTCAGGCAATGCTTCAGGCTTTTTACCTGTATTGAATTTGTTAATGCTCATAACAACTCTTTGAGATAGGCCTTGATTCTATCCACACTTTGCAGCTAAGGAAGCTGTAACACAGAGAGGTGATGTAAACATTGTGAGGTGAGTGACAGAGTCAAGATTCAAACGTCGTGAGGTGAGTGATGGAGTCAGGATTTAAACCCTGGTAGTCCTTAACTATTATACCATCCTGCTGCTCAAGGAGCAGAAGATCAGACACACACAAAACAGCAGGCCCTGATGGCACATGGAGTGAGACTGTGGTTAAGCAGGCAGTGTCTGGCCTGTTTATGGGGTCAGAGTCCCACAGGTAGTTCAGAGCAGGGCACTGGGTTACAAAGCCAGTGGTTACCTACCTAGTGACCATTCTCTCCTCTTTGAGAGCCAGAGGAGCCACAGGGGCTGGATGGTAGGATCATAGGGGAGAGCAAAATCCTTTAAGGCTATTCTGACTTGGAGACACCTCCTTGTACAGGTTACAAGTGTCTTATATGCATCAGGTCAGGGACTTTCTATCTCAGGACATTTTTAGGGATTTATTGGACCTCTGTCTACAGTTGCCCCAAGTCTAGACTTCATGCTAGAGCTGCATTGACTACATTTTCATAGCTTCCAGTTTTCTATCACATGGATCTCTGCAGTGCTGCAACTTAGGGAAGTAGGCCTTCCTCCTATCCTTGTTTTGCAAAATAGTTCCAGCAGCTCTAGCTACCTGAAATATAGCCTTCTGGTTATATTTTTTAGCTTCCTTTGTTTTTTGATGTGAAGAGAAACACTTCCAGATTGAGCATTACCTGAAAAGTCTTCTCTGTTGAATAGAAATAATTGGTTCCAAATGCAATGGTGTGTGTGTGTGTTTGTGTGTGTGAATTATTGATTCTTGGATACTCTCCTGGCTGCACTGGGCTTTATCAGGTTGGGGTACAGAGAGAAGAAGAAATAAATGGCTTACAGTTTCTCACATCTTCAGTATGTCCTACAGTTGCACATGATCAGAGGGAGGGCTTAAGAAGAAAATAAGGCAGAATCTGACCCTAGCGCACACCCTTTTCACTTGGTGATTCACTTTTGGCCAAAAATCTTAAATAATATGTAGACAGAAGATGAGAGGAAGATAAAAGGAAGAAACATATGACAGTGAAAATGAGAGAGAAAGAGAAAGAGAAGCGTAAGGAGAGAGGGAGGGAGAGAGAGAAGAGGAAGGACAGAGGGGGCAGAGAGAGAGAGAGAGAGAGGAGAGAAGAGAAAACTGAGAAAAGACAGGGCAAAACAGAAGAGAGAGTGAAAGAAAGCAGGAAGAAAGAAAGAGGGAGGTGCTCTCACCAGAAGGTTGGGGTGGCCGAGCCCACTCAATGAAAGGATGGCGGTGTTGGATGATGGCTCGCTGGCACTTCTCCACGTCCCCATTCTGTTCAATCATATCCACAATTTCCTGAATCCACGTTGTCCCTGAGGCTCAGAAAGGAAGGGTGAGAAGGAGAAACCTGTTAGACAATCTTCCCTGAAGAGTCCTGAGTAAACAAAGGGGATGTAGAGCTTGGTGTTTGCATCAACCTCCCCTCAAGTCAGGATCCTGTTAGCCATGAGTGATAGAAGTCCATGAGGGATGGACTTTGGATCTCTGTAGGGAGTGGAGCAGCACAGGCAAGGCTCCCCCAGCCCAGGACCAGTGCATGGCAGAGCACAGCAGCTTTCCTGGAAAACCCAGGGATACCAGGCATCCTGCATGAGTCCTGAGCTCTGAACCCCACTGTGGAACAATAAGAAGGAGCAGGTTCCTATCAAGGGGAAATCTAACTTAAGTGACAAGCCGGTGCTGGCTCAGCAGGTCTTTGCTGTCCCTCCTGCCCTACAGTCACCTGCTTTAGGGTAGGTGCAGATGAGGAGATCATCTGGTTTGGCCTCGAAGCTCTGGATTTGGCTCCAGTTGTCCACAGTTGCAGGCTGCAGGAGGGTCCCCTCCACCTCTTTCAGTTTTATCTGTTTCCCCAACTCTGAGGTCAGGGCCATAGTGTCTCAGCGTTGGGGGTCCCTATGGGAAAAGAATAGAGGAGATTTTTAAAGAAGTTGTGGTAAAATACACTTAATACAAAATTGATCATTTTAACTGTCTTTAGGTGTATAGTTCAGAGGCATTAAGTACATTCACAATGTTGTGCAATCATTATAACCATCCTTTTCCGGAAATTTTTCATCTTCCCAGACAGAAACTCTGTATCCATTAAACAATAACTTCCCATTCCCCATCCCTCAGCTCCTGGCAACCACCGTTTTATTCTATTTCTGTATGGACTCTATATACCTTATTTAGGTGGAATCACATAATATCTGTCCTTTTGTGAATGTCTTATTAATTAAGCTTAATCTTATGCTTAATTGAAAACTTGATCTAAAGCTTAATCTCTTCAAGGCTCATCTGTGTTGTAGCATGTGATAGGATTTCCTTGCTTAGTTCACTGCAGGTATATACCATTTTTATTTTTTGAGACAGAGTCTCACTCTGTTGCCCAGGCTGGAGTGCAATGGCATGATCTTGGCTCACTGCAACCTCCGCCTCCAGGGTTCAAGCGATTCTCATGCCTCAGCCTCCCGAGTGGCTGGGATTACAGGTGCCCACCACCATGCCTGGCTAATTTTTGTAATTTTAGTAGAGACAGAGTTTTGCCATGTTGGCCAGGCTGGTCTTGAACTTCTGACTTCAAGTGATCCACCCACCTTGACTTCCCAAAGTGTTGGGATTACAGGCGTGAGCCACCATGCCCAGCCTATATTCTGTTTATCCGTTCATCTGTTGATGGAAACTTTTGGCGGTCGTGAATTAGGTCTCTGTGAACATCGATGTACAAATATCTCTTTGAATTATTGCTTTCAATTCTTTTTGGTATATACTCAGAAGGGAGATTGCTAGATCATCTGGTAATTCTATGTTTAATATTTTGAGAAAATGTTACAGCATCTTCCACAGCAGCTGCACCATTTTACATTTTTACAAGCAGTGCATAAATGTTCCAGTTTTTCCAAATTGTCATTAACACTTGTTGTTTCCTGTGTTGTTTGTTTGTTTGTTTTTGATAATAGCCATCCTAATGGGTGTAGGGTGATAAATAGCTCATTGGGGTTTTGATTTGCATTTCCCTAATGATTAATGATGTTGAGCATCTTTTCATGTGCTTATTGGCCGTTTGTAGGAGAAATATCTCCTTTGCCCAGTTTTGCATTGTGTGTGTGTGTGTGTGTGTGTGTGTGAGATTTTGTCATTGTTATATTGAGGGAAGACTTTTAAATGCACCAAAAGGAGAAAGCTGAAGAAGTAAGCCACTATTACTTAAGGATAACTGGCTACTGGGGTTCCAGAAGACATTTATTACTACTACTACTAATGAAATAGTAGTTAAAAGCCAACATTTATCAAACACTTCAATTTACCATCTCTGGGCTGAGTGCCTTGTATACATTAATTTATTTTAACTTTTGCTGAATATGAATGATAGCACTTCAGAACTGAAAGGGTCCTTACAGAAAATGTAACAGTACATCAGTACATGCTTGCTAGAGGTTGAATAAAATAATCTGGCCCAGCTGCTTCATGGAATAGATGAGAAAACCAGGTGCCCAGATTAGCGAGGCCAGTTTTCATGGTGGCTTCTGCTTCCAGATTGAGCTGAGCCCTTTAAGATGAAGACAGTTTTCAGAAAATGAAAGACAAATTATTTCTGAAAAATTTCAAATATGAGAAGCAGCTGTATTTATAATACATCAAAGAAGGTGGAGTTTGGACAATACTCCTGAGATTACGGTGTGATCAAATTCAGAAGAGGAAGGATAAGAACAAACATTTCTTGCAGGCCTTCTATATTAGGTCCTTCATGGACTTTTCTTTTTCTCTCTTAATTCATATGACAATTTTATTAGGAAGGAATGATTATCACCCTCATAAATGTGAGGAAGCTGAGAGTTACATGATCAATAACTTGCCCAGGATCACAGCCAACATCTGTATACAAATCCTATGTTCCTTCTTTAAAAATTGCCTCTTGCTTTTTTATTGTGAATTTAAAGGTATACATTGTAGAAAATTTGGAAACAGTTCAAATGTACAAGGAAAACATCTATCCCACAGAGTTGTATTTCTGTCTTTTTCAAACGTATATTGTTGTAGGCAGAATAATGGCCCTACAGATGTCCACGTCCTAATTCCTAATACATTACATTGTGTGGCAAAGGGCTTTGCATGTGGAATTTAGGTTAAGAAGCTTAAGGAGGGCCGGGTGTGGTGGCTCACGCCTGTAATCCCACCACTTTGGGAGGCTGAGGCAGGCAGATCATGAGGTCAGGAGATCAAGACCATCCTGGCTAACATGGTGAAATCCCGTCTCTACTAAAAATACAAAAAATTAGCTGGGCGTGGTGGCAGATGCCTGTAGTCCCAGCTACTTGGGAGGCTGAGGCAGGAGAATGGCGTGAACCCGGGAGGTGTAGGTTGCACTCCAGCCTGGGCGACAGAGCGAGATTCCATCTCAAAAAAAAAAAAAGAGAGAAGAACCTTAATGTATTATCCAGGTGGGCCTAATGTGACCACAAGGGCACTTAAAAGTGGGCAAGGGTGCAGAGGAGCCAGTCAGAGAGTCATGTGGCAGAAGAAGTGACTGGAGAGTTTGGAAGCATGAGAAGGACTCAACTTGCCATTGATGTCTTAGAGACAAAGGGGAACACAAGACAAAGCATAGCCTCCAGAGGCTGAGAATGAACCTCAATCAACAGGCAAGTGGGACCTCTGTCCTACAGCCACATGAATCTGAATTCTGCCAACAACCAGAATGAGCTTGGAAGGGATTCTTCTTCAGAGCCTCCAGAAGGGAACACAACCCTGCCAACACCTTGATTTTACCCAGAGACACCTGTTTGGACTTCTGACTTACAGAGGTGTGAGATAATAAACTTGTGTTGTTTTAAGCTGCTAAATTTTTGATAATTTGTTATGGTAGTCATAGTTATAGAAAACTATTTATACATAGTTATGAACAAAAAGTATACATGTATATAAATGTAAAATTACAACATTTTATACTTTTTGGATACTGCTGTGGTTTGGATGTGGTTAGTCCCTGCCAAAACTCTCTGTTGAGGTTTAACTGCCAGTATGACAGTGCTGGGAGATGGGGTCTTGTGAGAGGTGTTTGGGCCTTAAGGGTGGATTCCACATGAGCAGATTAATGCCATCTCCCAGAAGTGGTGAGTTTGGTCCCTTTGCACATGCTCGGTTGCCTTTCTATTTCTTCATCATGCCTTGATGCAGCATGGCTCTCACCAGAAGTTGAGCAGATGCCAGCACCATGCTCTTGGACTTTTCAGCCACCAGAATCATGATTCAAAATAAGCCTCAAAATAAACTTATATTTATTCAAAATAAACCTCTTATAATTACCCAGCCTCAGGTATTTGGTTATAGCAACACAAAATGGTCTAAGACGGATGTTATCATGGTTTGAATTGTGTCTCTCTAAGTTCGTATGTTGAAGTCTTAATCCATATTATGTTTACATGTGGCTGTATTTGGAGATAATGTCTTTGAGGAGGTGATTAAGTTAAAATGAGGCCACTAGGATGAGACTCATTCCAATTTGGTATCCTTGTAATGAGAGGAGATTAGAACACACAAGGCAACACCAGGGATGTGTGCACATAGAGGAAAGACCACGTAAGGACACAGTGAGAAGGTTCTTCTTAGGGTGGGGGTGAGGGAAATGGTGAGTCCAGTTCTGGGGTTGAGTCTGATATATTTGTGGGACTTCCCAATGTACACCTGTAGGCAGGTGTACATGTGAGCTTAGGGCTCTGGCCTGGAAATAATGTCTTGAGAATCATTCATGCAACACATTGACCAACTCTGTGGTAGGCGTTGTGCTCTGGGCAGTTAGCTGATGACCGAGGGCGTGGGCATGGCTGTGAGTGTGTGCAGAAGGGCACCTGCTGCTGAGGATCAGGGCAGTTAAGGGCTTGGCTGTCCAGTGTACTATGGATCCCACTGTATTGCTCTTGTTGGAGGCCTGCACGGGGAGTGATAGAAGCTGGCTAAAGCTGGGAGAAGGAGATGCAGCAAGAGATTGGGGCAGCTGGGTAGTGCAGTGGGAGCAGAGGGATCTGCCAGTTCCCACAGGAGAAGTCCCAAGTCCTTCTCACCCTCCCCAAGCCCCTCATTGCTGGGCCACATCAGCACATGATTCCTGCCCTTGAAGAGTCAGGCATTTAGACACACACATTTTCCCTTGAGCAGCCAGCAGGAACCTTTTCATCCTATCAGGCCAGATCACTGTGGCCTCCTTTGTGAAGGCATCCCTGACTCTGTAAACAGAAGTAATCACTCCTTTCCATGGGATCTTATAGTATTTTGTGTGCAAAATTTTATAGTTCTTATTCCATGTCCTATAGTTACTTGCTTATAAGTCTAGACCCCTGGAGCACAGGATCTGGTTCAGCCCCCTTGCAGGCCCAGCGTGTGTCTTAGTCAATGACTGGCATAAGAGAAGGACTCTCATGGAAGAAGAAATAGTCTTGGCCAGAGAAGTCGAGCTGGCCCTGGAGGAGGATGGGACAGGGAGGGTATCTGGGAAAAGATCAGGGTGGAAGACAGAGATAGTATTATAGGGGAGAGAGCCTTTGGAGGTGATTGCCTGGGGTCCTGAATCTAGATCTGAATTTTTAGGCTGGAGGCTGTTGGTTACAAAGCTCTTTTATATTATTTTATCAGACTCTTAGGATCTTTTCTGGTTTGAGTAAATGCATCTATAAAGTCACACCTATGTGGCTAAAGGTTAAAAAAAATCAATTAACGAGGTAGGTACAGAATTTCTTTTAAGCTGTATTCTTACCTTCAAGTTCCAGCTGAAAGTCAGCAGCTCAAAGGCCCACTCAAGGGTCAGTGGGCACAGAAAGGACTTTCACAGGAAGCAGACGGCAGTTGCAGAGGCTCAAATTACTACTGTGTCAGAGTTACAGGGGCGCTCAGCAGGTAGCCAGCACTTTGGGAGGCTCTCAGCTTCACTGTGGAAAGTTGAAGCTTTTACTGGAAGAATCCAGATTGAACAGAAACAAACCCTGTGACCTGGCCCTGGGAGGGAGAACTTCTCGCTGTACCATGATCACTCATGTGACCCTGACTGCTGTGCAAGTATCAGCTCCCTCTAGTGCACGCAAACTGAGGGCACACTCTGCTCCTCCCCTTGATCTCCACCTAGAGTTTTTCACATCTCTCCTGGCCCTCAGCTGCTCTGACCCCTCCCTCCTCCTGCTGGTCTAGAAGCTTAAACAGGTAGAGGCTGGGGGGAAATGGAAAGCTGGCTCTAGGACCAGCTGCATCAGGCTTCAGATAGGCTCCTGCTTATTTGGTGAACTCCCTTTTCCTCCCTCCTTAGCCTGAGATTTACTTTCTGGGTCTGTGAAGTGTGGGTAATACTGCCTATCTTCAATCCATGCTTTAGGATTGAAAGCAACAATGTTAATGGACACACTTTGCATAGCACATAGTAAGTGCTTAAAACTCCTGGTTCTTCTTTCCTTTCTTCCCAAACTGTGCTCATCCGCACCGAAATGCAGAGAGGATAGAACAAAAGTCTAGAGCTTAGGTGTGTACTTATTTATACCTTGCCATATTGTACAAAAGGTATACTTTTGAAGAGGCAAATTATATTCCATGGTGTCTTTGGTTACCTAGGAAATTAAATGGATCAGGTGTTAATGATCTCTGAGCTGCTACTCTTCTGCCAGCACCAACCTTGTATCTACCCCAGTGCTTTCCTTTCTGGAATTGAAGCATAATTCTGCACCCCATCTGCCCTTCTTGCCAAAGCTTTCCTTGTCTTGTTTGACCCTGTACCTCATAATGCTTTTTGCCAACACTTCTTCTTCCTCCTCGTTTCCAATTTATTTTTTTAAATAAATTGAACTTCATTTTTCTACTTCTGCTGTCTTCCCAGTTCCACTTACCCCAATGCTGTCAATTTTCAGCCCCATAGGGCTGATTCACAGTTCTTAGTGCAACCTCACATTTTCTCTGCAGTTAAACTCCCTAAGTCTGCTAAGGTGTCTGCCAGTATTGGTGCCACACTGCGCTGCATGCTGCATCTCCCTGCCTTTGCCGTCTGCGTGGGCCACAGTCTTTACAATTTGCAGTTAGTAACCACTGCTAGTATCTGCTTCCTCCGCATTTGTGGCAGATGAACTGGGATGTTGCACAATCTTCTAGCAGTCTCCTTATATCTCATCTCTTCCCTACTAGTCTCTCATATTTTTCAGCATATAAATTAAGCTCAGCTCAGATCAGGCTATCTTTTGATTGTTTATGGCTCAGATTCTGGACTTCCACTTGGAATTCAAGACCTTCTAAATTCATTAATTATTATTTTTTATAAGACAGGGTCTCACTCTTTTGCTCAGGCTTCAGTGAAGAGGCATGATCATAGCTCACTGCAGCCTTGACCTCCTGAGCTCAAGTGATCCTCCCACCTCAAACCTCCTGAATGCCTGGCTCAAGGCCTTCTTGAGGATACAACACCATCCTCACCATGGACCCCACACACCAGGTGAACTGAATGACTTACTGTCCCCTATATGCATCCTATAAATTCCTGCCTCCCTGCTTCACTCTTGCTGTTCTCCCTGCCAAAGGGCTGTTACTCTTAGCCTGGCACACTGCTGTGCACCTGTAGTCTCAGTTACTGGAGTCCAGCCTGGGCAACATAGTGAGATCCCATCTCTAAAAAAATGTTCTTACTCTGATTCCACAGAGTCAAATTCTTCAGCTTCGAACCCATCTTTTCCTTGAAGCCTTTCCTTAGGTTATATAGCTGGAAGCAATCTCTACTGTAAACTACTATATGCTTTTTTAAAAATAAGTTTTATTGAGATCAAATTCACATACCGTGCACTTCACCCAAGTGTACAGTTCAATGTTTTTAGTTGTGCAACCATCATCACAATCAATTTTGTAATATTTTCATCACCCCAAAATGAAACCCCATATTTATTAATAGTCATGTCTCATTCTTCCTACCCCCATGTCCAGCTTTAAGAAACAAAAATCTACTTTGTGTCTATAGACTTGTCTATTGTGGACATTTTATATAAATTGGATCAAACAGTGTGTGGTCAATAGGATTAATTTGCCCTTCTCTTACAGCAAATTTTCTCTTTTTACTTTAACGAGGAAATCAACTACCCTCCCAGTGTGTTGACTGGGGCCTATCTCTAAGACCACCTATACCATTTTTTAATGAACATATTTTAACCAGAATGGGCTATAGTACGAGCTCAGTGAATAGTCTGTCACCATGTACTCATTCAACTGGATTAATGTACTTATTGAATGAATAAACAAATGAATGAAACAAAAACTTTGGTTTTCACCAGGACTGGGACTTGGATGAGGGAACTAAGGGGCAAAATGTAAGGAGACACTCACTCCAAGGCTGTGCAAGACAATGAGTGCCTCCTTCAATGCTGTGCCCTTACCTCCCCCTAGTCCCTGCCCTGGTTTATATGTAATCCATCCACATGGATTTTCACTGATTTGTGATTCATGTACCTCTGGAACTTTCTGAGCTGTTTCTGAGAACCAGGTAAAGTGTGCCCTCTTTGGAGTTAGGGAAATGTCTACAAGGCATCCTCTGTCCACTAGAAAGACCAAAGCCACCATTGCCTCCTGGAAGAGTTTTGTGAGGGATCTGATCATGATTTACAACTGGGAAAAGTAGCCAAGCTGCTTTGTGTCACTGGCACAAAGTGGAAGGTGCCTGTGTTCCAGCAGGCTGGCTCTGAGGAGCAGCGGGAGCAAAGGTCTCCCCGCTGGACATATCCATCCCTTCTGGGTGCACTACCTCCTACAGCTGCAACTGCTTGGGGCAAGCTTTGTAACACTTGCCTCAGTCACACAGATCCTTTGACCAAGTCTGCAAGAGAGCAGATGAGTTGTTTCCTGCAGGTCCCGTAGTACTAGGTGGGCAAATTCTAACTCCTTTGTAACTTCATGGATCTCACTTATTATCCAGGAAACTGGCTCAGCATTCTCCTGGCCTGTGCTCCCTTGTTGTTTAAAATTGTTGCTTCTGTTTTTGACCATCCACAATTCACATAATTACATGTCTCTCAAGCCGTTTTTCTCACTTTGCAATGCTCATTGGCTTTAATTCTCCCTTTCCCTTTTCTTATCTAATTCTTGTCCAGTCACCCAGGGAAAGATGGAACAAATCTCTTTCTCCCTCACTTTCTACTGTCTCCTTCCCTTCATATTCTCCTACTCATCCTTCTATTTGCTGACCTTGGCCCCACTCCAGCCATGGCTGATGGCTGTTGGCATGGGGATGTGGCACATTTGTATTAAGGAAGAGAGAAATTCTGAGATGTGATTGACGCAAAGTTAGAAATAATGAAGAATCACATTGCATGAGTTCCCTAGGGCTTCTGTACAAATTGGGTGGCTTAAGGTACAGAAACTTCTTGTTTCACAGCTCTGATAAGTAAAAGTCCAAGATCAAGGTGTAGTATGGACTCCTTCTGGAGCTGTGGGGGAGCTCTGTTTCATGCCTCTTTCCCAGCTTCTGGTGGTTTGCAGGCGCCACCCCAATCTCTGTCTTCATCCTCACGTGTTATGTATGTCTGTGTCCAAATTTCCCCCTTTTATAAGGATATCAGTCATATTGGATTAGGGTTCACCCTGATGATCTCCTCTGCAAATGCCATATTTCCAAATAAAGTCACATTCACGAGCACTGGGAGTTAAGACTTCAGCATTTTTGAGGGGGACTCAATGCAACCCATACCGCACTAATATCAGTTTTTGGAGCTTTGAAAAAATAGAAGTTTCTTTCAAAATTCCATAGTACTTTTCAACTTCATTTACCGTTTTCTCTACCTAAATTGGCAGTTTGTTTTAAGGCACAGACATTCAAGTAAATGCAATAATCTGTTTTATTTGATAGCTAGTTTTGCAGTAGTGTTATCTTTTTACTTATGTTTCATTTGGAGTGCCTGGTGTTTCAGCTACCTTGTGAGTTCATTGTAGATATTACTGTAATCTTGAGAACCTAGTACTCATTTCAACATTGTTTCTTGGGAAAATATCTTTCAAGTTTCAAAAGACTGAAAGTATCCTTTGAGCACAGTCAGTTTTTAACTGGGGCCTTCCTGTGCAAGTTTCTGGGTCTATGATGTGTGATAATTGAACCTTTCAAAAACATAGAAAAGTAGACCCATGATAGTCCCACACACTTTTAGGCTTTCTCAGATTAATAAATAATGTTTTATACATATGTTAGGACACTGAATAACTGATCGTATAGTGAGCGAAACAGCATATTACACAATGATGTGTTCGGTGTGAGTCTGTCTTTGTAAAAAATGTTTTATCCATCAACAACTGTATGGAAAAAGACACACCAAAGTCTGTATCCCTGTGTTAGCCATACTCATCTCTTGGGATGGGATGTGTCACTGGGGGTGGGAATGGGGGAAGGATGTGGGAATTGCTTGTTGAATGTGATTGCATTCATCCATTTTCATACTGCTAAGAAGAAATAACTGAGACTGTGTAATTTATAAAGAAAAAGAGATTTAACGGACTCACAGTTCCACATTGCTGGGAGGGGGGAGCTCAAAATCACGGCAGAAGGTAAAGGAGGAGCAAAGGCACATCTTACATGGCAGCAGGCAAGAGAGCCTGTGAAGGGGAAAATGCCCTTTATAAAATCACCAGATCTCGTGAGGCTTATTCACTACCACAAGAACAGCATGGGGAAAACCTGCCCCAATGATTCAACCACCTCCCACCAGGCAAGCTACAAGGTGGAAGAAGATAGTTGTAACATAGAAGTTGTTAAAAAATTTGTACCCAGATTATATAAAGAACTCCTACAAATCTATGAGAAAAGGACTGACAGTTAAATAGAAAACTGGGCAAGAGACCTGAACAGGTACTTCACAAATGATGATCTGACCAATAAATACATGAAGATGCTAACATCAGTAATTACCAGATAAATACATCAAATCAAGTAATTAAATAAGCTATTTTATTTATGTATTTATTTATTTTTTAGACACAGTTTCACTCTGTTACCCAGGCTGGAGTACAGTGGTGCAATCTCAGCTCACTGCAACCTCCACCTCCTGGGTTCAAGCGATTCTCCTTCCTCAGCCTCCCAAGTACCTGGGATTACAGGTGCACACCACCACACCTGGCTAATTTTTTGTATTAGAAGTAGAGATGGAGTTTCACCATGTTGGCCAGGCTGGTCTCGAACCCCTGGCCTCAAGTGATCCGCTTGCCTCAGCCTCCCAAAGTGCTGGGATTACAGGCATGAGCCACTGCACCCGGCTCATGCTATTTTAAATAAATTCAATGGAAAATTATATCACAATTATATCACTACTACCCAACCACCAGAATGTCTAAAATCAAAAGGTCAGGATATATAAAATTTTAGTGATGATGAGAAGCTAGGATCCAATTACAGTTGCTTTCTCTTTCTGTCTTTCTATGTTTTCCACATTTTCTACTCAATTTAGGTTCTTCTCCAATCAGAATATAATGATATTTTTCTCCAGAGCAGATTCCTGTTTTCTTAATGCTTTCTAGCTCAGCAACTAAAACCAAAAGATGGGCGGAACTGAAAGATATATCCAAATAAATCTGGTGGGTTTTAGACTGGTTCTTTAGAGGGTATGGGGCAATTAACAGAACCAGGTTGTAGAGGGTAATTGAAGGGGCAGAATTTTTGACTTCTGAAAAGAACTTCAGCAGGCACAGACTCTGGGTTGCAGCCTCTCAGCAGGTAGAGTGTAGATGACTGTGACATTGGGTAGCTCACTGTCCCACTGAACTGTAATAGTCTTATGGGGCCAATGACAGGGTCTTGGTGACTGAGCCTATTTCTTCTGCATCAGTTCTTCCAGGACTTCCTAATCTAATATACTTCTCTCCAGAAATTGTTATGATTCTTGGCCATCCAAGTACACAGCGGGCTTATAAAGTCCAGTATTTTATCTGTAGGTCTATGTACCAGATATAGATATCAGCCAATCCAAGTGGGTTATTTTGACACTATAGTTATTGTTCTTCAAGGTATCCATGTTTCGGTAAACAAACTTCCGTATTTTACTGTTTAGAAGCTTTTCTTTAAGTCAAAATATCTCTGTATGATATTAACAATGATATGTCTTACTATATAACTGGTACAATTCTGGGAATTTCACATTTTTATTACGTCACGTAGACCTCTAGTAACCCTGTGGGGTGGCTGCTATTATTATTTCCCTGTCATGATGACACTGAGGGGTAAATACCTTGCTCCAGATTACAGCTGCGGAGTGCAGATTTGAACCCCAGCAGGCTACTTCTGTAATTGAGGCTTTTGAATACCACATCACTCTCCATTTTAAGGCCACCTGCTATATAGCTTTGTTTCCTGGTGAATGTAGAGTAGTGGGATTGGCACCAACATGAGATGTATTCCTTGCTGAGTCATTTCTCTCAAGGCTAGGCCTCCAGGCTGGATTTCTGGAGGCAAAAGGCCTCAGCTACTTTCTCACAGCAGAGCTTAACCCTGAATCCCCTCCCCAAATACCTGAGGGTGCTCTGGCCACATGTTTAAAACAGGTATAACTCACTCTCTCCTCTGTGGAAGTTCACTCATCCTTGGGGTCTCACATGTTAAGTGCAAAGGGTAATTTGATGGTTGAAGGTGTGGAGCAGTATCACTTTTTGAAGACATTTTTCTTACTAGCCAAGGTCAAGGTCATCTGAAATTTATTCTTGTCTTTTAAAGGGCTAAGAATTCCACACACGTATCAAATTAATAGCATATTTTATATTTAATATTTTAATCCATTTCTTTTGAAGGACTAAAAGAAAAGCTTGTAAGTGGGAGCTGAACAATGAGAACACATGGACAAAGGGAGGGGAACATCACACACCAGAACCTGTTGGGGGATGGGCAGCTAGGGAAGAGATAACATTAGGAGAAATACCTAATGTAGATGACTTGTTGATGGATGCAGCAAACCACCTTGGCACGTGTATACCTATGTAACAAACCTGCACATTCTGCACATGTATACCAGAACTTAAAGTATATAAAAAAATACTATTAGTAGGAGATAAAATGGTACAGTTTGAAGGGCCTTTGGTAATCTGATTGAATATATTAAAATGCATATATATTTTTTTCCAACAAAACAAAACAAAAGAAAAGTTACAAATACATTCTCTCTCCGTCTGTCTCTTTGTCTCTCTGATTACTTACACTCGGCATTTAAGGACAAGTAGTGTATCATCAGGTGAGGATGTTAGGGTTCAGGTCCTGGTTTTGCTGAAAGGGCCATTAGTCAGGTCCTGCTTATGGGCTATCTGAGAACCCTGACTCAGGGTTAACTGGCAGCATGAAGGCCCGATTGCCATTGGCCCCACCATTGAGGTGTGTGGCCACATCCTGGCAGAGCTGCAGCTCCTATGTTGCTACAGCTTTCTTCTCCAATAACTCATTTTCTGGGATCACCTTATCAGGATGTTGATTAATGAGTTTACCTTTGATAGCACTGGCCACACCTAGGTACAAAATCAGAGTTGGATTTTTGTCCTCTGGGGATAAGCACACCAAGGGTGAATTCATTCTCCAGAGTGGGAGGAAATCACTGAGTGAACAGCTTCTGTGAAAATCAGGCCACAGAGAGAGGGCCATGTGCTCTCAGTTCCTGTGAGATTTAAGGGGTCTGCCCTTAAATCTCCTTCTTATGGGGCTGGCTACTAGTTTAAATGTTGATGCTGGCATCATGATACTGTTACAGAAAGCCAGAAACTTGGAGGGAGCCTAGGAATTCTATAAAAACACACAGAAGAACACAAAGAACTCTCCCCTCAGAAATAAAAGAGAAGGCATACAGAGATACTGAGATTTCCATAGTAGACTAGCAAGGATCACTATTCATTCATTCATTCATTCATTCACCATTCATTGATCACCAGGCACTGCGTTAGGAAATGAGAAAACAAAGACATAAGAGCTTTATGAGAGCTTTATATGATTTATGGAATTTAGCACTTGTGGATTTTGCTACTTCCCTCTTTACTTCCTTATAGTGATGAGACACAAAAATCTCAAAATGAAAGAGTCTGCAACCCCAGTCTTAGGGGCAGGGGGAAGTAGAATGCTGGGCCATGCTTCCCTTCGTGGAGTCCCCAGCAGAGAGAGAGGCAGGAGGTTCCAACAGGAGCTGACGGCTCTGGGGAAGAGAAAGAGACTTATGAAGTTTTGGGGGCCTGTGAGAAGAAAGAATACGGTACTGGAGCAAGTGTGCTCTCCTTGTTCTCCATCAAACCACCCTCCAGTAACCAGCAGAGATACCTTCCTAAACATCCCAGAGGCTTCGCCCTGTGCGTAACAGGGTTCAGCAAGCTTTCTTTTTAAGAGGCCGAGTGGTGACTGATTTAGGCTTTGCCAATCACATGGTGTCGGTTGCAGCTACTCAAGTCGGCCGCTGATTTGTGACAGCAGCCACAGACAACATTACACAGATGGTTGGGGCTGTGTTCCAATAAAACTTTATTTACCAAAACAGGCAGTGAGCTTTGACTTGCCCACTCTGCTGTATAGAATAAAGAGGAAACTCTTGAACTTGACATAAAAGTCACTTTCAGTAAACTTTTTCCTCCCTGCACCTCTGGCTTCTTTGTGATCATTCTCCTCATGTGAGATGCCAGTGTCATCCTGAAGGCCCCATATTGCTGATCTTTTTTTTTTTGTAACAACTTTATTTAGATATAATTCACACACTATACAATTCACCCACTCACCTAAAATGTACAATTCAGTGTTTTTTGTTTTTTTTTTTAGCATATTCAGAGTTGTGCAGCAATCAATTTTAGAACATTTTCATCACCCTCCCAAAATGCTGCGCTCTTTAGATGCCATCCTCCAGCCTCCTGCTCCCAGCCCTCACAATCTCAATTCTACTTTATATCCCTGTAGATTTCCCTGGTCTGGACATCTCATATAAATGGAATCACACAGTATGTGGCCTTTTATGACAGGCTTCTTTCATAATATTCTCAATCTTACATTTTAATTTCGTTATCTTTTCAAGATTCACCCATGTTGTATCCTGTCTCGCACTTCATTCCGTTTTATGGCTGAATAGTATTCTGTTCTAGGAATATGCTACATTTTGTGTATCCTTCCATCAGTTGATGGACATTTGGGTTGTTTCCTTCTTTTAGCTTTGGGAGTAATGCCACTATAGACATCCAGTATAAGTTTTTGTGTGGACAGATCTTTTCATTTCTTTTGAGTATATACCTAGAAGTGGAATTGCTGGGTCAAATGGTGACTCTATTGAACTTTTTGGGGAACTGCCAGACTATTTTCCCAAGTAGTTGCATCATTTTACATTCCTACCCGCAGTGTATGAGGGATAAAATTTCTCTACATCCTCCACCAACTGTTGTTATCATCTTCCTTTTATATCGTAGCCATCCCAAAGAGTAGGAAATGGCATCTCATGGTGGTTTTAATTTGTCTTCCTTAATGACTCATTAAGCTGAGTATCTTTTGGCCATTTTTGTATCTTCCTTGGAAAAAATGTCTGTTCAAGTCCTTTGCCCATTACAAAAATCTTTTTTAACAGTTATATAATTACATGTATGTTTAAGCCAGAGCATTTAATGTGGAAAATTTTTAACTCTTATGGGCTAGCAGCATCACAGTATATAAGGAGGAAGGGGGTACTACGAAACATTCAACTAAGAGCTAAGCGTTTAAAACAAAATAATATTAAAACAATTCAAGATTCCTTTATGAGAGTTTAACACTACAAGTTAAATGTACTTTTGAATGATTCTGTCATCAAGGCAGTTTATTCTTTTCAAATATCATGAAATGGACAAATACTCATTAACAGATATAGCCGCCCTCAAGATTTCAATCTCGGTGGCTTTCTTTAAATTAAAATTCACGAAGTGCACAATTAAAATGTGTCAAAGACCGGGCGCGGTGGCTCAAGCCTGTAATCCCAGCACTTTGGGAGGCCGAGACGGGCGGATCACGAGGTCAGGAGATCGAGACCATCCTGGCGAACATGGTGAAACCCCGTCTCTACTAAAAATACAAAAAACTAGCCGGGCGAGGTAGCGGGCGCCTGTAGTCCCAGCTACTCGGGAGGCTGAGGCAGGAGAATGGCGTGAACCCAGGAGGCGGAGCTTGCAGTGAGATGAGATCTGGCCACTGCACTCCAGCCTGGGTGACAGAGCGAGACTCCGTCTCAAAAAAAAAAAAAAAAAAAAAAAAAAATGTGTCAAAAAACGGAATCTGCTACTCTAACAGATGTCCATGCTTAACACTTAGTAGTTTATCTGACCAAATTGGATTTTATTAGGGGAAGAAAATGAACCACTGCAAAGCATTTAGTTTGAAATAGATGCTAATATTTTTCTTAGAAATAAAAATTTATGCAGGAACAGTTATTTATCATAAGGAAAATAAAGTAAAACCCTAGAATGAGCGAACATTTTCAAAGAACAAGCACCACAAAGGACACTTACATTGAATTTTTAATATTTATCAATGCATATTTCTTTCTCCAATCAGGCTTCTTCATCATATTTGGAAACATTTTCTGAATCACTAGATTCCACAGCAGTATGGCAAGACAGGATGGTGGCAACATCATTTTCAATGTCTTCATGCTGAGCTTTCTTTTCACCCTGCTCTTCTACTTTGTGTAACTGAACACCTTTCCTTACTGCTTCCAGAAGTACACTCTTGGCAACCCAGACTATAGGTATGGCTGGGAGATGACACTTTGGCTCATGAAGTAACTTGTGTTGGAGGAGATGGGGTCATTCATGGAGCTTGGGGACTTGGGACAGCAGTAGGTGAAGCTGGATGTAGCCAGAGGGAGGATGAGCAGGACTGCAACTGTGACAAATGATGATGGCTGAATACCAAGTGGAGACAGAGAAGGTAGAGTAGGGGTGGAGGTAGCCTTGGATGTCTTGTGGGATGGTTGAACTGGGACAGCACTAGCTCCTAACAGAGAGCACTGTGTAGAGGAGCAGCTGGAGGAGGAGCCAGGTGAAGAGGGCTGGGGAAAATGTGGAAAGGAGCTGAAGGAAGTGGTACTGCTGGAGTTCCCAAGGCAGTGGTTGGAGGTGGAGGCGGAGGTGGGAGAGGTCTTGGTGGAGAGCAGTTGAAGTCACTGAAGCTCCTAATGAAGACATTGACAGGGGAGATGGAAGAGTTGGTGGAGGAGGTGTAGGGGTGGAGCTCCCAGAGACATGTGTATTGCCTATTGCTGGTGACTGAGCATGATTTTCTATCAAACCTGCAGCAGCACTTACGCAGGTGGGCATGGGTTTTGCCCCTCCTGTTCCTTGAATTAGTGGAGGTGGAGGTGGTTCATGTGGCCTGACAGACCTTTTACTCAGCTCTTATCTGAGTCTCAGTTGTCAGACTAAATGACAAGGCAGAAAGTGAAAAGATCCATCCACACAATCCACCTGCTTTGGGGACTTTGCTGCAAAGAGATTGGCATCATCTTCAGCCAGCTCCAGACTTGGGCCAGCTTCTGCCATCTTCTGTCTGGCTCATGAGGACAATCTAGATTTTTCTAGCTTCTGCTTCCTCCTTTCCTTTTTCTGATCTTCTGTGTGTTGCAATATTTGTTCTTTCATAAATCAAAGAAATATGAAGGATTGATATAAGTTTGCCCATTTAAAAATTGGACTGTTTGTCCATTTTATTTTGAGTTGTAAGAGTTCTTTATATATTTTAGGCTGAAGTCCCTTGTCAGATACAGGATTAATGAATATTTTCTTCTATTCTACAGGTTTTTTGTTTTTTTTTTTTTTAACTTTCATGATAGTATCTTTTGAAGTCCAAAGTCTATAATTTTGATGAAGCTCCATTTACTTACTTTTAAATTTTGTTTGTGCTTTCTTTGAGGATGGGCCTCAGTACACCACCAACATTTACAATCTTTCTTCCAGCCTTCCTCAGAAGGACTTATTATCTTTTACCAGGGTGACATGCATTGAGGAAAAGAAAATAATCAGACCCTTGGGACACTACTAAGCACATGGGCCCTGAACTGACATTAAGTTCCAGAGATCCAGAATTCCACTGTGGCCCACCACAGTCAGAGTAGGGGCTTATGGTGGTCAGATGACCAGTGGAATTCAGCTCAGGTCCTTCTCACAGTGGGTCCAGTGTGTTCCTGAACCCATCCTGTGGATATTTCCCCAGTTCTGAAATGCACAATTCAGCAGCTGGCAGCATTATCACATTATTCCCTTGACTTGTGGAGTGAGGGCTATTAAGGTGGAAAAAGCCAAGTGGCAGCCACTAGATCTGCCTTTTCCTAGGAAAATGGTAAATCAAAAGCAAATCCACATTTCTAGAGGGGCTGCAGAGATTAGTGCCACCACCAAGGATTTGAAAGATGCAGGGATGGTGACTCCCATCACATCCCCATGGAACTCTCCTGAGTGGAAGACAAGTGGATCTTAAAGAATGACAGTGGATTATCATAAGTTTAACCAGATGGTGACACTAATTACAGTTGCTACCCCAGGTGTGGTTTCATTGCTTGAGCAAATTAACACATCCCTGAGAACTGACGTGTAGCTATTCATCTGGTAAATTCATTTTTCTCCATGCCTGTCCATAACGCTCACAAGAAGCAGTTTGTTTTTACCTGCAAGGTCAGCACCACGCCTCACTATTGTTCCTTGGGGTTCTATCAATTCTCCAGCTCTGTGTTATAATTTAGTTCACAGAGATGTGATCACCTTTCTCTTCCATGAGATATTACACTGTTCTGTTTATTGATGACGTTATGCTGATTGGACCTAGTGAGCGAGAAGTAGCAGCCACTCTGGGCTTATTGGTTCAGCATTTGAGTGTCAGAGGATAAGAAATAAATTTGACTAAAATTCAGGGGCCTTCTGCCTCCATGAAATTTATAAGCGTCCAGTGGTATGGGGCATGTTGAAATATTCCTTCTCATGTGAAGGGTAAGTTCTTGCATCTTTTCCCTTCCATTACCAAAAATGAGGCACAATGCTCAGTAGCCCTCTTCGGATTTTGGAGGCATCATCTTCCTCTTTGTGTGTCTTACATCAGCCCATTTGCTGAGTAGTCTGAAAATTCATTATAAGAAGGACCCAGAAGAGCAGAAGTCTCTACAAATAGGTCCAGGCTGCTGCACAAGCTGTTTTGCCATTTGTGCCACATGACCAAGCAGATCCAATGGTGCTTGAGGTGTCAGTGGCAGACAGGGATGCTGTGTGGAATCTTTGGCAGGTGAATCACAGCACAGGTGTTTACGATTTTGGAGTGAGCCAATGCTATCTTCCACAGATAACTACTTTCCTTTTGAGAGACAGCTCTTGGACTGCTATTGGGCCGAGGTAGAGACTGAATGCTTAACCATGGACCCCCAAGTTACCACATGACCTGAGATGCCCATCATGAACTATTATCTAATCCACAAAGTCATAAACTTAGGTGTGCAAAGCAGCAACTCACCATGAAATAGAAGTGATGTATATATGATTGGGCCTGAGCAGGCCCTAAAGGCACAAGTAAGTTACATAAAGAAGTATCCCAAATGTCCATGGCCCCCATGCTCCACAATAGAAACAAGCAAGAGTTGTCTGGAATCCAGGAGATAACTTTGAGTGTTTGTATACCATGCCTTGTGATTAAGTTCAGTGGAAAACTACAGCTGAATTCGGGCAGGAATACTTATGGTCCAGACCCTTCAGGATGAAGGCTTGGGTAACCTTACCAGGTAATGGTGCATGACTAGCTGAGGTGTTTTTTGAAAGCATGGGAATATGGAATGGGTAGTGGAAGAAGGTAGTTATAAATATCAGCTATGACCACATGACCATTTACAGAAGTGAGGGCTGTAATTGTCATGAGTATTTTTTGTTATGAATGTGTATATATAAATGTCTATTAAGCAAAGTCTTTGTTTTCTTCCTTCTCTTATCCCCATCAAGTAACAGAAGATGTATTGATTTTAAATTATAATGCTTAAGTATTATTACTTTTATATCATAGTATTTAAGTTACTGGACATCAAGTTGAAAGACCCAATACAATACTGCTTTCATAAACAGCAATTGGAAATCAGAAATTACAAGGAATAAATGGTTACGGAGGAGAAGCAGCAGCAGGAGGAGGGTCATTTTAAACATTTCCAACACTGAGGTACTGTGGAGGGATATTACTTGTGGAGATGGGAAGATCTACTGGGCAGTTGAAAACATAATAACCCTGCAGAATAGTTGGAACTAGAGAATTAGATGTGGGAGGAAATCACATAGAGGTGCCATTTGGAGCTTTTGAAGGGAGAAGATGATCTATTCACATTTGAATTTCAAGTTCATAGGCTCTAGGTTGGAAGGATCCTTAGAGTGTTTTCTTATTTCCATCTCCCACTCAGCTAGAAGCTTATAATGTTCCATCTCTCTCTCTCTCTCTCTTCTTTTTTTTGAGATGGAGTCTCACTTTGTCACCCAGGCTGGAGTGCAATGATGCTATTTTGTCTCACTGCAACCTCTGCCTCCTAGGTTCAAGTGATTCTCTTGCCTCAGCCTCCCAAGTAGTTGGGATTACAGGTACCCACCACCAAGGACAGCTAATTTTTTGTATTTTTCTTTTAGTAGAGACGGGATTTCACCATGTTGGCCATTGCTGGTCTTGAATTCCTAGCCTCAAGTGATCCGCTTGCCTCGGCCTCCCAAAGTGCTAGGATTACAGGTGTGAGCCACTGCGCCCAGCCTGAACCCCCATCTCTTAATCAGAAATATATTTAAAGTGAAATGCCCTTGGATGGGTTGACAGAGGTATAAGTGTGCTTGAGAAGCGTGGGTCAGGTCCCTGTGCCTGAGAAATAAAAGACTTCCAGTTCTATAGATTGTCGACTAACATTTATGACAACGTTCCAGAAACGAGGCTGAAATTCAAGGCTTTTAATCACAGACCTTCACAGGCACACTATGTAAAGCCTTGTGTTCAGATGGCTTTATTATTTCCAAGTAGTTTTTCAGCTTTAGATTGACTTTGGCATAATCGCACACCAGGTTGAATGTCCAAAGCCTTCTTGCCAAGGCAAACCCTTGGAAGACAGGAGCATCCTGCTGGGGGCTGATTGCCAGGCAGACATGTCTGTGAAATCCCATGGCGGGCAGGCATCAAGGTGTACTCACATGGCTAAATACACTGAAAACCCGTTCTTGCTCTGTCTGTATATATCTCTATCTCTATCTCTATCTCTATCTCTTTCTATCTCTATCTCCATATCTAGCTATCATCGATATATCGCAATCAGAGATTTCATTATAATATTCAACGTCACTGGAAAAGTATAGCAGTTTTATATTTTCAGCTTGCTTTCAGAAATTAAGTAAAGATCCATTTAATATACTCAAAAAACAAACCATTATTTTGTCCCTTTAGTTTAAGTGGAGCAAGTCTGTCTATGAGTTTTGTCATCATCATAGCCCAGCAGTCAGGCATTTTCCCAGGGATCCTTTCTGGTTGTTTACTTTCCCCGTTCCTCCTGTTCCTTCCACATCCCCTGTGCTTTCAGTGTTGTGTTTTAGTCATGAGACATGCCACGGGCCCTCCCCAGAGTGTCTTTTCCAGCTTCCTGGTCTCAGGTTCCATCTTCGTTTCTGTGACTTTCGACTCCGACTCCAGGTCTCTCAATTACAGGAGGGCCTGCTGCCGTGAATAGGAAACACCCTGTCCTAGGACCTCCCTGGCTTGAACTTGTACCCCCTGCCCCATGGAAAGGGGCTAGGATGTTGCATCTCACATTCTAGGTGTTTCCTACCTAAGTAGCCACACTCCGTATCAGGGCAGCAGGGTGTGGTGGGATAAGAAGGGTGACTTCCCCTTAAGGCTGAAGGCCCCCAGCTTGGCTGGCAAAGACCAGGGCAGAGCTCACAGATCAATGCTGACCTGGCAGATCAGTCAATCCCACATGTGCCACCACTGTAGTTCATCGCCATCCTCAACCCCCATGTGCACCCTGTATTCAGCGACTACTCAGCTCCAGCTTCAGAAGGAAGCTCTTCAACCATACAGAGCTCAAGGTTCTCGGTGGCACTCACATAGTGCTGGATTTCTCATGTGGGATTCAGAAGTGGGTTCATCCTCACTGATGCTCCCTTGTAATGAAGCTGAGTTCCTAGTGCTCTGCCCAGATGCCCTCGGATCCCCACCACCAGTCCTCGCCTCACCCCCTACTCTTTCTTCTATGAGCCTGGACCTTGGGGACTGAGTGGCTTTGCCCAGAGGCTTAGAGACCGCAGGCTCAGAGAAGACAGGTCTGGGAGCTGACATTGCTCTGGGGCATCTCAAAGGAGTGACTGTGAGATGCCCCCAGGAAAGCCCAGTTCCCTTCCTCAAGTAAGGACAATCCTTGCATTGCCTCCCTGAGGATCATGCTGCACCTAGGACTGTGCTAAGTCCATACCCTTGCTTGGCTACTTCCTCTCCAGCCTGCCTCACAACACCCTGATAATTCTCTCTAGGAAGATTTTTAAATAAATCACTTGCACAGAAACCCTCATACCAGGATCTGCTTCTGGCAACCCAAACCCAAATACAGGATGGCACAGGTTGCTTGCACACTGTGGGATTTCACAATGATGTCTGCCTGGCACACCAGCCCCTAGCAGGATGCTCCTAAGGTTTTGCCTGTGCAAACAGCCTTTGGACATTCAGCCTGGGGTGCAGTTATGCCAAAGTGCTGTGACTGATTGCAGTTTCATGCTTGATTACAACCAGGATGTGACCTGACATTCCCTCAAATTCCAGCTCCCTGGGACCTCAAGGGGCATGACTGGAGATATTTTGTGCTAGTTTCTTAGGCTCATGTCCACATGAATTTCTGGGGAGGGCATCTGAACTTTTATTTGGCTGTTGCAGCTGATTCTACACTGAGTCTTGTGTCGGAAGCCAGCCTGGTCTGCCTCTCCCTGCACCTGTATTGTTCACTTATTTCCATGATTGGCGCTGGTGGTGGTCGGGGATGTTCTCCATCAGTTTGGAGCTTAGAGGGGCAGCCAGTGGTCTTCTGGTTAGGGACATGCTGGACTCTAGAGTTTTAAACCTAGGGGTGGACCAAACCCTAGTCAGTTAGTCCACCTTTTTCTGCTAAACTTTGCACCTAGGGCTGAACTCTGTGAGTGGACATCACTAATGACTGCTCCTGGAGGCCTGATGACCCACAAGCCCACAGCAATCCAGCTGCACACTAAGGATGACCTAACATGTGGAGAGCTGTCCATCAGCCATGCATAGCCCTTCTTGATCCTCACCTTCCAGCTGGAGGCCATGTTCAGGTCACCATCTGAAAACTGCACCTGCACTGACTTTACGGTCCTTGCCATCATGGCCCACATAAACTACTGGTCCCTTCTATGTCCACCTGCTTATTCCTGGGACCACAACATGTACACCACTTCCAAGGAGGTGCTTCCAGATGGGAAGGTGGGTGGAGGGAAAACTCCTGCCTCGGGAGGATGAGAGCTGTGGTGGCCTGGGACCTCTCTTGGCTTGGAGAGCTGGGTGTACTTCCCCTACAAGTTTCAAAGGGAGGCAGGCCCTTTACCGTGCACAGGCTCCCGCTGTTGGGAGTGCTCCTCAGAACTTTGGGAGGAAGGCTGGGAGGGTCTGATGACATCTGGATTTCTGGGACTCCCATGCGATCCTCACCCAGGACACCTATATTCACAAATATGGATCCTCAGGAGCCTTCTCATTCATCCACATAAGACCCAGTGTAAGCTGACCCAGAAACTCAACTTGAGCCGACTGAGGCCAGCTGCCTTTGTCAGCTGGGGTAGCTCGGACACATCTTCTGTTTGTCTGAACTCAAATCATGCTCTGCTCTGACTGGGCCTTCCTCACTTAACCCCAGTTAAGGCACAGACGAGTCAATTCAGGGATGGTCAACCAAGGCAGATAGAGATTTACAGAAAGTGCTAAAATCCCTGAGTTCTGCTTGGTAGAGTTTGGAGGAAGTTGGTGTGACACATTCCATGGGGTTTCCAAGAACGAGTTGCCAATGTAAGACAATTCCAGGACCTGGCCATGTGAGCGTGTCCCCAAGAAGATGTGGTGGCCCTGGGCACATGCAGAGAAGCTGCGTGGGGAGGGAGATTTCCCAGAGGACTGCCAAGAATCTCATGAAAGGCAAGGGCTCTCTTTCTTGCTTGGCTTATGGTGAAGATGGAACATGAATGGTTGATTGTTCTCATGAAGAGTCTTCAGAATGAGGAAAGTGGAAGCCACAGCGTGCTTGGGAGTCACTGAAATACAGAGACTGATCATGGGCCAAGGCTGGCTGGGTGGAGGGCGAGAAGGAAGAGAACCGGCACCACTGAGGAGACGCAACCACTTCACCTCTACTCTCCCAATGTGCCCCCTGGGTGGAAGGTGGTGCCCAGAGACTGACAAGAACGATGGCCCTGAAGGAGACAACTCTGCTGGAAACAGTCCACATTGCCAACAAAGACGCAGCACTCCAGGGTGGCCTGCAGACAGCTGAGGACCCCTGATTGTCTTAGATCCATCGGAGGGTCCCTGATTCCTGCTGCCGTCAGCCCAATGCTTAGCCCTCCTTGATGAAAAGAGGTCTCTGGGGAGCACTGCCTCTTCTTCCTGAGGAGAGATTCTGAAGCACCCAGTGCTTCAGAGTAAAGGCAAGACATTACCATGTGCCGAGAGAGCCCAGATGTACATACTGGAGAAAGCACTGCTGTTGGGGCAGGCTGTGAGTGAAGAGAGGACTCCAGGGCCTGGATGTTTGTGCCAGCCATGCATGGTGGTCTTGCGGCATGCTCTGTTCCAGCCACGGCTGGGCCTAGGGTGTTTGTCAATATTTATTCATTTGTAAAACCAAATTTGGCTTTACTCAATTTTTGTTCCCTTCTCTCCTCCTCTGCCCTCTCTCCATGGAGCAGGTGTGCAACAGTAGTGCCTGCATGGCTGTGGTGCCTACAGCAGGGCTGGGTTGATGGTCATCCAGGGCCTCTGTCTACAGAACAGGCCTGCTGGGGGCGTTCTCCTAAACTAGGGGTCAGAAAATAGTTTCTGTAAAGGATCAGATAGGAAATATTTTAGGCATTGTGGGTTACATATTCTTCTTTGTCATTTCTGTTGTTTTTATAACAACTGTTTAAAAGTATAAAAACTTTATTCATAGCTCCCAGCCATACTAAATGGCTGGAATTCTTGGCCAACAGGACACCTCTGGGGCCTAGATCAACCTCCGTGACAACAATCTACGAATGTAGAGAGAGAAAGGGCACTGATAACAGAGAACGGCTGGGAGGATCTTCCACTGATGAAAAACCTCTTTGGAGAAGACTGATCATTAGACTCCTCAAGTATGAACTCAAATTCTACCAAGCTGGAAAAAAATAGAATAGGAACTGTTAAGAGGTAAACTCTGACCGGTTAACATTTTGAAGAGTTTATCTGAGCAGGCAATGATTCATGAATCTGGCACTCCAAGCCAGAATGATTCAGGCCTCCTTTGAAGGAGCATGTGGGGGGACTTTTATAGAGTGAATGGGAAGCAGGGTAGGGGAAATGTTTAATTGGTCAAATTGAAGCAATAATTGAAAAGTCCCTAGTCCCAAGATTGACTGGTGGTTTTTGACTGGTTGAGTCCTCAGTGTAACTGAGTTGGGTCTTGGTTTGCTTCCAGAAGAACTTGGGACACTTGAGGCACTCAGGTCTGATGGCCTCCCAGGTGATGATTTTAACAACGCCTAGAAAGGGTTAAGGATTTTCATTTCAGTCCCTAACCCTCCTCTCTGTCATTTGTTTCCTGGAATTCCCCATATTTGAGTTTATATGGACTAACATTTGCCTCAGATGTTTTGAAGTTCCCTTAACAACAAATCCCACACTAGATTACTAAGGGTAAAATGAGGAAAAGGGCAGTGGAACATTGCCTTTGGGATTGCATAGGGAGCTCGGTCCACTCCACTGAGAGAGGCCCTGTGGGAGATGTGGTGAGATTGGGCAGGATGCAGGGGGTGTCTGCTTGGTACCTACAAGCCAAAGAAATCCCAGAAGCCTCGTGACGGGGGTGGAGGGCAGAACTGGGCTTTACTTAGCTTTGGGGAAGGGCAGTTTCTGCTGGGGGCTCCCTCCTGCTCACAGACATCTCCAAGACGCTCTGATGCAGAGACCCTCTCTGGGAACAGCTGCCTTTCTAAGTGGATTCCCATCAGGCTTTGTTGTTTTTCTAAGTAGGTCATTAGAAAAGTTTTGGAATTTATGTAATCAGAAAGAATCCATAGAACACCCAAGCAGTTCCAAGTGCTAAGAGGAAGTGAGTGAGTGCAAGATGAAGTCTGCAGAGAAGACTTTCGCAATCTGCGTGACTCCTGCAGTGTGTGGGGAGCTAGCCAGGGGCTGGGGGATCCCGATTTAAGTGTGTCTGCGTGACTTGTTTGTAGGGACCATCCCTCTCTCCCTGGTTCTTAGTCTTCTCATCTGAAAAGTAAGATTGTTGAATGATGTGATCTTTCTGACTCTTGCAATTCTCACTCTAAAATTTTATGAGTCTAATTTCCCATTGCTGCTTTTCATTTTCTTCTACGTGAAGGGTTCCAAAGTAAATTGAACATTTACAGTTTGATCTTCTATGTCTGTGGTATATTTAGCAGTCTCTCTCTCTCTCTAAGTATGTAATAAGTGATCAGAACACAAGATTATCTAGGATACATGGATGGTCATCTTCATCATGTTTATTTTATGCAGCTGGACCAAAGATATTTTAAGATTGAATTAAATCATTAATTCTTCTTCATAGTACTTTTAGCATTGTTTAAAAGGACACAGCAGAGTTTTGTAAAAGAGGAGTCTGGAAGTATTTTCTGTGGCTGAAATTTATAGAGAATATAAGAATGGGATATATTTTTACAATTAAAGTAAAAAAATTAGTTTATAAAGGAAGAAAAGCAAGTTTTGTCTAGTCGTAAACTCTAGACCTATTGCCTATATTCTGATAAATACTGCCCATGTGTCCAGTTTCTATGATAGTCACAAAGGGAGTCATTATGTGATTATGTGCTTGCTATCTAAATTGTTAGGCAGCTCTCAGAACATGAACCCAAGACATTTGGTGTGGTTGTTCCTGATAAAAATTTATTTGCTATTGAATCACGCTGGTTCAGTTCACCATATCTTTCCTCAGTGCAGGCTGGAACTCTGCATAAATACTATACTGGGATATTTGTCATGTGGTTAATGATTTGCATGCTTACCCTAGAGAGGGAATGATGAAAAAATGCAAAGGGGTATACTTTGTTATTGGGTGGAGTAGATAATTTTTTGTGTTTTACGGTTTAATGATAAGGAAATCACCTACCCCACAAAATGTACCTTCCTGACATTAAAAAAATAATAATACATGGATCTTTGTATAACTCATATAAATGATGGCAGATATTTTCTTGGTACAGGTTTTAATAAAAAGAAGCAAAAGAACATAATCATCAGTACAGCTGAAGAACTTGGCAATGCTGACAGTTTTGCTAAGAGCCCTTTTTAAGAAAAGTATAAAAAACGATTTTCCACAGAGATGTCAAATTTAAGGTTTTCTTAATGTGCATGAGTCACTGAATATTTTATTTTATTTTTCTCTTGAGCTCACTGAAGACTTCCTCTCTCTCTCAGAAGTCCATCTGAAAGATAAAATCTTTCTCTGCTTTCCAGCCTTGTGTTGACCACGGAAGTAGGCTGAGTTTCTTGTTCCTCTTGTGTTCCTCATCGCTCTCCTGTGGCCTTTGTCTTTTTTGGGGGGACCATTTCAGCTTGAAGCCACCTAAGTCAAACCCAGCTCACACCATTCCATCCTTCATGCCACGCTCTGCACCTCCTAATCTAATATCTTCAAGAGTAGTAAGACTATCCTCTGCCTCTCATTCCCGACCTTTAAAAATAAAAACCAGTTCCCCCTCACATTTTCCCTAGTGCCCACTTCTCATCCTCATTCTTCGCTTGCTCACTTTCTCTTATGTAGAAATTCTACTCTTATTTATCTTTTTATTTATTTCACTGTTGTAAACTAGTGATGGAACTAACTTGCCTTTATTTTGCCTTAGGACAGGTGAGTACATTATGTGGTTGGTGTCTAAATGAGAGATCATGTATCTTAATTAAAAACTCTACCCAGGATTTGGTTACATTTTGATGAAGTATTATCATAGTGGCATAGGATCTACAGCTAGTATGTAACAGCTCCAGACTGGAGGAAGGGTGACTTTGTTTTAAGTATCCTTGATCATGAGGCTCAAATGGCAAAAATCTGGTAAGAAAGTTCAGGGCAGACTCCCTGACTGCTCTCAGATCTCTGTGCGGAAGGTTAGGGTGCTTGCTGCCATCTTGTTCTGGTAGTCCTTGTCAAATTCTTCATTTTGGGCCACAGTAAAATAGTTCTTCCAGTCTCCAGGCATCCCTGAAACAAGGCAAAATCTCAGTGATTGCTGCAGGAGTACAGGGAGAGGTAAGCATGCACCCTTAGGACCCCACCAAGAATGGGGAGAAACAGGCAACGTGCCTCTCAAAGGTTGTACAGTGGTGCTGCTGGAAAGAATAAATAATGGAGCATGAAACATTACTGGAAAATCTAAGCAGACCGTGGGGACCACAGAGTTCCATTTGATGTCTTAGACTACAAAGCTTATCTACCTTTCCTCATAAAAGGGGAGATGGAGTGGTCCATAATGCTGGTGGGCCAAGTGGTATAGTTGGCCATTGGGTTTTGCTTCATTACATCAAAGGAGGTGTGATAGATGATTTTATTCAGAATTTCCTCTGATACGTCTTTCTCCAGGAACTTCAGTATCTTCTCAATTTCCCGCTTTGGGTCCTGTATGTGGAACAGTCACACCAAACAAATCATGTTGGGTCTCCCTTGGGGATGATGTTCCATTTGGACAGGATTTGGAGAGAAATGAGTTAAAGGATCAATTCAAACACATTTTAAAAATATTTCTCAAGTGACTGCTACTGCCAGGCACTGTACTGTCCCAGATACTGTGGCAACACAAAGATGAGGGCTGTCCCTGCCCTCAACAGGCTTACCTTGAAGGAAAGGAATTAAACACAAACACAAACAACTACATGGCTGGCTGAGAAAGTACATGCTGCCTGTGTACAGACAGAGTGCCAGGAGATTTAGTGGGAAGGAGCAACAATATCTCCTGGGGGAGAACAGGGAAGGTTGTGTGAAGGAGGAACAATGTTGGTGGTGAAGCATAGTATGACTAACTCTAGTATTTGGACTACAACAGATGGCAAAAAGAACCTATGAACTTAACAGAAGGTCACTAAGAGGAGGAATAAAAGGAATCCTTATTTCTTGAATCTTTTTGATCAAAGAGATACAGAAAGAGAGAAAGCTATAGCTTTTGATTAAGTTTCTGAGGACATTTTAGACGCTAGTTTTGTAATTCCAGGATGCTTATGCACTGGGTCATGAGAGTGAATTTGTGCAGCCACTCATACCCAACGGTTTGAAATTCAGAAATCAGTCCACTGTCCCCATACGTGGGACTAATCCTACCAGTGTTTATATGGATTAAACTTTGCTTTATGATGTGGGGTTGAGGTGTGCAAGAGGGAGAAGGAAGCTAAATTTCTTGAACACAACTATGTACACTTTACAAATATGATAGTGTAAATCTTTACAATGATCTCATGAGATAGACATGATACCGTTTTGCAGATAAAGATATCTGGCTTATAAGTGTCAGGATCCAACAGATTGATTCAACTATAAAGCATGTGCTATTTCCCGAGGAAGAAGAATATTTTGAAAACTGTGAATTAAAGCAAAGCAAATTTAGAATGCCAAAAAAAGTAGTTAGAGCTTTTGAGGATAAAACTGAGTTGCAAACAGTGTGATGGACTTGCACTGAAGGCTCTTCTGCAGGAAAGCCCATGCACTAGGGTTCTAAACAGGGATTGATGTATCCTAGGATGTGGGAGGATCTGATGGAGATGGCACTGCCCTCACCTCCTTCATGTCCTCGTAGAAGAGGTAGAGAATGCGGTGCTGGTCTTTTGCATCCCACCATCCCTTTACGTGGTCATACCAGGAACCCCACAGCACTGAGGGGAAGGAGAGAGATGAGATGTCAATGCCAGCATGAAACTTGTAAAACAGACATGAATATTTCAAATAAAAGGGGACATTTAATAAATGCAACCAGAAGACAAAGACCTTGGGCAGAATTCTTATTTGCAGAAGAGAGGGTTTTTTTTTGTTTTTGTTTTTGTTTTTAAGTAGGGTGAAGATAAAGAGTATTCTGGATCCCTTGGTTTATATTTCCAACCTTGAACTTATTACTCCATGAAAGATTGTCTTGTGGCCAGGGATTCAACACCTTTATTTTCCTTGCATCATCACATAGTGCATTGGTCGATATTACACAATAAATATTGTTTCTGAACAGGCTGACTTTAAAAAGAAGACTTTTACTGTGAAAAATTTACAAGTACTGGATATTTGGGCACCTTCACTCTCTTTGATGGTAAATAGAGAGGCTCATTGGGTATTTTCTGTTGTCTCTCCCAACTCCACTTTCCATCGTCTTGTGCTCTGCTTGGTGCCCTGCAAAACAACCTGCATGGACTTTGTCAATGACCTCCTTTGTCCTCAGGATTACAGATGGACTGTGTCAGCAAGAGGTGTAGGAAGGCATTTAGAGGCAGAAGGAGAGGAGGACATTGTGTTTATTTCCCTGATGCCCTTCCTGTTGGCTCACTGCTTCCCCCACCAAAGACTTTAGCTCCTGTCAAGGGGTCCTCTTTTGTCTCTGGAGAGATATGGCTCCCTGCTGGTACTCTCCCCAGAATACTGCACTAGCCCTTGTCAGTTTCCTTAAACTCTGCTATAGCCTTGTAAATAGTCTCTTTGTTAGAGTCTTCAGAGATGACGCAGTTTGAGTGCCATCTACTTCCTCATAAGACCTTGATGGATACAGCCATTCAGTGAAAATTATCTTTCTTTCTGCTGTCAGCAGGTGAATGAATAAGGAAATATGAACTCACAGTTTTCTTCCACTCACCTTTTCCAGCTTTGAATGTCTCAACATATTCCTCCCAGGTACCAGGGTCAGGCAACATTTTATTCATTCTTGAGAAATGATAGTAGGAGACCAGACAGTCCTTGGCATTTCTAGCCACATAGATAATCTGGAATCAGCCAGCAAGAGGAATGAGACGCAGAGAGAAAACAAGACAGAGAAATATCATTATTCAGTGCAGAGGACCATAATCTTAGAAAGCCTCTTTGTAGAATCTTGGACTATCCTATTTGAATAATTGAATGTTCATGCATTTTCTATGATCAAACGTGACTATCCCTTCCAGTTTGTCTAGGTGCAGTTCGAATTTATAGCTGTGGTCTTAGCATGATCATTAAGAGCACCCTTTTTTTCTTATAGAAGTGTCCTGTTTGCATGGTGCATACTACATTCACCCTGTGATATTTCTGGAAGTTAAGGAGGCTACCCATGTTGTCTTCATCCATTCAGGGTTCTATAACAAAATACCACATGCTGGGTGGCTCATAAACAACAAAACCTTATTTCTCACAGTTCCACAGGCTGGAGAATCCAAGATAAAGGTGCTGGCAGATTTGGTGTATGGTGATAATCTGCTGCCTTGAGACAGCCATGTGTTACAAACATGAATCCCATTCATGAGGGCTCTCCACTCATGGCCTAATCTCCTTTCAAAAGTCCCACCTCCTAATATTATCACTGTTGGGGTTAAAATTTCACATATGAATTTTGAAGGGACAAATGTAGACGGTAGCATGTGGTATATTTTTCAGTGTGTGAAGGTTCCCCTTGGCTTTCACTAAGCAAGGAATCTAAAGTAGGTTCTAGGCTGGGAGGAGCTAAAACAGCTAGCCATTTGGTTTAATTTCCATGATATGAATCCCAGCCTTAGTGATAAATTATCACTCCTACATTCATTTGCTGAATAGGTTGAAGGACGCTTGAGGCAGTGCTAAGTCCATCTTTGGAACTGTGTGTGATGGTCTTCTCATAGGGCAGGCATGGTCTGGTGAGAAGGAGCTGACTTCTTGACTTCTTGTCCTGGTGACCCCTTCCTCCCCTCGTTACTCTGGCTCCCATCCCATCCTACCCTGCTGTATGCAATCTTAGCAGGGCTTGGGAGGAACCATTCTCAGTGGTTTCTCAAGAATTTTTGTCCTGTGTCTCACTACAGAACTTCTGTGTCCAACACAACCAATCATCCAGCCCTATTTTACTCTAAATGAATTGCCCTAGGTTCTTGCTTTCCATCTTTGCTCACTCAGATGAACACAGTCCTGGCATGACTCTGTTTTTCTGCCCCCTTTCTTACTGCTGGCTTTCTATCCAGCATTTATGAAAGCATTTATGGTGTCAAAAAGTATGATGCAAGTACAAAGTCTTATTATTATGTACGTATATTTTGTGTAATATTCCTTAACACTTATGTTGCTTATTGCCTTCTAGGCCTAAATGGAAATGGGAAGTCCTAGGATAAACAGGGAACATATTCAAATGTACATTAGGTGTGGGATCCAATGTCAAATAAAATTTCTGAGAACCTCTTGATTCATCTGTATTAATTTCCAATTGCTGCTGTAACAAATTACCACAAATGGCTTAAAACAATGTAGATTTATTCTCTCACTGTTCTGAAGGTCAGATTTCACTGGGCTAAAGTCAAAGTGTCAGCAAGGCTGGTTCCTTTAATGGCTCTGGGGAAATTCATTTTCTTGTTTTTAGTATCTAGAGGCCACATGTACTCCTTGGCTCTTGACCCCTTCCTTGAATCACTCCAAATTCTTGCTTCAGTTGTCACAGCTCCTGTTTTCTCCTCTGATATGCTTGTCTCCATCTTTTAAATACCCTTGTGCTGATATTTAAGACCAAGACAATCCAAGATAATCTCCCCATCTCAAGATCCTTAACTTAGTCACTTCTGTGTAGTCCATTTTGCAGTATATGGTAATACTCCCAGCTCTGGTGATTAGGATGTAGCTGTCTTGGAGTGACTATTATTCAGCCTACCATACCATCATAAAGTGAAAAACTTGGACTAAGCTCCATACAGTCTTTTACTACTCAAATAATTCACACCAAGTCTAAGTGGATAAATGGAAGTGCTGCCACTAAGATGTTTACATTATTTAGAAGACCCGATTTTACAAAAAGAAGATGTTACTATGATGACTAACCAAGTGTTAGTGTGTCTTCTGACAATGAGTCTACAAGATTTGGAAATAATATTGGTTCTTGAGGAATAAAATTAACATACAATAAGTGAAGGTATTTATCTATGGGAATAAACCAAGAAGTTTTCACAAATCCAGGTGTCTGGGCATGATCTCAGGGAAGCAAATCAGCAAATTGGGGGAGCAAAGCAAGCAGATACTTGGAAAACTATTCAATTGTATTGTACCTTATTTGGAGATAGGAGATGGACAAAATGAAGAGCTAGTGAGTCATGGAAGCTCAGAACAAATAGGAAGTCAAAAGCAATCACTCGCATCATGTATCTGAGCACTGCACCAAGGAGAGATAGTCTTGGTTAGACTTGACCATTATGGTTTCCTTGGTAAATTTAGTCTAGAAGGTTGAAAGACTGCAACTGTCATAGCTGAAAAACACTTTTTAACATCAACTCACTTTTTCAACAATCTTCAGACAACTGTGTTTACAAAGCAGCTTGCCCAGAAGGAGATGATGTACTGGTCTAGCTGATACAAGCATTTGGTTCTGCTGAGTGGCTATACTTTTCATTGCAAATGTATAAGTTGATATTTTGTTTATATTACACATTTCATTAATTTAAGACTAACTTATAAAGCAGAAATCAAAAGGAAACCCCACTACACTCAATGTACACTGCACTTATAGGATCTGAATTAGAAAGTGTCAAAATAAAAAAATATTTTTTGAAAATGAAGGAAATAAAGGTCTAACAGTACCTAGGATTTTGCTTTATGAGATATGCTTTCTGAGAGTCTGTTGATCTCTCAGTTAGCATTAAGGGTGGGCCAGACCAAAATAAGACAAAATCATATTTCTCATCCTGAAAAGAAGAGGAGCAAATTTTGGATACCAAGGTGTACATAATCTCATCAGGGCAGCCAAATGGTGGCCATGAACATGGGCTGTTCAGATCTCTGGATATGGAAAGTAAGTGATGGATGACCTCAGCTGCTGTATTCTGAATCCACTACCATGTTCTTTATAAGACCACATTTCCAAACGGCTGCTGTTGGCTAATGAGTAAGCACAGCAGGCATGCTAAGGCAGGCCCAGTCTATGAGATATGGGACTCTCTGATGGTTGACTTTGGCTGGAGGACTCCCCATCAGCTTGGATGAATCATGACTCATGACTGTAGTCTGAGTCTTCAACTCTCCTTCCTTGCCTCTCCTTCATAGGGATCAGACTTGCATCATGGTCTTATTGCTGTCCATACTTGTTTGTCTTACTCCTCTTTTCACAGGTTTTCCTCCAAATAGTTCTCTTTTAGGTCTGACTCTGCCAGCTCCTTAGAGGACACAATCTAAGAGATCACTCTTCCTCAGGAAATACCTGCTTTGTTTCATTGATCACCTTCTTTGAATGTGGCTTAGATGGCAGATGGTCAGAATAATTTTGTCTGAAAATTTCCCAACATATACCCCAAAATAGTATTTTGGAGGAAGATGAATCCAGAGTGGAGTGTGTGGGAATGTGGGGTAATGCCACCATCTGCCCTATGGCTCCACTGGCTATCTTTCTTTTAGTATCTTTGACTGTTTCTACTTGGAGACATTATTTGGCCATGCCAATCAAACTCAGTTTGAAGAGTTGGCTCTTCTTACCTTTGAATTTTCTTTCCAGAAGGAAGGTGGTAGCATCTGAGCAGGCAGATGAGTCTTCAGAGTTCTAGGAGAAGGCATCTTGTTAGCCAGATCCAGACCTGGGAAATAAGGCCACACCATTCAGCCAAACATTTCTTATCAGCTGCATAGATTTAATATTACTACTGTGCCAATCATTTGAAATCAGACTGACCCAATAGTCAGCTCTCTAAAATAATAATTTTTATGCCTATGTTTCCTTTTTGATGACAACTTTACTGCTTCTTCTGGTAGTGGAAAGCACTGATGAAATATTGAAAACTATGGAGGCACATTACTTCCCTTGCTTGTTGGGCATTGGTGTGTACTTGTGTGGGCAGATAAAGATGTTTGAGGTTGGTGAGAACAGCTCTATAATAGCCCCAGTAGCTCTAAAGCATGCTAGATTTTCTTTCAACTTTTACTTTCAAGGACAAGAACAACAACAGCTATCAGACATGTGCAAGCATTGTGCTGGGAAGTATTTTTAGTTGAAAAACTACCTTATAGTGATCAAGTCATTTTTCCAAGTTAGTAAATGTGAAAGCCAGGATTAGAAATCAGTGAGTCTATGAGTGTGGAGAGTCAAGGAAGAGAAAGTTTGTGAAAAACAGTAGAGAGGCAAGAGAGACTTAGATAAAGTATAGACAAAATCATTCCTGGAAATAGAAAATCCAACACTAACTGTTAAAATGCTGAATATAGGCTGGATGTAGCCATGTGCAGCACCAACCTCAGGGGAGAGGCTTGCAAGTAAAGCATAAGTGTGAGTAATGGAGAAGGTAGCTTCTGGTGGAGAATGAGATATGTAAGGAAAGGGAGGTTCTTCTTGGTGGCACAGCAGTAAAGGGATAGAAGGAAGCAAGAGGTGGAAAATTAAAGTAAAAATTTTGCATAAAAGAGAGAAAGAAAAAGCATGCCAATTTCTTCTCCTCCCCACTAACCAGTACTAAGTACTTATAAACAAAACTGCACAGAAGAAAGTAGAACAGACAGAAGAGGATGTTTTCAAGCTAGAAACTATGTTCATGAAGTATATAAAAATAGAAAAAAACCCACAGATTTCACTGACACAAAGCTATTACAAAGATCAAGGAGTCAAATAAAAAAATAAATCAAATCCCCACAAAATCAACTACAAAGCTGAAAATGAAAATGCAACATTTTAAACTAAATTAAATATCTTGAAACAAATATTTGAGAATACAAAAGTAAAATCTGAAATCAGAAGTACAAAAAGTAAGGAAGAACATGGACAAAAAAGGAAAGTGAAAAAGATTTGATTGAACTCAACAAAGAAGTAGAAGAAAAAGGCAAAATAACATTAAAAATTAAATTATAAAGTGGATAATGCGGAATAGATTTAAGTGAAAATATAAATGCTGTTGATGAAAAGCACTAAAACAATTAAGACAATGACACAAGAAAAAGAAAGATGTAAAAAGGTTCAGAGAGCAAGTGGCTGACATTGAAGACAGGTAAAGAAGGTCTAACACTAGTAGAAGTTGGAGTCCCTGAGAATAAAATGAAAACAGTAGAATAAAACTAGTATTTAAACCTGTAATCTGAAACAGTTTTCTGGAGAAAAAGACTGGAATTTATATGTTAACCATGGGATATCAGGAAAGTTGATTCATAATGATCAACTCTGAAATATATGGTAAAATTATTATATTTTATGATTAAAAAAATTCATGCCTCATGCAAAAGAAGAAATAATCCTTAAAGTCAATAGAACCAAATTGGCATCAGACTCTTGAAAACATCATCAAAAGCAAGGAAACTGTTGATCAGCATTTTAAAGAAATTAAGGACAGAAAATGTGAACAAAAGTTGTTATCCCCAGGCAGGCTGTGCTTCAAGTATCAAGGATAGACAAAAAAAGGTTTAAATGTGCAAGGACTAGGGAATACAATACACATGTGCCTTTCCTGATGAATTAACTAGAATAGGTTCCATTCAATCAATAAATGATTTGGAAATCTTTGCAAAAAGGATCGATGGTGAATATTTCACATTATATAATATTACAACTAAATTAATGATGGTAGATCGAGAGTAGAAGAATAATGTGTAAACCTTATAGGTTCCCACAAAGTAGTAATAATACAACTTAATATTTGAAATATGATTATTTGCTATTATATAATTAATAGGAGGAGTCACAGGATTCCTTTGAAACCAGCAGATCAGATAGTAAAATGTTAAGTAAGAGAAAGGAGGAATTAAGGTTTTGTAAAGGGTAATAATACACAAGTAACCACTATGATGAAAATAAAAACTTTTCTAAATACCAAATACACCTTCAAAACAAACAATCCCCCACTTTTTTTAAAAAAACAAAAAGGAAAATAAAAAGGACACATTAAATAGGGAAAGAAACACAGTAAATATTACTTATTACTACAGTAATTTGAACAAATGATGATATGACATAATTGTGACCAAACATATCAGTCATATCAATAAATGTGAGTGGCTTAAATAACCTATTAATATTTTTCAAATTGGCTTGTAAAGGAAAACCTAACTATATGCATTATACAAGTGAATACCTGGAAACACAATAATTAATATAAGGTAAAAATAAAAGAATGGATAAAGATATAAAACACAAACTATAAGAAAGCAAGGATTGTAGAGAGCAAGAGGATGAATAGAAGGCTCCACTGATCATGCCACCTCTCTGCCCACTCTGCTGTGCAAAGAATGCCACCTTAATAACTATCTACACCAAAGAAGCTCCTTCATAAGAACCAAAAATCAGATGAGCACTCACAGTACTTGGTTTTAACTTTGTATCCTTGAAAGAGTCACCAAAGAAGTTAAAGAAAAACATGACTCTTGAATTGCCAACAACACCCCTTCTTCTCCCCCATGAAGTGGCAGCGTGGTGCTGAGAGCGTTTCTGTGCACTGGGGTAGGGAGAGCTCAGCAATTGTGAGGCATTGAACTCAGTGTTGTCTGCTTACAGCAGAAAGCAAAACTGGACCAAACTCAGCAGGCGCCTGCCCACAGAGGGAGCATTTAAACCAGCCCTAATAAGAGGGGAATCACTGATTCCAGTGGTTGGAATTTGAGTTCTTGCAAGCTTTGAGGTCCAAAGTGCTTTGGGGCTATAAATAAACTCAAAAGGCAGTCTAGGCGACAAGGACTGCCACTCCTAGGACAGTCCTAGTGCTGAACTGGGCTCAGAGACAATGGACTGGTCAGGGTACAAGACCTACTGAGATACCAGTGGGTGTGGCTAAGGGAGTCCTGGCATCATCCCTCCCCTATTTCCAGGCTGCACAACTCATAGGCCCAAAAGAGATCTGTTACTTCCATCTGAGGAGAGAAGTGGGAAGAGTGGGGTGGAGTTTGTCTTGCATCTTGAATACCAGCTCAGTCATAGCAGGATAAGGCACAGGTCAGAGTTTTGAGGCTTCCCTTCCAGGACCTAGCTCCCAGACATTTCTAGACACACTTTGGGCCAGAAGGGAATCCGCTGTCTTAAAGGGAAGGATCTTTAAGAATGAGTCCTGGCCAGGCATGGTGGCTCACGCCTGTAATCCTAGCACTTTGGGAGACTGAGGCAAGTGGATCACAAGGTCAGGAGTTTGAGACCAGCCTGGCCAATATAGTGAAACACCATCTCTACTAAAAATACAAAAATTAACTGGATGTGGTGGCATGCACATGTAATCACAAATACTTGGGAGGCTGAGGCAGGAGAATCACTTGAACCTGGGAGGCGGAGGTTGTAGTGAAACAAGATTGCATCTTTGCACTCCAGACTGGTTGACAGAGTGAGAGTCTGTCTCAAAAAAAAAAAAAAAAAACCAGTCCTGGCAGCATTCATCACCTGCTAACTGAAAAGTCCTTGGGTCCTGAATAACCAACAGCAACATTCAGGTACTATGTTGAGGGCCCTGAGTGAGACCTTGAGATATGCTGGCTTCAGGTACCAGGTTGACCACAGTGGGCCACAGCACCAAGTAGGCTCTTGGAGACTCTGATTCCAGAACTTGGCTCTTGGATGACATTTCTGAACCTTCCCTGGGGCAGAGGGGAGACCACTTCCCTGATGGGTGTGTCCCAGGCCAGGCAACATTCACCACAAGCTGAAGAGCCCTTGGGCCTTAAGGGAACATCAGTGGTAGTCTGGCAGCATTCCCTATGGGCCTGTGGTGGCGGTGGCCCTGGGATGAGGCTCCTCTGCCTTTGGAAAGCGGAAGGAAGAGTGGGCAGGACTACATCTTGTGGTTTGAATGCCGGTTTAGTCACAGTACAGTATACCAGGTTGACTTCTGAGGTTTTTGACTGTAGTCTCTGGCTCCCAGATGGCACCTCTGGAGCATGTGGGAACTCATAATGAAAATCCTCAAAAAACAGGCGATAGAAGAAACACACCTCAACATAAAAAAAGCCATATATGACAGACCCACAGCTAGTATCATACTGAATGGGGAAAAACTGAAAGCCTTTGCTCTAAAATCTAGAACATGACAAGGATGCCACTGTCACCACAGTTATTCAATACAGTACTAGAAGTCTCAGCTAGAACAATCAGAGAAGAGAAGGAAATAAAAGACATTCAAATTAGAAAGGAAGAAGTTAAATTATCCTTGTTTGCAGATGATACAATCTTATATTTGGAAAATCCTAAAGACTCCACAGAAAAACTATTAGAGCTGATAAAAAAATTTGGTAATACAGCAGGATACAAAATCAACATACAAAAATAAGTAGCATTTCTATATGACAACAGTAAATGATCTGAAAAAGAAATTTTAAAAGTACTACTGATTATAATAACTACAAATAAAATTAAATACCTAGGAATTAACTTTATCAAATAACTGAAAGATCTTTATAATAAAAACTGTAAAATACTGATGAAAGAATTTGAAGAGGACACCAAAAAATGGAAAGATATTCTGTGTCCCTGAACTGGAAGAATCAATATTGTTAAAATGATCATACTACCCAAAGCAATCTATATATGTAATGTAATCTCTATCAAAATACCGATGACAGTTTTTTCACAGAAATAGAATAAACAATCCTAAAATTTACATGGAACCACAAAAGACCCAGAATAGCCAAGGCTATCCTAAGCAAAATGAACAAAACTGGAGAAATCACATTACCTGACTTCAAATAACCAAAGCACCATGATACTAGCAGAAAAACAGACACACAGATCAATCAAATGGAATAGAGAACCCAGAAACAAATCCACACTGTTACAGTGAACCATTTTTGACAAAGATGCCAAGAATATACACTGGGGAAAAGACAGTCTCTTCAAAAAATGGTGCTTGGGAAAATGGTATCAGTAAGCAGAAAAATGAAACTACACCTCTATCTCTCACTGTATACAAAAATGAAATAAAAATGAATTAAAGACTTAAACCTAAGACCTCAAACTATGAAACTACTACAAGAAAACACTGGGAAAACTCTTCAGGACATTGGTCTGGGCAAAAATATCTTGAGTAATACCCCACAAGCACAGGCAACAGAAGCCAAAATGGATGAATGGGATCACATCGAGTTAAGAAGGTCCTGCACAGCTAAAAATACAACCGACAAAGTGAAGAGACAATCCACAGAATAGGAGAAAATATTTGCAAACTACCCACTTGACAAGGGATTAATAACCAGAATATATAAGGAGCTTAAACAACTGTATGGGAAAAAAATCCAATAATCCAATCAAAAAATGGGTAAAAGATTTGAATAGACATTTCTGAAAAGAAGACAAACAAATGGCAAACAGGCATATGAAAAGGTGCACAACATTGTTGATAATCAGAGAAATCCAAACTACAGTGAAATACCATTTCATCCTAGTAAAAATGGCTTATATCCAAAAGACAGGCAATAAACAATGCTGGTGAGGATGCAGAGAAAAGGGAACTTTTCTACACCGTCGTTGGCAATGTAAATTAGTACAACCTCTATAAAGAACACTTCGGAGATTCCTCAAAAAGCTTGATATAGAGCTGCCATAGGATCCAGCAATCCCACTGCTGGGTATATACCCAAAAGAAAGGAAATCAGTATGTCAAAGAATTATTTGCAATCTCATGTTTGTTGTAGCACTGTTCACAATAGCCAAGATTTGGAAGCAAGCTAAGTCTCCATGAGATGAGTGGATAGACACACTTTGGGCCAGAAAGGAATTTGCTGTCTTAAAGGATGTATTATTCAGCCATAAAAAAAGATCCTGTCACTTGCAACAACATGGATAGAACTGGAGATCATTGTATTAAGCGAAATAAGCCAGGCACAAAAAGACAAACATTACATGTTCTCACTAAAAATCTAAACAATTGAACTCATGGAGATGGTTACCAGAAGCTGGGAATGGTAGTGTGGGTGTGTGTGGGGGATGTGGGGATGGTTAACGGGTACAAAAATTAGTTAGAAAGAATTAATAAGACCTATTATTTGTTAGCACAACAGAGTGACTATAGTCAATGATAATTTAATTGTAAATTTTAAAATAACTAAAAGTATACTTGGATTGTTTGTAACACAAAGCATAAATGCCTGCAGGGATGGATACCCCATTCTCCATGATGTAATTATTATGCACTGTATGCCTGTATGCCTGTATCTTATGTATCCCGTAAATATATACATTTACTATGAACCTACAAATGTTAAAAATTAAAAAAAAAAGCAAGGATTGTGATGCTATAAGACAAATTAGGATTCAACCCCAAATATGTATGACACAAAGAAGAAACTTCATAATGTGAAAAATTCCATTATACTAATAAAATATAGTAATCATGAGTATCTGTGTACCACATCATCAAGTAACCACTTATATAAAACAGAAACCACAGTAGATGCAAACAGAACACATTAATAATAGGATATTTTAACTTTCAGTGCAAAATAAGTCAACTGGAAAAAAGGAGAAGAATACAAAGTATTTAAACAACATAATATGTTAAATCTTTTGGGTAATAGAGAATATACTTTCTTCTCAAGCAAATGTAGAAAATTCATAAAATAATTATACATTAAGGCACAAGTAAAACATCAGTAGATTTCATAGCATTGACATTTTACAAACAATAGCCTCTTATCACAATGCAACAAAACTAGAAATCAAACACAAAGACAAAAACCAAAGAAGCACTTTCATCTGGAAATTGAAAACTTCTACTAAACACCTCTGGTATAAAATTACAAAAATTCTGAAAAATGTAGTGAAATTAAATGTAACTAAACACTACATATTAAAAACAAGTACATTTAACATGACGATCAGACAAAAATTGATAACTCTAAACAAAGAATGAATTTAAATACATTAATTGAATTCCCAAGTCAAAAAACATTTGACTAAATGCAGCAGTGGTTTATTATTAAAAACTCTGAGAAAACATGGAATAAAAAGAAACTTCTTCAGTCTGATAAATGATATCTAAAAAAATCTGCATTTAATATTACACTTAATGATGAAAGAACGAATCCTTTTCCACTAAGATTAGAGACAAGGCAAGAATTTTGCTCTAATTATTTCTATTCAACATGCACTGGAGACTCCAGATGATAGTGAAATAAGGCAAGAAAAAGAAATAGTAGAAATCAAGACTAGAAAGCAAGAAGTAAAATTGTCTTCATTCAAAGACGACATCATTGTCTGTGTAGAAAATCCACTATCCAATCAAAAAGTACAAAAAAATCTAGAACTAATAAGTCAAGTTGCAAGACACAAGGGCAAACAAAAAATCAATATATTTCAACATATCAGCAACATATAAATTAAAATATAACAATATTGAAATATATTTTAACAAAATAATAAAGCAAAAATAATTATGATTAAATTTGACTAAAGATGTGACAGATATAATGAAAGCTGTAAATCATTACTGACTGATATTTAAAACATTCTAAATAATTGAAGTCATAAAGCACTTTCATAGGCCAGAAAAGCCAATTTTGTTATGGTATTAATTCTTTCCAAATAGATGTATAGATTTAATGCAATCTCAACCAAAACATGAGGGGGTCTTTGTTTCTTTGTTTGCTTGTTGGTTTTAGTAGCAACTGACAACTTGATTGTAGAATTTATATGAAAATACAAAGATCCTAGAATAGCTAAAGCAAAAAAAAAAAAAAAAAAGAGAGAAAGAAATGGGGAGGTCTTATTTCTGCTTAACTTCAAAACTTATTATAAAACTACAGGAATTATAATTAAACAGTGTAATATTGGCATAAAGACTGATACATCAAGGAGAGAAGCAGAATAGAAAATCCAGAAATATACCCAGACATAAACAGTTAATTAATTTTGGCAAAGGAGTCAAGACAATTCAATGGGAGGAAAGATTAAAAAATATTTTTCAATAAATGTTGCTGAAATAATTGTCCCAATCAATAACAGGGTTTCAATATATATTAGGTATTATTATTTTAGACATGAAGAAAAATTAAGCTTTGAAATGCTTAATGACTTGCTCAAGGTACCCAGATAAGAAATCCATACCAGCATTTGAAGCTTGACTGTGTGATTTTAATGTCTGTGCCTTCTTACCAAAGGCTTGTCTCCTACTGTGAAAACTATTTGTTACAATTGGCTTTATAAAAACATGTCCTTTATTCCCAACCTGATTACAGAATCTTCAAGGGTGCCTTCTATATCTTGCATTCTTAGTATATTTGGAGTAAAGTGTAATCATTTACGGCAGTACTTTTCTCCCCAGGTATTTTGACGTGAACCCCCTTCAAACTCATTGCCAGTTCCTTATGGACATAGTTTCTAAAAGGCTAACTGCAGAAATGATTTTCCTCTTGGGTGAAAACTGACCCAGTACAGTGGTTTCAACCCCAGTAGGTCTCACTCGGGCAAACTTACCTGAGTTGAGGGGTGGGGGCAGTGTCCACTCGATGAAAGGATGGCGGTCAAAGGTGTTGGCCCTCTGGCACTTCTGCACATCCCCATCATTTTGGATCATGTCCACAATCTCCTGTGTCCAGGTTGTGCCTAGAAGCATTGGTTATTCTCATCTTCACCTATTCGTGGCACAATTTAATTCTATTTTCATGGTTACTCATGTATTTAGTTAATCTCCCAATTGCTGAGTGTTGAGCAGGATCAGCTCACCTGCCCTCTCTTCCACATGAACCCCAAGGTGAGTGGGGCTTTCGCATACCACCCAGAGTGGGTGGGGCCTCTCCTCTGAGCACCAGCCCCTGTCTGTGCTCTTTGATTATCATAGTCTGCTTATATATTGTTTTCTTGCCACTAAGAGCTCTTTGGAGGTAAGGACTCAATTTTTTTTCCCTTTGTTCATAGTACATACCATGGGGCTTTGCACCTAATGAATATAGCTTCATGGTTGAATATTGAAGCAAATGAAAGTAGGGAGATACAAAGATGAATTAGCCATTATATCTGCTTTAACAAGCTTACAATATTTTGGGAGGAGATAAGATGTGACAGAGACTGCTTCTTGCCATAGCTAGTATGCGTTCTTCCCTTCCCTTTCAAATTAATAGATTCTCAGTTTTTAGCTTGGCATATAGCTGTTGGGCTTAAAGGTTATATTTTCTACTATTTCTTGCAGATAAATGTGGCCATGCCAGTAAATTCTGGTAACCTGTCGTGAAAGGAAAGGGCATGACCTTATTCATTCCTTCCTACCTCCTTGCTGGTATTTGGAATGTGCCTGTGGTGGTTGGAGCCCCAGCAGTCATACTGGACCATAAACTCAAAAGCCACACCTGAGGATGGTGGAGCAGAAAGCTAGAAGGAACCAGGGTGGCTCATGACCAAGGCAGCCGCTGTTTCAGCCCCAGGCTACCAGCCTCTTGACTGCTTTTCTCTTTGTGTTGTTTTGGGTTTTCTAACACTTGTAGTCAAATAGAATCTTAACTGATACAGAAGAGGCCTGTAAATGGACGTGTGGGTAGGCAAAAAGGTGGACTGAAACAGAGAGAGCTAATTGTCCACCAAATATCCATTTTCTTCTTGCTACTTTTGATGGCTCTGTGGCTTGCAGCCAAACCTGATGCTAACTGAAGCATGAGTCACATGCAGAGAAACGAAAGAGAAACTGTTCCAGGAAGGGCTGTAAAGATGTGTGAAGTGCTCTAGGAGTTCACAGGAGGGCGGACTCACTGGGAAAGGGGTCAGTAGGGCTCAGTGGAGGAAGGGGATGGTAGCTCTGAAATGAAGGGCTGAAGTGGGAATAGAATGCCCATGTTAACAAAGGAGGCACAGCATCCTAGGCGAGGAGCCTCAGGAGCTAAGACAAAGGCATGCATATTCCACACTGGGGAGGAAGGAGGGCTCGCAGGAAGTTGAGGTTCTGGGAGAGATGGGGGAGTAAGACTGGGGAAGCACTGAGGCCTTGGGATGGAGGGCCTTGGGGCCAACTGCATAATTTCCCATGCAAACTGAAACAAAATTTCTGCCCTTAGGTAATATAGGTTTACCTTCACATCCGGACAAAGAGAAGTGTCCAATACAAATCAAACAGAAAGGAGATTCTAGAGAAACTGAAACTTACTAATAGCAAGCCCCTACCTAAGTTTATTAAGAAAGCCCTGGCCAGCCAATGCTGAGTTAATAAGAAGGCAGTGAGGCTAAGGAGGGGAGTTTGGAGCCAAAGAGGACAGAAACACATTTTCATGAACTGTGGTGAAGGGACCCTTTTCTGAAATCTTTCTGGTTATGGATATCTAGTGTTCTTCATGTTCAGTCAAGTGGCCACTGACTTTCCCAAACTCATTAAAGTCCTTTACCTCACTTGGTCACACTGCCTGAAATTATATATTCAGATAACATGGGGGATTATGAGTCATCCTCACAGTCTTGCTGGTGGTGATGTTCCCATTCCTCCACCCTGCACAAGCCTAGGACACTCTTTGCCATTTCTGACTCTTGCTTTTCCCACAAACTCCTCTTCCTTTCATAAGATTCTGGTAAATGCCACCTTCCCTTTCTCACATCTTCCCCATCATGCGCACATACATTTTGGCCCCAACTCTATCAGTGCTTTTTATAGTGGGGTGAAAGCATTCAGTTCCACATCTCTCTCCACTGGGAGGAGCTTCTTAAGGGCAAGAACTGTGGTGAATTCCAGGAGGGCTTAGCAGATGGGAGCAGGGACTGGCTGGCTGGCAAGTTTACTGTAAGAACCTCTGTGCTCTTTGTAATTCCTTCAGTCCTTTGGGGATTTGGGATTCTGGCAGTCTCTTTTACAGGGACCAAATAAAAGGAAGATCTTGGACTGTAGAGGATTGGAGATCATGAGCAACTCTGGTTTTCATTTTTTTCCAGGGCCAGCACTGGTGACAACCTGTATTTTTAAATTGGGAAACTCACCCCAGGTGTCAGTGCTCTGCTAAATCTGGCTTTCCTGCCATTTCCTTATACCCACCTGCCTTTGCATAGGTTGCAATGAGGAGATCATCAGGTTTTGCTTGGAAATTCCAGATTTTGTCCCAATTATCACTAATCATTTTGGCCATGAGGATTCCATTCACTTCTCTAGTTTCTGGGTGTAGAAATTTTTCCTCCAGCTGAAGCTCTTTCATCTTCTCCAAGGACATCTTACTGGGAGGACTTGACAGCTGCTTAAAACAAAGGTGTGCTGTATCATTTCTAATACTTAGAACAGTCAGTCCTTTTTTAAGAAAAGATTATTGTCTGAGTCAGAAGAGACATCTGGTGGGAATTTATTACTGTGTTTCATGTTAATTTAAGTGAGAGAAGTAAAAACCATGGGAGCCTGAGCATTGCAAATAGCTTTGTTTCTGGGTAAAGAAAGATGGTAAAGAAATAAGTGCACCTCTGATGAGGATGGACGCTAGGGAGGACCACAAACCTGAGAGATTTTTTAGCCAGGGACTGGTTTGTGTTAGCTCACAGCGATGCCTGTGGCTTGTCTGAGCCACAAGCAGAGGCCCCGGCGTGGAGCCCAGGGACAGAGGCGCCACTCAGTTCACAGACTTGTCAAGTTTGAGCAAGGAAAGGAAGGCTCTCATACAGTCCGTGCTTAGACTGGTTGGATGCAAACCAGTACTGAAGCAGGCTGGGGGTGGGCCCTCTAGATTGCATCTGACCCAGTCTACTACAGAGCTGGGAGAAGGTACAGAACAGGCTTCATTAACTCATGTTGGGTCTCTATAGGACAGTGATCTTCAGAAGGTTTCAGTCTAGCAGTCTGGGTCACATAGAAATTTCCCTGCATGTTTACAACTCTGGATCTCACAGCCTGCCCAAATCTCTGCGGAAGAGCAATATGGCAGCTATGGAAGAACTTCACTTTGCTGGGGGAGAAACTCTAACTAGCTTGGGATGTCATCATTGTTCCCAGAGTAGTTCACTTTAGTTCACTATAGTGAATCTTAGTATATACTTATTAATGTTTCATATAAAAATAATTTCCTTCTACCCAGAAGGTGCAAGTACAATTGATGCTTCAGGCCAGGTGCAATGGCTCATGCCTTTAATCCCAGCACTTTGGGAGGCTGAGGCGGGTGGATCACGAGGTCAGGAGTTCGAGACCAGCCTGGCCAATATGGTGAAACCCTGTCTCTACTAAATATACAAAAATTAGCCAATCATGGTGATACGCACCTGTAGTCCCAGCTACTTGGGAGGCTGAGACAGAAGAATTGCTTGAACACGGGAGGCGGAGGTTGCAGTGAGTCAAGATTGCACCACTATACTCCAGCCTGGGTGACAGAGTGAGATTCCATCTCAAAAGAAAAAAAAAAATTGACGTTTCAGAAATATGTAATGTGCTTCCAGCACACATATTTTCTGTGGCATTCATGATCTCATTTAAGAACAAAATTAATGGGTTTCCAGTACCTAGTAGGATAGCTTTAATAGGGCCATGGAGATGTAGGTCTTAACTTAAAGGAGCAATTGCAAAGGTGGAGAGTTTCTGCAGGCCAATGGAGTCAATCACGGCAGGTGTTAACACTGTACCTGGTAGTGCTACTGCTTCCTCCTAAATGGAAGACATGTTCTAATGAGTTATTTTAGAAGTTGTTCTAAGTTTGGGTAGAATTTTGAGATATTAAAAAGATGGCATGATTTTCCAAGTGTGCAGAAGTGTGATCTATAAACTATTCCAAAGGAAGCCTCAAAGAAGAGAGAATCTGGTCCTTGATGGGCATTCCTTTTCATCTCCCGTCACTCCCTTGCCCCCATGACCTGTGTTTTCTCGACGTTGAACTGACTTCAATCTCCTGAACAACCTTAGACCTTTCATGACCCTGTTTTGTGTCTTTATGCCCATGCTCCTAGGTAATCAATCTTCAACCCGTTCTTTAAAACACTTTAAAATGTAACATTCTTTAAAACACTCTAAAATGTAACTCTACTAAACTTTGACCATATGTCTTTTAATGCATGGTTATCATTTGGAAAAATCTCTATTTCCAGTTTAGACACTATGTTCTTGAAGATAAAGGATTAAGTCATTTATTTAGCTCAAAAAAAAGTAAAATAGATGTTATCTGTTCCAGGGAGGTAGCCCAGAATATATAAAGAGCTTATCCTATGAATTGGAAAGTATACACCTATTACTTGTTCATCACTTTTGTACCAAACCATATTTCCTTGTGGTATTTTATGAATGGAACTAGGCAGAGCCCGTGTGACCAGAAATAGGACCTCTAGCACCCCTTCTTCAGCAGACCCCTGGAGCTCCTGTGACCTAGGCCGGATGCCACCAGTGCTATGTTGAGGGAATGTGGAGCTGCAGCTGAATCCTGTTGCTGGGGACTATCAAGACATCCGTGTGTGTTCAGAGGGACACACTTCACCTTCAGAGGCCTCTGAACAGGAAGGAACAGGCCTCTTTCACTAACTTCCTCTGCAATCACACAGCACTGGGAAGAATGAAGCAATAGACACGATAATGTCTCCCAAAGGTGGCTATGTCATGATGCCTGGAAACTGTGAATATGTCACCTTTTATGGCAAAAGGGACTTTGCACATGTGGTTGAGTGAAAAAATCTTGAGATGGGGAGACTATCCTGGATTATCTGGGTGAGCCCAATGTGATCAGAAGTGTTCTTATAAGAGGAAGGCAGGAAGTCATGTAATAGTGAAATAGCAAAAGAATTAATATAACTAACTATTGTTGTTGAAGGGGCCTTTAACTCATTTTATATGTAGGCTAAGATAATTTTGGAGTACTGAGATAATATATAAAAAATAATCATGAAGTTTTATAAACTAACTCTGGGATTTAAAAAAGCTATGTTAACAACTATGTTTTTTGAAACATTTATAAAACATTGTGACTTGGTCAAAGACAAAAACGTTCTTAACCTCCTCAGACGCTTGCTGGCTCTTGGATTGTCAGTCACCTCTTTATTGCCACCCTCTCTTCTTCCCCCTGCCCTTAACATAAAAAGAGCCTAAAAATTGTAGTGACTTGAGATGGTACTTTAGGATACTAGTATGGCATCTTCTTGGTTTGTTTGCTGTCTTAAAATATCTGCTTTTCTTCCACCAGCTCTTGTCTCTCATATTGCTCTTTCGGGTGGCTGGCAGCTGAATCTGGGTTTGGTTAAAACTATGGAGCCCAGCATGGGGCTGTGTGCCTCACGTGGTCTGTCCTTCCTGGTTTCCAACGGATGGAGCAATTGGCTGTAGCAGCACAGCAGGGCTGCTACCTGGCAGAGCTACACTACCAGGCAGAGCAACAACCACTTGCTGAGTGCCATCTGCTTGTGGCTAACTGATCTCATGATGGGATTCCAGGATGTCCCAGCAACTGTTGAGAATATTTTTGTCTTGGGGATCCTCCCTTCTCTCCTGGTTGTAACATCAGCTACCTACAATGCTTCATTGGTGCAAGGAGAAGCAGTGTCTGGGGGAGTCAGTGGACTCCAGGACTGGGTAAGTTTCTCCAGTTTGTATAACCAGGAACTCCCTTCCCCTCCATGTGGGCTTTTCCTCTGAAGAAGCCACTTTGTTTTTGTCTTTGATTGGCATACCCTGTTGGATAGGGAAATAGTTGCTGGACTGTTACCCAATTTGAGAACTGGTTTGTTTTCATTTATCTGCCAGTTATCTTCATGCACTCTTGCTTACGTGTTTAAAAACATGAGAAAGTTCAAAGGCAAGCCAGGTTGTCTGAGACTCCAGCTGGTTACATATTATGGCCCATTTTTATACACATTTTGAACTGATGGACAAATTACAGCAAGAAAACTTCAGAGCTCAAATGGTTAACCTACAACTATAGAGTTAAATAGAGTCTTCTAAAACTCTCTATTTCTTTCTTTATTTTTTTCCTTCCTGCTTTGAATCTACTGCTGTTAAACTCCTGGTGTTGAGATAAAACTCCCTTTTTATAGTACCACCAAATCAAGGTTATTTGGAGATTTTGTTTTTCTTATACAGTTCAACCAGTTCTGTAGACAATAAACACTCATTTAAAACAAAATGTAGATAATAAACACTTGTTTTAAACAAAAATAGAAGGGTAAAAACTTTTTTTTTTTTAAATCGAGTTGCCATAAAAACTACTTCAGCCAGAATTTTTGTTCACAGTCTTCACTGAATTGCCTATTGACAGATCCCAATTTTATCAAAAATAATTTGGATCTAGGTATCTTTTATAGGCCAGTGATTTTTGTGATGCTGTCTCATGGCAAGAGTTCCAGGGTAAAAGCTGGTAAATCTTTGTGTGTACGTATATGTTTAAATATGTTTAAACATCAGCTCCTGTAAGTTTTCCCTCTAGTTCTAACTTGTGGCCTGATGCTAAAATGTTTTATCTTAAAGGTCTAAAACACCAATATTTTCTTCCAGTAGAACATGATTCTATACTCTTGGCTTTTCTTAATATGTCTACATTTTTCAATATAATCAAATAACTTCTTAGGCAGTTTCTAAGAGTAATGTATTACCCTCCTATATTCATAACCTTAAACACATTCTTCCTGAGTCTGATTAAACTCAAGTACTTTTTATCATCAGGTTTGACTTCCCAGTTATCTAAATCAACTTCCCATAAAATAGAACAGTAACACTTCAAAAGGTTTTTCTTTGCCTCTTTGATAACTGGCTTGAAAAGCAAAATTTTGCATTTTATCAAGATAATTTTTATATTATCTTTATTAAGTTTTTGACTACTTAAAAACCTGAGATTTAAAATAATTAAGATTTTCACATTTGTTTAACATTCTCTATGCCTTTGTGGTCTTTTAATTATCACTCTTTGTTAGATAAATGACTGTCATTTTATAATAACCTGTAATTCTGTTTCAACCAAATGGTTTGAGCCTTTTAACATCTTTAATAAATGTCCTCAAAATCAAAATTCTAAACTAAGTCTCTGACCTAGACTTATTACTGGGGACTTTTCAAAGCTATAAAAATTAGTCACTGCAAGCTTGTAAAATCTTTTTACAACTTCCAGTCAGATCATAGACTCTGGTATCATCACCTCCAGCCACTTAGATGCGTTCTTATCAGGTGCTATTAACTAATCCTTGTGCTGTTAAGTTACGGGATTTTGACTCCTGAGTTTACATATTTCATCAAAAAAGTCACCAACTGGCTGGGCATGATGGCTCACACATGTAATCCCAGCATTTTGGGAGGCCGACGCAGGAGGATGACTTAAGGTCAGGAGTTTGAGACCAGCCATGGCCAACATGGTAAAATCCTGTCTCTACTGAAAATACAAAAATTAGCTGGGCATGGTGGCGTGCGCCTGTAATTCCAGCTACTCAGGAGGCTTACACAGGAGAATTGCTTGAACCCAGGAGTCAGAGGTTACAGTGAGCTGAGATCTTGCCACTGCACTCCAACTTGGGTGGCAGAGCGAGACTTCATCTCAAAAAAAAAAAAAAAAGAAAAACATCACCAATTGCTGCCAAATCTTAAATGTTGACACTGGTATCTGATACCAACTCAAGTTAACCAAAGTCTTGTCTTTGGAACTCCAACGGAACTCCAGGGGAATAAAAACCTTTAAAACCTAGTTCCCCAGCCATGATGGGATGGGAAGTCAGACACGCCTTGCTATGCCCCCTTCCTTTTATGGTTTAGACACAACAACTTACCAATATTAATATTAAATACAAATCATAAGACTGACAAAACAGACTCTTTCTAACAATAAAATTCCAAATTATAAACAAGACCTAAGGCCATGCCAGGCAAGAATTAAGTCACACAATCCTACACTTACAAAGTAAACTATGTTCCACCTGCCACAGATTTTTCTTTTTTCTAACAGCCAAATACAGGCCTCAAAATAAACCATATTAAAGCAATTTAACTAAAACTTTACCAGATACTGACTAACTGACCCCCAGCCCCTGTTATAACAGCCATAGCTATGGCTTTAATTAGACAATAGACTGATTTCAGTAACTTTCTCCTAATAAAAAGACCATGGACCATAGACTAGTTCTGGTTGGTTCATAAAAATTATACATTTGCATGACTTTGGATCCTAAAATAACGTTTTACGTATAGGGCCTAATTGTAATATATTTAAATATTAGGTCTCCACCCTAATGTAAGCGTAAGTATTATGTTATCTACATGTTTTTCAAAACACCTTCATAAATATTCATAACTCCTCCTATACTTCGTTAAATGTGTATGGTTTAGCCAACCTGTCATCATAGCCCCATAACAGCCCCATGTACAATTGACAGTGGGAAACACATTTATTAACTTCCTCTTTTTTTTGTTTTGATGGAGTTCTGCTTTTATTGCTCAGGCTGGAGTGCAGTGGCACAATCTTGGCTCACTGCAACCTTTGCCTCCTGGGTTCAAGCAATTCTTCTGCCTGCCGAGTAGCTGGGATTACAGGTGCCCACCACCACGTCCAGCTAATTTTTTGTATTTTTAGTAGAGACAGGGTTTCACCACATTGGCCAGGCTGGTCTTGAACTCCTGACCTCTGGTGATCCACCCTCCTTGTCTTCCCAAAGTGCTGGGATTACAGGTGTGAGCCACCGCGCTCAGCCAACTTTCTTATAAATATGGGAGACATATAGTCTATAATTAACACCTGTTTATTCCCTAATTCAAAAAAGACTATGATAATTACAAAGATGTCAGGAGAAACTATGACTCACACCTTTCTACAGCCTTTAGATTGTCATCTAAATAACCACAATTGACAAAAAAACTTTAAAAATTGCCAAAATGTTTTTAAAAAACTACTTTGACTTGAGGTAAGACATTGCTGATTCCCTGTTATATATTAAAATTAATCCCCAAAGTAGAATCAAATTGAGCCCTTTAAAATATTATATATGAACCATTCCAGGTTTCTGCCCTGATTAAAAAAAAATCAATTGATACTTTAAAAAATTAAACAATTGGCAAGGCACAGTGGCTCACACCTGTAATCGCAACACTTTGGGAGGCCGAGGTGGGTGGATCACGAGGTCAGGAGATCGAGGCCATCCTGACTAACACGGTGAAACCCCATCTCTACTAAAAATACAAAAATATTAGCTGGGCGTGGTGGCGGGTGCCTGCAGTCCCAGCTACTCAGGAGGCTGAGCCAGGAGAATGTCGTGAACCCAGGAGGCGGAGATTGCAGTGAGCCAAGATCGCTTCACTGCACTCCAGCCTGAGCAACGGAGCAAGACTCCGTCAAAAAAATAAAATAAAATAAAATAAAATAAATTAAAATAAAATAAACAAACAATTACCAGATTGCATAATATGTGGTACACTTGTCCTGTCATCTTTCTTACATCCATACACTCTAGTCCTGGAAATGTCTGAACCCGGGGCTTTCCGGCAAGTGACTGTGGACTGCAGTCAAGACTGCGTGAAACACATCTTGGTAAAAGAGTTAAGATTGTAGAGATAATATCCCTGAAGCACCTGTAAGACTTCCCAGTATAGAATGGATGGTCCCTGTGGACAAGAGCGTGACAAGGAGCTGGTGGGACAAGACCCAGACCAGACTTGCAATACAGTCAGACCCTGTGTGCAGAGGACGTGATGACACTCCTCCTTGTGGTTTGGGGCTAGAAATAGGTAGTCCTCGTTACGTAAAGTGGATTCAGCTGTTCTCAAGTTCTGGGTGGATTTGATTAATCATTGCAGGAATATTCTCTTTAGATGTGAATCTTGGGCCAGCTGGCCTCCTACCTACTTTAGATTCTGGTGGCCAGGGCAGCCAAAAGTAGACCAGTTGCTTTCCTTCTCCTTAAATAATTTGGTCCAAACAAGGCTGAAGTGTCTGACAATGGAGAGGAAAATTACTTCACTTCCCATCTAACTTCCGTTGAGAAAAGGAAATTCAGGAAGGGCATTAATCATATGTTAACATGAATATTGGAAATCTGTGGTAATGGCTCCCATCCAGCAGAGACACCATGGAAGGTTATACTGGATTTGACTCGCATGTCTGTTTCCACACATCTCCCCCCGTCCCCACTGCACAAACGAATGAAATTATTATGGGTTTATGTTTTATATTTTCAATTATTAATTATGAAATAAGGCACATATACCAAAGGAATAGTGAGAAATGTAACAGACACTTGTGTATATACCAGTAAAGTTCAGAAGCTGTTAACATTTTGCCTTATTTGGTTAAATAGACACAACACGACAGATAGCTAAAACGCTTTTGCCAATTGCTATCCCTTTTTCTTTCCCTAGAGTAAAAATTGTAATCATATAATACATTGTGATCACAATTTATTACAAATTGGTTGTGTGTCATCCTCATTTTTATAATTTTAATTTATTTTTATTTATAATAAACAATTTCTATGAGTTAAAATTTGGACATAAAAATATTATACACATCCTTTTGATTTTTACACTTATATTTTTAAAGATTTATTAATTTAGTTAATATCTGGTTAATATATTCGATCATGTTTTGCTAAAATTGCTTAATCTGAATCTAAACAGAAGAAACAATCATTTAAATCCAGAATGTGGAACATTCCACAAGGCAATTGGCCTGAATTCCTCAAAAAGGTTAATACCGTGAAAAACCAAAAAAGGCTGGAGACTATTCTAGATGAAAAGAGACTAAAGAGAAATACTTTGATTGGAAAATTTTTTATTTTAAAGCTATATGAGATACTGTTGAGACAGTTGGGGGAGTGTGACTGTTGACGATGTTTAGTGGGATTATGGTTACGTGAAAGAGTCCTTCATGGATTTAGTTCATTTATCCTAATCACTGTGTTGTGATTCCTTATATGATAAACTCAGTTCCTTTTCTCATTCCTTGGCTGATGTTTGTTGCTTGCATTGTTAAAATTCTCAACAGATTTGCCATATTGTCTTATACATTATTTAGTGGAGAAGGACATAGAACAGCCAAAATAATTATAAAATTGATCAATTTCTTCTTGTAATCTTCTTAGTTTTTGCTCACTATAACTTTGAGTCTGTTAATGCATGCATACCAGTTCAGAAAAGTTTCCCCTGCTGGGTGAATTTTCCCTTTTAACATTATGAAATGCTATCTTTATTTCTAATATTGCTTTTTTGGTTAAAGTTTAATTGGTCTGATACTAAGGGAATGTCCTCATTCTTAGGAGGTAGTGGCTGAAGTATGTAGTGGTAAAGTGTCACAGTGACCTTAACTTACATTCAAATGGCTCAGTGAAATACAGTACACTTATGTGTGTGTACATGCACATATGTATATACAGAACACACACATGCACATATGCATATACAATGCATATACATGTGCCTATGCATATACAGGTCCTATACACGCATTTGTGCATTTACAGGGCCTATACACATGCCTATGCATGTACAGTACATATACACCCACATGTGCTTACATTTGGGGGAGGGTACATGCAGCAAAATTGAGTTGAAAATGCAGCAAAATTAAGTTGGCAATTCTAGAAGAGGGTTCGAATGTATTATTTGCACACTTTTTCAACTTTTCTGTAGGTTTAAAATTCTCTTAAGAGAAAAATGTCTCATTCATTTGTCAGACTGCTTATGTAATGTGATGTGGGTGGCCAGTGCACGTGACATCCAGCTTCTGATTTCATAATCACGGTGAGAATTGTTCTCCTTCCTCCTATACCTATGCCAAGCAAGTGAACTGTCTTCTGCACTTCTCCTCAGGGTGTGCTTTCTCTGGATTTGGTCTTGTCTCAACCCCCTCCTGTGATCTTGGAATTTGTATGCTGGCCCCCAGCCCCTCTGGCTGTTGGAAAGAGAGCCCTCCCGTACCTCAGAGGAGCTTTCATTTCTCTTTCATTTATCTGGATTTCCCTTACAGTTTTGCCAGTTCAGCAACACAATTAAGACAATATTTTATCCAGCTTTCAAGAAAGACGTTCTGCAGCTATAGGATTGCAGAGGATATTTCCTCTTCTGTACTAATGATTCCCTTTTCTGTTATGTCTAATCTATAGTTTGAAATATTAATGGCTATGTATTCATACTCTGTTACCTGAAGTTGTAGGAGGTTTTTATATGCTGCTAAGGCTTTCTGTTGATTCCTTCTGAGTGGGGTTTCCATTTTGGATGATGAGTTTACTTTCTGGAAGGATGTTCATCACAAACCTCTGCAGCCTGGTTGAGGGCTTTTCTCTCCAGAGAAGTTCTGAACCTGCCCCTGCCAGGTGGTCCAGAATATTACTAACTTGTGATTTATTTTTATGTTCATTTACTGTCTTGGCGGTGGGCAAGTGAGTTGCATACTTTGCTCTGTTGCACAGGCCCATACTTGCAAATCCCAAGGGAAGATTCCTGTTCACCCACAGCCCAGGATGGCCCTGTCGAGCTTCTCCACTGTCTCTCTGATGATGAACGGTCCCCTCCAGAGCCCTTTGAAAAATCCAAGCTAGGATTAGGGCTGTGCAATTCTACCTCCCTTCCTCAGACTCTCCTCTTCTGACCTTCCAGGAGTGAAAATGCAGCAATGGGCACTCACAATTCCCTGTAACCCTGACTGCCATGCTGAAACTGCCTTTGCAAAGTTAAAAACTGAAGAAATTATGACAGTGAAAGACATCAGAACTAACTGACTCTATCTTGCTTCTAACCTTTAAGCTGTCCTTGTTTATTCCTGGGCATAGGCCGAACTAACTTTGGGAAGGAATTTAGTGGTTCGACTGAAAAAAATTGCTAACAGCCCTCTCCTGCAAAGATCACCTTCTTGCCTGGGGACCAGTCTGCTTTTGCAGGACCAACAAATTAGCTACAAGATTAGAAATTAGTTTAGCAGTTATGCAGCCTCTGGCTGCAAGAGTCTGAACCTCCCCAAATTGTTCCAGGGGATAACATCACTATTATAAAACATAAGATCAGCGCTCGAGATATTTTGCAGACCCTGCACTCAGTGGATCAGTTGACACCACTCAGACCCTGATAATCTGGCTCAACTGGTTCTGCCATTCCACCCAGGAACAAAAGACAGCAAGAGAAACTGACTTTGACCCCCTATAATTCCATCTCCAGTCTGACCAATCAGCACTGTCCACTTCCCAAGCCCCTACCCTACCAATTTATATTAAAAACTCTGATCCCCGAATGCTGGGGAGAACTTGGGGAGGCCGAGGCAGGAGCCCAGGAGTTTGAGACCTGAGCCTAAGGCCAGGAGTTTGAGACCAGCCTGGGCAACATGCTAAAACCCCGTCTGTACAAAAATTACAAAATTTAGCTGGACATGGTGGCACACGCCTATAGTCCTAGCTTCTCTGGAGGCTGAGGCGGGAGAATTGCTTGGGCCCAGGAGGTTGAGATGGCAGTTAGCCGTGATTGGGCCACTGTGCTTCAACCTGGGTGACAGAGTGAGACTCTGTTTCAACAAAAATAAAAAGAGTTCACCATTTGGGCTAATGTCGTTTCCCTTGCATGAGAACACTGGAGGTTCCTTGGAAAAACTGGACCAGAGAAAATCCAAATTGACTGATAGAGACTCTCCCCATAGATATCCTGATGAAGTTAATGGGGAAGCTAAATACTGTCCTGTTTCTGTGTTTGGAGAAAAGCTGTCAGTCAGAGGCCAGACCATGAGGTGTTAACCAGAGCAAGACTAGCACAAATTGTACCATTTCATTCCAGGGAATAGACATCTACTTGGTGCCAGCAGAACTATTAGTAATAGATGACTGCCTTCCTTGTGATAGTATATTTCTTACTTTGTGCCAGTATATGAGTAATACATGTTCAGTCTAGTAGATTTCAGAGATAAAACAATAATAGAGTCTGAGGAATAAGAAAGACTGATTTAAGGTGGAAGAAGGAAGGCTTAAACATTGCCAGAGTGGGGGCAAAGCTGTCATGAGACAAGAGGTTTGTATGGATAAATTACTGAAAAGGTATTTTAATAACAGGCAACATAGTAAAAGTTATAAAATAGAGACCATCTTATATTTGCAGATTCGGGTGCTGTGTTTACATTTGGGAAAAGTAAATTTGCTGAAAATAATCCCAGTAAATTCTGGTTTAAAAATGATGTCCCTGTACATCTTTCATGTGGAGATGAACATACTGCTGTTGTTACCAGTTAGTATTACAATCCTGAATGAGGACAGTAATACTTAGAAAATTCTAAATATTATGTTATAGATACGCTGCTGTGTTTTAAACATGTTGAAAATATATCAAAAGTGTTGTTTTTTAGTTTGCCAGAGAATTCTTCACAAAATAAGTCATCAGGAGTGTCTTTTAAATTTTAAGTTTCCTTAGTATATTTAAGTATGATTTTCTATACACACAACTTTCTTGAAATGAATCTGTTTCAATATAATTAAAAAACTGTTGCTGTATAATTTTAGAAACTCTTTCCCACCTAATAGAATCTGGTTATACATAGATGAGCAAGGTAGCTTGTTTCAGCACAGAAAAGCAGTGACATTTTAAAAGTATAGCTTTTTATTGCTTTGTGATGACTCATCTTACATTGTGTGAAAAATGCTTCAGTTGATTATTTCTTTTTCCCTCCCACCAGGAAATAATAAACTTTATGTGTTTGGTAGTAACAACTGGGGTCAGTTAGGATTAGGATCAAAGTCAGCCATCAGCAAGCCAACATGTGTCAAAGGTTTGGGATCTTTTTACCTTTTCACAAACTGTATAAAGTGTTTTTATGTTGACCGTGTAGTTCTTTAATGTCATAAATAATAAAGCCTTTAGTTGTTTATTATCTGACATTTGCTTGAATATTATTAGCATTTAACTTATCTTTTATGTGATATTCAGAACTGCTTTTATATGTTAGGGTCTAAAAATCAGATTGATTTTAAATCCAGGGACCACAAAGGAAGTAATGATTTTACAGTATTGCATTTGAACATCCCTCCTCCTTTTTTTTTTTTTTTGCTTGTTTGTAAAACTACCACCTACATATTACTGTTCTTGTATATACAGAGAACAAACATATGTTAGAATTTTGAGCTTTTCTCATTTAATAGAGTTGTGGACATTATGCTTCTATTTAGTTGCTGGTTTTATAAAACATACTTATCCTGCTTTATATAGTGACTAGGTGAAGTAAATAAAACATCGAGGCTAGGGATTGATTAGTACTAGTGTAAAAGAACAACAGGACAAAATATTTGAAATCAGGAGTGTTCCAGAAAGTATTAGATATATAATACCCTTACAAAGCTTTCTGGATGTTATATGCAAAACCTCTGTTTGGGTATAACCTGTGAACATCAGCTAAACTTGAAAGGATGTTGGAGATTCCTTGAGATGTAGTAAGAGCAGTATTTTTTATCTTCCTGGCTAGATTTTAATTTCAGCTCAAAATGTCAGTGTAGCTTATCATATTCATGCTGTTTATGGGAATTGTTATGGAACTTTCAAAGTATTCCATGTGTTCAAAAAGTATTTATTGAGCACAGTCGAAGCACTTGGGGATATTCACAGTGACCATGACCCTTACTCTTAAATATCTTATCTAATAGAGAAGCTAACAGAATTGTTTAGACTATGGGATCCTTGAGACCAGGAATTCTGTCTTAGTCATCTTTTTGCAGCCCCTATGCCAAGCACTTAGGCGATGTTCTTTAAATGTTTTTTGAATATGTAGATGAATGAATGAACAGCTTTGATTCATATGTGTATACCTGTCAATATTGGTCTTTCAGTTTTTCATTGAATGTGATAGAAGATGAGCTTGATAACGGTGATAGCAGGTTAGGTAATGGATCAGATTGGTGAGGAGGCAGCATAAGAGAATGCAGTGAGTCTCAGCACATATTAACTACCTGTGAAGTTGTTTTTGGTTTTTTTCTTTTTTTTTTGAGACAGGGTCTCACTCTGTCGCCCAAGCTGGAGTGCAGTGGCGTGATCTCTGATTACTGCAGCCTCAACCCTCCTGGGCTCCAGCCATCCTCCCACCTCAGCACCCCCTCTCTGAATAGCTGAAACTACAGGCATGCACCACCACACCCAGCTAATTTTTGTATTTTTTTGTAGAGATGGGGTTTCACCATGTTGCTCAGGCCGGTCTGGAACTCCTGAGCTCAAGCCATCCACCCGTCTCAGCTTCCCAAAGTGCTGGGATAATAGGTGTGAGCCCCCACACCTGGCCTACCTATGGAGTTTAAAAATATACTCCATATTATATACTTCATCTGTATACTCCAAGTATATAGATGCCTAGCCCCTACTTTAGACCCACTGACTCAGATTCCCTAAGAATGGGGCTAAGCTATCTATATTGTATTCAAGCTCCACTGGTTATGATGGTACACAACCAGTTCTGAAAACCTCTGGTTTGCTAGTTAAGAACATTGACTTTGGAATCAGACAAGCCTGCTATTAAATCTCGGTTCTATCACTTAGTTACCATTTGTCCTGGACTACTGTTCATTTTCATTGCTGTGAAATAATTGTCCCATTTTTAAATATTTTTAGCTCTAAAACCTGAAAAGGTGAAATTAGCTGCCTGTGGAAGGAACCACATCCTGGTGTCAACAGGTATAGTGCTCAACCTATATGATTTCCTGACTGACTTTGAGAACTGAGGTCTCATTCCAGTAACGTGGTTTTGTAAAATTAATAGAGATTATACTTTGGCAACAGTAAAATTAGGGTTTTTAAAAATGTCAATGGCTAGTACACGTTTGCCTTTGCAAATATACACATAAATGTCAAATGGCTGAAGAAAAAGCTTCTCTTCTTGGATTATATCATGGGACAGCATCTCCTAACCTGTGTGTCCACCTTAGGGGCTGGTTATTCCTGTTCTTGCTCTTCTAGAACTCTTCCTTACTAAGGTTGAGTGGAAGGCACCCAGAAGGCTGTTGATGTGAGCGAGCACAATTCCCATCAAAATCCATACCAGCTTTTGTGTGTGTATATGTGTTTGTAGAAATTAACAAAGTGCTTCTAAAATTTATATGGAAAACAACTGACATAGAAGAGCCAAAACAATTTTGAAAAATAAGAAAATTAGAGGACTGGCACTACCTGATTTCAAGACTCACTGTAAAGCTGCCGTAATCAAGACAGTGTGGTATTGGCAAAAAGATAGACAAAGATTAATGGAACAGAATAGAGTCTACAGGTAGACCCATATATATATGCCCACTTGATTTTTGGCAGAGATGCCAAGGAAATTCAATAGAGAAAGGATAGTATCTTCAGCAAATGCTGCGATAACAATTAGACCTCCAGGACCTGACCACTGAGCAGTTCTTCCCACCACCTTCCCCCTACCCCCGCCCCACGCCCCCAACCACTTATTCTGTCTTCAGGATGTTTTCACTGTGTCAGCTGCTCTCCACCTCTCCATACCTTTCCCTTTCTGAAGTGTCTTTTCTCTTTCTCTTAGGGTTTTCAGATTATCTTTTGAGATCCCATTAAGTGTTACTTCTTCCATGGAACATTTCGTGACTGTTCAACTTTGTGTTCATTTATTTGTTTGACTTATTTCAATCTCACCAACTCAGGTTTGCTCCATGTGTGTTAAATTGTGCACTCCAATTTCATGTGACCTTGTATGTATTTTCTATTTGAAAGCTAGTCTTGTTTCCCCAATTAGGTTTCCTCTTTTCTTAAAAACAAAAAATAACAATAACAATAATTTTAAAATTTTTACTAACTCAGGCTGATTCTGCCCTCATTTCACCCTATAATTTAGCAAGGCTTTAACTTCATGTATATATCTATGATGTAGATAACTAATTATGTGTTAAAAATCTTCATTAATTTACAACTTACTGGAAATTTTGTAATTTAGACATGATGTACTTTTTATTTAATTAACAGAGTAATTAACAAACATGTTTACGTACTTTCAATGAGCCAAATGCTGTTCTAAGAATTTTACAAATCTCAACTAATTCAATCTTCATAACAACTCTATGAAGTAGGTACTATTATTATCCCCATTTTATAGATGAGGAAAATGAGGCACACAGAGGTTATGGCTTGCCCAAGGTCCCACATCTTTGGTAAGTGGTAAGCCAGAATTTGCACCCAAGCAGTCTGGCTCTGGAGTCTTTCCTCCTAAACAGAGTGCTATAGTGACTTCTTATTTAGGAAGTTAAAATGAATACTACATAGAATTATCATCTTTCTAATTAGATTCTTCTTGGATTTGCCTCGTTTTACTTATTTATACTATATCTTAGCTTTAATGGGCACAGAAGTTAAAATTAATGGACACATCTCTTTTAAAATAGATCTGCATTTTAAACTAGTTTGGAAGTTACTTTCCTTGTTTTTACTCTGAATTAATAAAGTACTATATTAGCAAGAAATACGTTCCATTCATTCTGTTCATTTCAGTTGCTAGTTACATTCTAGATTGATTTCTAACATCTCACAAAAATATGTGACCTTGCTTGTTTTGCTTTATTTTGACGATGAAATGAAGTTGTCTCCCAAATAATAGGATAATGATAGCTTTCAGCTTTCTTCACTGTGAATAGAGGAAATCCCTGCTCTCCACTGACCTGTCTCATAAAAAGGGGGACTCTATAGTCTATTGATGTTTTCTTTTCCATGTGCAGAAGGAGGCAGCGTATATGCAACTGGCGGAAATGATGAAGGACAGTTGGGGCTTGGTGACACTGAAGAAAGAAACACTTTTCATGTAATTAGCTTTTTTACATCCGAGCATAAGATTAAACAGCTCTCTGCTGGATCTAATACTTTAGCTGCCCTAACTGGTGAGGCTTGTTTCCTTTCCCGTAGATCAGTATATGCCAACTCAGTAAACTGAAGGGAGCATTGCTGTTTAGTTTTCTTTCATTGACTATCTATGTGTTTACAGAAGACATTTAAAATATAACTTTAAATCTTGACATATTGCAATTTTATGCTGATTTATGCTTATTTTATGCTTATTTGTGCTTATTTAAATGTACATTTAAAAAGTAATTGGCAAATAAGCTCTAAGCTATGCTCTCCGTCTACTCCTTTAGATATTCTTAAATATTATTTTCATTGTGTGCTCTTAAAGTTATACTTACAGTTTTAACTGAAGTTGCTATCAGAAACATCCACAGAAATCTATTGTAGCACATGATGTTAAAATGTGATTTGTAACAGTTATTGTACCTCTCTGCCCTCCCTACCAAAAGCCCATATGAGACATTTCTTTAAAATTTGGAGCCAAGATCAGCTTGATCTCACTGAAGCTGCTGGTTAGCTGCTTTGTTTCAAGCAGGAGACTGTGTAACATGTGGTGTTACTCTATCAGGAAAGTCAGAGTTGTATCTGAAGCTCAATCCTTTAGATTTTGTCAGCCCTTAAGTTAGCATTTTGACATCCTTCTTTCAGTTGTTATTTTCATTTATTTGTTTTGCATTACTAAACCACTTCAAAATTTAAATTATTTAAAATATATAAATAAATCTTGAGAATTCCTTTCTAAAATATTTTTCCTAGATTTTTTCTGACATCAAAACCCTTATCAGAAATTATATAAGTTACCTATTTTTGACATGTTTTACATGATATTATATCTTCATTCTCTAAGGCTAGATTCTGTGTTTTCAGGTTTAAATTATAAGGAAAAAAATAGGTAGTGAAATACATTTCTTCTGTTCTTTTTTCCAAAACATCATTTCCACAGTGCTCTCAAGAGCAAGGTCTTCCAGGCTTTTTTGACCTGCAGGTGTCTAATGTGACCTGTGCTGTCTTCCAGTTCAGTTGCAGGTAGACTGCTTGGAAGGAGGAGAACATTTCTGTTTAGAGACATTAGAATGGGAATGGCCAGGACTTAAGTGATTTACAATCAGGCTGTTCTGTGTTCTTTATCATTATAGAAGTATTTCACAATATAAATTGAACTCTTAAGTAGCTAACTGGTGTAAATGTCTTAGTAGTACTTTGTTGTTAAGATACATAATTTTTATAAACTATAAAATAAATGGTCTTTTGGAAGTGTAATAGCTTCAGAGCCTGACTACCTTTTAAAATGTTTTCTCCCCCTTGTATTTTTCTTTATAGAGGATGGAAGACTTTTTATGTGGGGTGAAAATTCCGAAGGGCAAATTGGTTTAAAAAATGTAACTAATGTCTGTGTCCCTCATCAAGTGACCACTGGAAAACCTGTCTCCTGGATCTCTTGTGGATATTACCATTCAGCTTTTGTAACAAGTAAGACACATTTTGAAGTCATCATGTTATCTCCCACTTCTATGTTATTATTAAGTTAATAATGAAATGATGTAACATATTCTCTGGTTCTATAGAAATAATGCCATGGTTGTCTATGTAATGAAATTGTTTTGGTCTGTTTTAGGTCACAGTATTTCCCCATTTATATAATAAGAGTTCATAATTTCAAACTGTGTCTGACATGATCACTTTCTAGGTGAATGTAGAGAGCTCAGCATGGGATATGGTTTCCTTTGGTAGGACTTTCTCAGCATTCCCAACTTCTCCCTTTCTTGGACCTACTGGCAACCTTTTCTATCTTAGTTAAAATATTTGAAATGTTGGGCTCTAGCTGTTATAGTCTATATCTACACTAGTAATAACAGGAAGTGTGATTATGACTTTGCATCTAATTGATGGGATTTTTTTAATAGTAAAAATACCTAGAGGAAATAGTTTATGGACCCTCTTAGACAAATCTTTAAAGATTTATTTTATACATTTACTCTTTATTTCGTGTACCACAGACTCAGGGTTAGAATGTGGTAATTCACCCATCTCAGTGCCCCCCAAAGTTACCAATGAATTGGCAGCAGCATGATACCAAGACAGAGTAAACCTGAGTTTGTCAGTATTTTTCACCACTGCATCCCTGGTGTCTTGAACAAACTGATAATCAATAAATATTATTGAATGAGGGAGAAAGTGAATGAATGATGAATTGATTGCATTCCTTGGGGCAACACTACCTACCAACTTACTGGCAACTTTTGGCTCCTGGGGTTGGTATAGTCTGTACTTGCTTTGTTCATGAAATAAAAAACAAGAAACAAAAACACAAATGGGAAAAAAAGCCAGCCAAACAATAAAAATACCAAGCAAAAGCGTTGTTTTATATTTGGACTTTCAGAAAACTGCCAGAATGAATTGTGTGAATGAACTCTGCATTAGCCATTAGGTGAACAAGTGGAATAGTTCATCTTAACCAACAGGCATTACATTGAGCTTTTTTTTGGTGTGTTTTTATGCTTTTTTTAAAAATTAAAACCCAGCTTTATTGAGATATAAGTCACATACCCTACAATTCACCCATTTAAGGTGTATGATGGAATGTTTTTTAGTATATTCACAGGTTTGTACATAAAATGAACTTTTATACCAAGCATTTTGCTGAGATTCATTTACATCAGCTGATATGAACTGTCAGTAATTTTCACACTAGCCATTATTTTATGACTTTAATCACTTAAAGCAACTTTTTACAAATTTTGGAAATAACTCAAGTATAAGGGGTTTTACTTAATATGTATTTTATGATAGATGAAAATGTTATATAGAAAAGCATTTTTTTCTCTTTGTATGTTGAATTTGTAGATCAGAAAAAACATTAATTCTTTATTTTTAATTTTTAGTATTTGTGGGTACATAATATATATATATAGTAGGTACATTTTATATATATATATGGAATACTTGAAATGTTTTTATACAGGCATGTGATGGGTAATAATCACGTCATGTAGAATGGGGTATCCATCCCCTCAAGCATTTACCCTTTGTGTTACAAACAATCCAATGATACTCTCTTAGTTATTTTAAGATGTACAGTTATTTTGATTGTAATCATCCTGTTGTGCTATCAAATACTAGGTATTATTATTTCTAATTTTTGGACCCATTAACCACTCTCCTACACACACCCCACTCCCCTTTCTAGCCTTTGGTAACGATCCTTCTACTCTTTATTTCCATGAGTTTGTTTTGATTTTTATATCCCACAAATAAGTGAGAACATGCAGTATATGTCTTTCTGTGCCTGTTTTATTTCATTTAACATAATGACTTCCAGTTCCATCCATGTGATTGCAAATGACTGGATCTCATTCTTTTTCATGGCTGAATAGTACTCTGTGGTGCATAAGTACCACATTTTTTCTTTTTTTTGAGACAGAGTCTTGCTCTGTTGCCCAGGCTGGAGTACAGTAGTGCAATCTCAGCTCACTGCATCCTCCGCCTCCCGGGTTCAAGTGATTCTCCTGCCTCAGCCTCCTGAGTAGCCGGTATTACAGGCGCCAACCATCATACCCAGCTAATTTTTTGTATTTTTAGTAGCAACAGGGTTTCACCATGTTGGTCAGGCTGGTCTTGAACTCCTGACCTCAGGTGATCCACCCACCTTGGCCTCCCAAAGTGCTGGGATTACAGGTCTGAGCCACCGCGTCCAGCTCCACGTTTTCTTTATTCAGTCATCTGTTGATAAACAGTTAGGTTGCTTCCAAATCTTGGCTATTGTGAACAGTGCTGCAACAAACATGGGAGTGCAGATATCTCTTTGATATACTGGTTTCTCTTCTTTTGGGTACATACACAGCAGTGGGATTGCTGGATCATATGGTAGCTCTGTTTTTAGTTTTTTGAGGAACCTCCAAACAGAATAGTTTATTTCCTAATAAAAATGCAGAACATATTACTGAGATAGTTATGTTTAAGACTTTCTACAGATTTTTCACCTACTAGTATGTTTAAATGCTCATGTTCGTATTTTAAAGTCATGTTCTCAATTCAAGTTCATATTATAAATTATATAAAATATTCAATTTTTAGATGTTATAGGTAAAATCTATGGAGTTTTCAGGTATTATCCCTGATTTCTGTGTCTTTTCATCTGATATGTTAATGGTTGGGTCTGAGCATTTCAACCAATGATTCACTGATTTAGGTGTAGTACAATAGGGGATATAAGCAAATGAGTTGGGGTCATGGGAACTGGGGGCAGGAATTTGTGGAGCAATCTTCAGAGACTGGAGAATAGAGACTTGGCAGTGTGCTTAAGATCAGAATCCTGGGGAAGGTAGCTATCAGAGCCAGGTAGATAGTTTGAAGAATCCAGATTTTATAAAAATTAATAGACCTAAGTGAAGTAGATATAATTGATACGAAATGACCTATTTGTTCTTCATGATATTTCTTCATATTTCTTATAAATAAGAAAAAGACCTTGAAATTAAATAAAACATTTTATATGGATTAAAAGCACTCACCTTCCCCTTTAAGGAAGGTCCTACTGATAAGCTACAGGAAATATCTTTTCTTACCCTTTATAGCAAGCTCGTCCAACACGCAGCCCAGGATGGCTTTGAATGTGGCCCAACACAAATCGTAACCCTTCTTAAAACATGAGATTTATGCACAGACCTTTTCTTTTTTTAGCTCATCAGCTATCATTAGTGTTAGTGTATTTAATATGTGGCCGAAGACAATTCTTCCAGTGTGGTCCAGGGAAGCCAAAAGATTGGACACCCTTGCTTTATAGGTAAAACATTTTACTTTAAAAAGTTGACGCTGTGAGAAACCTCAGCAACTTACTATGTAAAAGTCATTTTAAATGATATTTCTTACAATACCAAGCTGATTAAAATGTAGTACCTGCCATTCTGGAGTTTACAATCAAACTATAGGATGTATAGTTTTCCATGTACAAAGCATTTTCAAGTATAAATATATTTCATTTCATCTCCCAACCACTCTGAGAGAGAGGTGGTGGTATCTCTGATTCCGTATATGCAGGCAGGATTCGAGCACAGTTTTATTCAAGGTGATGCTGCAATTGAGTTGCAGAATCAGAATTTGAACTCCAGTCTTCCAGCTCTAAAAGCCAGAACAACTTCTGCTGACATGCAGTTTCTCTCCATGTACAAGAGGAAGAGGAGGATGTGGTAGCAACTAATAATGACCAGGCACTGATTGTGTTCTAAGTGCCTTTGAATGCATTAATTCAGTTATTCCTATGAAACAACGCTATCACATAGGCACTTTTATCCCCATGTTACAGGCCTAGCGATTGAACAACTTGCTCAGTATGACTGAGTAAGTGGCAGAATCCAGATGCAAATAAGGCAGTCTGACTCTGTAGCATATACTTTTCACTACTGTGCTAGACCAATAACTGCAATATACAGCAGACCATGATTGGTAACATAAGACAGTTGATAGCAGAGTCTTACGTGAGATCAAGAAAGAAAAAATATTATTTCTTGTTAAGGACATCAGGACATATTTCAGAGAAAGGGTGATACTTGAGATTAACCATGAAAGATGGAAGCAACTCTGAGAGAGACAGAGAGGAGGGAAGAACAATCCAGGCAGAGACATAACATGTGCAGAGATAAAGAGACAGAAAAGTAAATCATGTATTTGGAGATTATTGCATAGTTGAGTTTGTTTAGAGGTTGTTTGTTTAGAGGTTAGGGATCATGGATCCTAAAGGAATGTGAACCCCTAAAATGATATGCTAAATTTGGTAGGTGCATTTTTTTTTTTTTTTTTTTGGGCCAGGTCTCAGTCTGTTGCCCAGGCTGGAATGCAGTGGCATAATCACGGCTCACTGTAGCCTAGACCTTCTGGGCTCGAGTGATCCTCTCACCTCATTCCCCTGAGTAGCTGGGACAAAGATGCATGCCACCACACCCAGCTAATTTTTGTATTCTTTGTAGAGACTGGGTTTCACCATGTTGCCCAGGCTGGTCTCAAACTCCTAGACTCAAGCTATCTGCCAGCCTCGGCCTCCCAAAGTGCTGGGATTACAGGTGTGAGCCATCACACCCTGCTGGGATGTGTACTTTTTTTATAGCGCTGTCATCAAATTCTCAAGGGAGGATGTGACTCAAAAGAGAGTCACCAGCTTGGGAGTAGATAGAAATATGACTGGTTAGTAGTCCAGGGACCTAATATGGAAGGTCTCTTGTAACAGTCTGCAGTTTATACTTGATACATGTATTTTTTTTTTATTTGGAAGTGTCATAATTAGAGCCTTGTTTTTGGAAGATATAGCTGATGTTGTGTGGATATGTTAGACTAGAGTTAGGAAAGACATTTGGAAAACTTGATCCAGGTGAAAATTCATGTTAAGGTGTAAAGGGAATCAGGAATCTATAGACAGAAATGGAGAGAGACTCATCAGGACTTAGGAACCAGTTTCCTATGGGAGGCAACAAGCGTGGGAGAATGGAAGGGTGCTAACTTACTGGGCACCACTTTTGTGTCAGTGTTTGCTAAATACTTAATAGAAAACTGTGGTCCATGAAACTTCATTTTCTGTGCAGATCAATTCAGAAAATCAATATAGCTGTGTTTACAGTATTTGAGCAAGTTTCAAGTGGTGCATATCTTGTGCATTGGCTGTCCCACACCTCCCCGAAGTTCCGTGATTTTCTAGAAGAACTCACAGTCTTCAATAGCAGATTATACTTATGAATAAGATTTATTACAGCAGAGGATACAAAGCAAAAAGAGAAAGTGGGGAAAACATAAGCATCTACAGTGGAGTGCAGAGAAGTCGTGCTTGGACTTCCTAGTACTTTCTCTTAGGAAACCACACAGGGCATGTTTTCTTCTTAGCAGTGAACTACAGGGACATGTGTGGAATGTCTCTGCTCAGGGAAACCCATTCTGGTGCTTCCAGGGGATTTAGGGGGCTGGTCATATAGGCACCACCTGCTAGCAACTGGCCACAGCAGCTGAAACGCAGGACCTTCAGTAATGAAGCCAGGTGCACATCATCAATGTTAATGTTTGTGCAAGCAGCCCTGAGAAACCTAATCTGGCATAGTTCATTGCTCTGGTATATATAACAAAGTCATTAATCATTCATATAAAGAACACTCCAGGGGCCACCTTCTCAGGGGTTGGGCAAGGATGAATCATGGTTCTCTCAGAGACTTGCAAAGAATAAGCAAGCAGATCTGCTCTGTTGTCTCTTTGCTCATACCAATGGTGATGTGTTCTATGTCATTCTTGAGATTGGACCATATACTTACACAAGGTTTTTAAATTCTACTTTATAGAACTCAGTTAATTGCATAGAAATGAATAAGAAAGTTCTTGCTTTCAAGAAGTTCACAGTCATAATACAGTGCGATAAATGTAATAAAGAAGCAAATTAATAGTGTTAGTATGGACAGGGCAGTGATTAAGTGTCAGGAACTCTTTGGTAAGCGTCTTTGGAGGAAATGCCATCTAAATGGGTAAAATCTGCTATCTTAAGATTTACTTAACATATTTACTACACACATAAGTGAGTTTTCTAAACCAGTTTCATATAAAGCAATTATTCATTCATTTATTCCACAAATATTAAGTGCTTGTTCTAGACACTGCTAATTTGGGGATACCATAGGGAGCAAGACAAAATTCATGTTTTTATGGGAGCTTTAAGTAAGTAGAAGACACAAGATATTCTTCACTTTTGTGAAAGCACTAAAATGATTTCTAGTTGTTTATTAGTAATGGTAGTCATGATTTTTTCATGAAAATTACTGGATTAAAATAATCAAGGGGAAAAGAAAATCTAGCTTTATTTCCTTATCATACAGTGAAAATATCTCAAGAAAGGTCAAATGTATTAAGTTATTCTTGTCAAAACATTTTTTGAAGGTAAGATCAGCTTTTTGTTCATATGTATGTCATCATTAATCACTGTACTTTTCCTTCAATAGCAGATGGTGAACTATATATGTTTGGAGAACCTGAGAATGGCAAGTTAGGTCTTCCTAATCAGCTCCTGAGCAATCACAGAACACCCCAGCTGGTGTCTGAAATTCCTGAGAAGGTGATCCAAGTAGCTTGTGGCGGAGAGCATACTGTGGTTCTCACAGGTATGTATGGAGTCCACTGTTCTGTTCCCTGCTTTCTGTAGAGACTAATGAAACTTTTTTAATGTTCATTTTTTTTATTGTGATAAGAATACTTGCTATAAGAACTACCTTCTTAATAGATTTTCAAGTGTATAATACAGTATTTTTATATGTAGGCACAACCATTGTACAGCAGGTGTCTGAAACTTATCTTGAGTAACTGAAACTTCATGCCCACTGTACGGCAACTCGTCTTTCCCGCCTCCCCTCAACTCCTGGCAACCACCATTCTGTTCTTAGCCTCTATGAGTTTGACTCTTAGATACCTCGTGTCAGGTGGCTTTGCATCTCTTTCCATTAAGATTCTCACTTTTGGTCGGGCATGGTGGCTCACGTCTGTAATCCCAGCACTTTGGGAGGCCGAGACGGGCGGATCACGAGGTCAGAGACCATCCTGGCTAACATGGTGAAACCCCGTCTC
>NW_012118465.1:932129-932473 GCF_000951035.1 Colobus angolensis palliatus | reverse complement strand
AAAAAAAAAAAAAAAAAGATTCTCACTTTTGGGGCCTGGTGCAATGGCTGACACCTGTAATCCTAGCATCTTGGGAGGCCAAGGCGAGCAGATCTCTTCAGCCTAGGAGTTTGAGACCAGCCTGAGCAACATGATGTAACCCCAACTTTACTAAAATTAGCCAGGTGTGGTCTCAGCTAGACCTTGTCTCCAAAAAAAAAAACAACCCAAAAAGATTCTCATGCTTTATTTCTGTACTTAATATATATTTCTGGTCTATGGAATAATTTTTTTAAGTATAAAAAAATGAATTCTGCTAATGTAATTTACATTTTCATGACCTTAACTTTTTTTTTTTTTTTTTT
>NW_012118465.1:929218-931449 GCF_000951035.1 Colobus angolensis palliatus | reverse complement strand
TTTTTTTTTTTTTGAGACGGATTTCACTCTTGTCATCTAGGCTGAAGTGCAACGGCCCGATCTTGGCTCACTGCAGCCTCTGCCTCCTGAGTTCAAGCAATTCTCCCACCTCAGCCTCCTGAGTAGCTGGGGTTACAGGCACCCACTACCATGCCCAGCTAATTTTTGTATTTTTAGTAGAGAGGGGGTTTTGCCATGTTGGCAAGACTGGTCTCGAACTCCTAACTTCAGGTGATTCAGCCGCCTCAGCCTCCCAAAGTGCTGGGATTACAGGCGTGAGCCACCACATCTGGCCTGACCTTAACATTTTTAATGGCAACATTTTCCATTATTTTTAGTTCATTTTCAGGGACAAACAATTTTTCTTATATATATGTTTTCTATATTTATCTAAAATTGACATTTTTCCTGAAATGCCTTCTTTTGGAGAAGCTTTTCGTTCAAGCTGTTTTCTACATGACATTGATAGTTCTTTCTTTTTGTGATATTTACAGTGTATAACTTGGGAATTTCTTTGTAGTTGTATGTTCTGTTATAGTAATTCATTAAGAAGTGGTAAGGTTTTAAATTACAGATAATAAAATAAAGTTAGGACTTTAATAGTAATGTTACTTTTGGGATCTGAATTTCATATTTGTTATGACATGTCATTTCTCAGAATTCTAATCACTGTATTGAAATATACTCACTACTTGCTAATATGTTTACTAAATTGATGCTTCCAAATTTTTTTCAACATTAGATTTATTTTAGATGAGTAACGTACATAATACAATTAGGTAGTGAATTATTATATTTTTTGCACAAAAATTAACAGTTTGTGAAGTCACCACTTAATCTTTAGTAGCCCAAAGTTAGAAATGTTGCAGACAAATTTTGAATAATATCCAATTCTAAGATGATATGCCTAATGTTGCCAGGTAAGGGAAGAATATTTTATCTTTTTATTTTTTTCTCTGATGTTACTTTTCCTCAACTTCCTATTCCAGCCCCAGTCGTGGTTATTAAGCTTTAGTTACTAGATGGAATCTTTTCTAAGTTAGAAATAATTTTTTTTCAAAACTTATACTCTAAATTTGGAAATAATTCTGAGGTTTAAGATTTTTTTTTGAATTCCTGTTGAAAAAGTGAATTTTTATATAATTTCAAAAATGTCCTAAAAATTAAACTTTGAAATTAATTTTTAAACATTATCTGAAAATTCATTCTATAGACAGAAATGCAACTTTATATGTTATATATTTTCTCTAGTTTATACAAAGATTATAGAAAGAATGAATAGGTCATTCAGGGTTATTTTAACAGATACAAATGCTGATTGTATAATAATAGTGTCTTCAACCATTCATTATAAAATATTTTTCTATAAAGTAAGCAACAAGATCATCTATGATACTTTTAATGAAAGCTTAATTCTTACTTTTATATTCTTAATTTAAAATAAACGCACTTAAGGATGATATTTTCTTGTGGTTTTAAAGACATTTAGCTTTCTGTGGTCTTTGTTCTGAGCTTAAGTATAATCTTTCCAGAAATTGATCGCTCTCTCCAGATTTTTGCAAGCTTTGGGATCTCATACACCAGGAAAGTTTTTTAAATTTTGAGATGCATCTATTTGACAGACCTGGAGTAGTTATTGTTTGCCACTAAGATTTCCACTACAGATGCAAGAAAGAAGTGTCCTTGCATTTCCTGTCTGATTGTGGCAGCCAACATTGAATGGGGGAATACAGGAGAAAAACTTGGCAATACAGGGAAAAAAACATGAAGAGATAATTTTTACAGTTCATAAATAATTTTGTAAACAGTGAAGAGCTTGTGTTACAATCCAGAGAATAACCTCAAATTTGAGTTTAAAAAATTATGAGAACCAATAGATGGTTGTCAGCTTCTGATTCACATTTGCCTAAATATGGGCATTGAAAAAAATGACTGTTTGCACTATCATATCATAAAATCAGGAATATTTTCAAAATAGAAAGCTCTTAATTGTATAATTAAGAACACCTCCTTAAACTGTATAAATGTATCTGTATGGAAATTTCGCTACTTTGCCTGTTTTTCACATTTCTCCATGGACCTGTGCAGGCTTTATTATGAGCCCGCCCTGGTGAGGAACCTGATTCTGGAACACAGTATAGGCAGAATTTTAAAAATATTTAGTCCTAGCTGATGAAGAAATGGACCTGAAGAGTATATTGATCATCAGTGTGACTAAATACTAAACTGGA
>NW_012118465.1:918967-922838 GCF_000951035.1 Colobus angolensis palliatus | reverse complement strand
TACGTTTTCTGGACAGCCGCACACGGATTCGGTATGGGACATTCCTTATTCCTTTGGCCCAGACAGCTTTGTTGAGCCTGGTATCGATGCGCACATCTGGAGTTCCCATCTCCTTCATGGCAAATTTCCGAATCTCTTTGAGTGCCCGAGGGGCACGCTTCTTGAAGCCCACCCCATGGATGCGCTTGTGAATGTTGATGGTGTATTCTCGGGTCACCACCTCGTTGATGGCAGAACGGCCCTTTTTCTTCTCGCCACCCTTCTTTGCGGGAGCCATTCTGCCGGGTCCAAGTTGGAAAGGAAAAAGCGAAGAGATAATTTTTACAGTTCATAAATAATTTTGTAAACAGTGAAGACCTTGTGTTACAATCCAGAGAATAACCTAAAATTTGAGTTTAAAAAATTATGAGAACCAATAGATGGTTGTCAGCTTCTGATTCACATTTGCCTAAATATGGGCATTGTTTGCACTATCATATCATAAAATAAGGAATATTTTCAAAATAGAAAGCTCTTAATTGTATAATAAAGGATACCTCCTTAAACTGTATAAATGTATCTGTATGGAAATTTCACTACTTTGCGTGTTTTTCACATTTCTCCATGGACCTGTGCAAACTTTATTATGAGCCAGCCCTGGTGAGGAACCTGGTTCTGGAACACATTATAGGCAGAATTTTAAAAATATTTAATCCTAGCTGATGAAGAAATGGACCTGAAGAGTATATTGATCATCAGTGTGACTAAATACTAAACTGGATTGCTAAGAGAGTTATGGAATATTTTGTAAGACCTTAAGGAAAGAATAGCTAATCACCTGTTCCAATTTCTTTCACTAAAGAAAAGCACTTGGATTAGATTATTCTATGAAGGGCCTTCCCAGCCTTGTTTTTCTATATGTCTATAACTCTTACCTTAAAATCTATTAGAGGATCATTCATTAAACTATTTTTAAAACAATTTAGTTCATATCTGATGAATTTATTTCAACTATAGTATTTGCACATGACCACGATAGGTTAGAAAATAAAACTGGTTGTAGTGATAGGGTGGTTATAGTTTCTCCTTGGGATCAGGGAAACCATGGACCACTGTGGAAAAAGTCTGAGGCTGGAACTTGGTACACACTAAGTGAGGCAGAGTGGTATTTGTAATGTTGTAAGTCATCCACAGCACTTACCAAGAGACAAGAAAGGCCAGTTGTAAGATGGGGTTCACAATGAAGTCGGGGTCCTGAGGCAAATGAGAATTTATCTTAACTTCTAAATTATGTTTGGATAAACTTAAGTTTTCTGCAGATTAACAAATTATTCATTCTGAAATCAAATATATTCTGTGAAATTACAGTAATGTTGATCTGAAGCTAACTGATCAAATCTGTTTTCCTAATGTAATATTGCTTATTAACATTAAATTATGTTGTTAAATGTCACAAAGGTGATATGACCAAAAATTCTATTGGTTGTTAAATATAATGTCCTTAAATAAGAGCGCCTTAGATCCTTTTTATAAAATAGAAACTGCTGTCATCACTAATATCCAAGCACCTGAATGGGAGCCTACCAGGATACTGAACAAAACTTTTGTAATATGATTCAGACTGCCTAAACAGCCTCATTTCACAGGCTAATTAAAGTCAGTCTAAAAAATGTAGAGTAATTGTTGGTCAGTTAGAGATAGATAGTTGTTTTAATTTACCCAGTATTCTACTGTTAAGCTGAACATGTAGAACTGGAAATATGCCATGTGATTATGAATTAAACTAAGATGGTTTTTTAATATTAAAGATCTGTTTTGCCATTGCCTCAATATGGCTTCATATCCTTAATACAGCATATTTTCTTTAAGGAGTAATCTATTTGTCTTATTTATGAAGCAAACATTTTTATTAGAAGAAATTGTAAAACCACATGACCATAGACAGTTATGTTTTCATTTGTAACCCCTATTGATAGAATGAGTTGATTACTTTTTAGAAAAATGTTCTTTACAACAGAATGTCATATTATGTTTTCAAATCTGCCTGAATGTTTTCTCTTTTAATCCTGTCAGCAACTCTATTAGATAGGGATTATAACATCAGAGAATCTAAGTAACTCACCTGCTTGCCACAGCTAGTAATAATGAAGGTTTGGGTTCTGGCATGAATACCAAGCTCTTACCCTTCCTCCTGTGATAGGAGAATCTCAATGTACTAAACTCAGAGTACTAAGGAGAAGTGACTAATGTAATCGACACTGCGCATCCTAATGCAGCAGCCAGAAGCATGATGTCTCTAAAAGGACCCTTTCATCACCACTCTTGTATCCTGTTTTTGTACTTTTTCATTTCTAGAAAACATATGACATAATATTTAATGAGTTACTGGAAGTCCTTTGGAATCACTTCAAAATATCAATGTAAAGAAAAGCTTTTCCCCTCCTATTATAGTTGCATTTCCTAGTAAAGAAACTTTACTTGTGAATAAATGTAGCATATGTACTATCAGTTTTAATTCTCAAGACAATTCTCTGAAATTGGGTTTTATAAAATAGATTATTAAACTACTTGTATTTTGTTTTATTTTATTTTCGAGATGGAGTCTTGCTCTGTTGCCCAGGCTGGAGTGCAGTGGCGTGATCTCGGGTCACTCCACCTCCTGGGTTCAAGCGATTCTCCTGCCTCAGCCTCCCTAGTAGCTGGGATTACAGGTGTACACCACCACGTCCGGCTAATTTTTGTATTTTTAGTAGAGACAGGGTTTCACCACATTGGCCAGACTCTTCTCCAACGCCTGACCTTAGGTGATGGGTAAACTACTTTTAAAAGGAAGAAGTTTTTCTGTAGGAGACACTGTTCACTTTTTATTTGACATAGTGAATTAGCTTAATGACAGTTGGTACTTTCTTTTTTATTTTTTGAGATGGAGTGTCACTCTCTCACCCAGGCTGGAGTGCAGTGGTGCAATCTTGCAATCTTGGCCCACTGCAACCTCTGCCTCCTGGGTTCAAGCGATTCTTGTGCCTCAGCCTCCCGATGTAGCTGGAATTACAGATGCGTGCCATCATGCCCAACTAATTTTTGTAATTTTAGTAGAGATGGGGTTTCACCATGTTGGCCAGGCCAGTCTCGAGCCTGGCCTCAAGCAATCCACCCGCCTTGGCCTCCCAAGGTGCTGGGATTACAGGCGTGAGCTACCGGCCGATAGTTGGTACTTTTTGAGCCGATGTAATTATGGGGACGTTTCATGGAGTTCCCTGACTTATGTGCCTTGTATCATACCTGTTACTTACCTAACTTTTATGTTTATGTATAAAAGATAAAATCATACCCATGTCATAATTTTTATAATTATGTACCTTTTCATTTTTCTCTTCCTTCGTCATTGAAGGATTTATTCTTCAATGTTAAATATTCTTAAATGGTTTTTTTTTCCCCAGAGGCACTTAACCTTCACCATAAAAGGTTGAATGTCACAATTTTTCCAGATATGATGGTAACAGTGTCTGCTTCCATAATCCTTCTCTTGTATTTGCCCCTTTCATTTCAGAGGATGCTGTGTATACGTTTGGCCTGGGACAATTTGGTCAGCTGGGTCTTGGCACTTTTCTTTTTGAAACTTCAGAACCCAAAGTCATTGAGAATATTAGGGATCATACAGTAAGTTATATTTCTTGTGGAGAAAATCACACAGCTTTGGTAACAGGTATGGATTAGAATTTCTGTTATATATTTATAGAACGGGGTATATTTTATTACAAAATAAATTATATATGAAATGAATGTATCTAACTTAAGTAAAGGAATTAATGACTGAGAAAAATGGAATTCCATGTTTACTATTCCAAAGTATAAAGTCGTGAGCTCCTTTTTATTATTTTAATTCAATTTA
>NW_012118465.1:911545-914472 GCF_000951035.1 Colobus angolensis palliatus | reverse complement strand
AAGAGTCTACAGCCTGGTCAACATGGTGAAACCCCATCTCTACTAAAAAAAAAAAAAAATACAAAAATTAGCCGGCGTGGCAGCGCATGCCTGTAATCCCAGCTATTGAGGCTGAGACAGGAGAATCACTTGAACCCAGGAGGCAGAGGTTGCAGTCAGCCGAGATCGTGCCACTGTACTCCAGCCTGGGTAACAGAGCGAGACTCCATCTCAAAAAATAAATAAATAAAGAGTCCAAACACTGACTATCACTTATTTACAGGGAATCCACTTATTTTTGTAAATTTATTTTTATACTTGCCACCTTACTGAATTATATTATTATTTCTAATGATCTTTCAGTCAGTTCTCTTGGATTTGCTTAGTATGCAGTCACTTTTGCCATCTTAAATCGGAGGTCCCCAAAGGTAACCCAATTGTTTCCCAGCTTAAAACCATTCATTTTCCTTCTTAATGTCCTTAAGATAAAAGTTCAAAAGTTCTTCATCTGAACTAATAGGACACTCCCTTTTCACCTCTTCAGACTCATCTCCTACCACTTTGGTGCTCCAGGCATATTAGTTGCCTTTCAGTTTCTTGCCCAAGCCATGTTTGCTCTTGATTCAGAGGCTTTCTATGTACTGCTGACTGCCTGAAGACTTTTTGCTCCCTTCTTCGTGCCACTTAAACCTTACTCATCCTTTAGGTTTCCCTTTGAAAGCCTTCCCTAATCCCCAGACTAGAGGAAAATTCCCCTGCTTTGCACCATATTAACCGCCCCCTTACTTCTGCTTCCCTGGCACTTACCCCAGTTGAGATGGAGGGTATGAAGGAGCGGCTTGAAGAAAGGAGTGTGAAGGTTCGTAATAGCTGCTATGTCAGTAAGCAAAAGGGCTAACTGGCGAGAAGTGACAAGATTAATCATCATCGTTGTGGGCCCAGTTTCAGAGGGGACCTAAGTTTTGGTATAGGAATTAGTTAGCATTGTTGGCTTATGGCATTTACTTCAACAGTATTCCTCAGCCCAGGAGCCAGATTGTTACACTAAGCCAGTTGTAGAGATTTTATGCACATCCCACTCCCCAAGTCACATGACAACATTTGGAGACATTTTTTAATGGTCATGGCTGCAGAGTGGAGTTGTCCTACTGGCATTTAGTGGGTAGAGGCCAAGGATGCTGCTGAACATCCTACAGTGCACAGGACAGACCCACACGACCATGAATTATCTGGCCCCAAAGGTCAATAATGCCAAAGTTGAGAAACTCTGATCTATCAGTGACCTCTGGAAAAAGGAAAATAGACTGTGTTGGGATGTAGGGGTCAGAATACAAGCATCTCCTTCTCCTTCCCTTGGAATATATGATGTGTATCTCAAGCTTGCATGCTGTATTGCTGCTGCTCCACACACTGCCTTGCATGACGGATCATCAGCTTCACAAACCACCAAGGTTAATTGATTTATTCTCAGAATATTTGTTGCCTGATGTTACATGAAGGACCACAGAGACCATAGAGAGTGTGGAAAGATCAATAGATTCAATAATAAATTGCAAGAATAAATTCAATGCAGAATTTGAGGGGGATAATTATAATTGCAGTATGAGTTAACATATTTATCTGTTTACAAATAGATCCATACAAGTAACACTTTTATAATTCTCTTCATTATTTTTGCATTTTAGATATCGGCCTTATGTATACTTTTGGAGATGGTCGCCACAGAAAATTAGGACTTGGACTGGAGAATTTTACCAATCACTTCATTCCTACTTTGTGCTCTAATTTTTTGAGGTTTATAGTTAAATTGGTAAGGCTATCACATTTCCCTGTTTATATTTTCATATTACTGTATTTGAATCTTTCAGTATTTCATAGAAAATAAGTACTTTTATGTTTGTATGGAAGAGTATCATAGATATATCTAATAAATATACTTGTTTCCTAAAAGCCAAATGTCAGACATTATGGCAGTCAGAAAATGTGTTGCTCCTAATTGTCGTCCTTTAGCATCTTCCTTTTTGCTGAAATCTTGACTGTTCTGCTTCGTTCTCATGTATCTGTTGAAAGTTGGGACTGTGTCATGCCTGCAAGCTTTGTATCTTGTGTAGCACCCAGCAGAGTACCTTGCTCACAGTAGTCTTTAGTAAATATTTGCTGAATTAAATGTTAGACTCTCAAATCCTGCTCAACAGAAAGTCTGATAATAAACAAAGAGTTTTGGTGGGACACGGTGGCTCACTCCTATAATCCCAGCACTTTGGGAGGCCACAGCAGGCTGATCACCTGAGATCAGGAATTTAAGAACAGCTTGGCCAACATGGTGAAACCCCGTCTCTACTAAAAATACAAAAATTAGCCAGGTGTGGTGGCACATGCCTGTAATCCCAGCCACTCGGGAGGCTGAGGCATGAGAATTGCTTGAACCCAGAAGGTGGAGGTTGCAGTGAGCTGAGGTCGTGTCACTGCACTCCAGACCAGGTGACAGTGAGACCCTGTCTCAAAAGAAAAATAAAAAATAAAGAGTTTTGAAGATACGGTTTTTTGGCTAAATTTTCGTAGGTTAAGGATGTATTATTTCGGTGTCATATCACCATCATGCATCATACCTGTGTTGTTTCTTAATACTTTTGCCAGTTAAGTTTTGACTTTTGAAAATTCTGTTGACTTGATAATAATATTGAAATTTGTCCTTCAAAGACTCAGTGTCTCATAATATGGAACACTTTCATTTATTGATTTGATAGTCATTTAATGAAAGCCTACTATGGGTAAGATAGTGTGCTAAGTATAAGAAATACAAAGTACTGGTCAGGTGCGCTGGCTCACGCCTGTAATCCTAGCACTTTGGGAGGCCGAGGTGGGCAGATCACCTGAGGTCAGGAGTTCAAGACCAGCCTGGCTAACATGGCGAAACCCCGTCTGTACTAAAAATACAAAAATTAGCT
>NW_012118465.1:900778-910675 GCF_000951035.1 Colobus angolensis palliatus | reverse complement strand
TACAGGCACCCGCCACCACACCCGGCTAATTTTTTGTATTTTTAGTAGAGACGGAGTTTCACCATGTTAGCCAGGATGGTCTCGATTTCCTGACCTCATGATCTGTCCACTTTGGCCTCCCAAAGTGCTGGGATTACAGTCTTGAGCCACCACGCCCGGCCAATTGTGTACTTATTTTATACATATTGTATACACATTCTCGTGCACACACATACGTGTAGACAGATTCACCAAGTCAGTCTGTCTGGGAAGCCTACCACTAAGTAAATGTCTTATAGCTGATAACTGTTAAAAACTCGTTTGTGTTTGAAGCCAATGTTGATTAGTGTTTCTGTGGATTTATGCTGCAGGTTGCTTGTGGTGGATGTCACATGGTAGTTTTTGCTGCTCCTCATCGTAGTGTGGCAAAAGAAATTGAATTCGATGAAATAAGTGATACTTGCTTATCTGTGGCGACTTTTCTGCCGTATGGCAGTTTAACCTCAGGAAATGTACTGCAGAGAACTCTATCAGCACGTATGCGGCGAAGAGAGAGGGTACAATGGTGGCCTATTCTGTATAATAGTATTATCTAGCACTGCAAAGAAAACTAGAAGAAAAAAATCTGTCCTCTTTTTAGGTCAAAGGGTCTTCTCAGATAAATTTGCTAAATAAAATTATTAGAGTTGAGTGCTTACAAACTTCTAGAGTTAATTCAGAAAAATTCAGAAAAGCTTAATGCTTTTTTTAAAGACACAAATTAGAAAATTTAAATTATAGAAAACCTTTGCATATAGACAATGGTGCTATAAAAGCATCCTTTATAGTCCTATTTTATCACCTCACATTGAATGCTGAATTATTTTTTCAACTGCATGTGGCTTGACTTTCACCTTGTTACATGCTTTTTTTTATTATGGTAGTAAAAATACAACAAATATACCCACTTAACAGATTTTTAAGTGTGCAATACAGTATCGTTGACTATAGGTACAATGTTACCTTGTTCAGAACTCTGTAGAACTTATCTTATATAATGCTACATTCTTTTGTCTTTCAGTTAAGCCTCATGAGCAGTGGAAGATTGTATACTATAAACAATGAAATGGGAAAACAAAGGAATAAGGACTTCAATTAGAGAGAGGAAATAGTCCCTCTTAATTAAGTTTAGAGATTTTTCTTCTGTGTTTTAAAATTGTTGTTCCAATGACATATATATATATATGTGTGTGTGTGTGTGTGTGTGTTTTGTTTTTTGTTTTTTTGTTTTTTTGTTTTTTTTTGAGATAGAGTCTCACTCTGTTGCCCAGGCTGGGATGCAGTAGCGCAATCTTGGCTCACTGAAACCTCCACCTCCTGGGTTCAAGCAATTCTCCTGCCTCAGCCACCTGAGTAGCTGGGACTACAGGCGCGCACCACCATGCCGGCTAATTTTTTTGTATTTTTAGGAGAGACAGGGTTTCACCATGCTGGCAAGGCTGGTCTCGAACTCCTGATTTCAAGTAATCCACCAGCCTCGGCCTCCTAGCATGCTGGGATTACAGGTGTGAGCCATCAAGCCCGGCCCCAGTGGCACATATGTTTTTTAAAGTAAATGGTAAATAATTTTTGAAGGTGACATTCCTTTTTTGAAAATTACTATAAGTTTCAAAACATGTTTTTTTGAAGGTTCCTAGCAGTTTTATTTGTAATAGCCAACATATTTCTTTTGAAGTAAAAAGGTTAAATCTGGTGTTTTGTTTGAAAAAGCATATATGGAAAAGTTGAGAAATACCCCATCAGTGTTTTGTAGTTGTTGTTAATTTACATCTTCTAAGTAACTTTTTGTTTCTTAGGGAGTGTGGAGAAAATGCACACACACTTTTCCCCCGTTATGTGAAAAATAAAGCTTCCAAATTGAAATTTAGAGCAACTAAGATACAGAGACAACAGAGCAAAATGTTTTTGAGCCTTTGGGAATTATTAAGAAGTAAATGCTGTGGAGTGTTGGCATACTTTGAACTCTTTCTCTTAAATATTTTTGTAACTTTTAGGAAGGTTTATATCAATATTAAATATATAACATCATTTAATAGTTTGTTTAACCTGCTTATTTTAAAGGAGAGGTCTCCAGATTCTGTTTCAATGATGAGAACACTACCTCCAGTAGAAGGGACTCTTGGCCTTTCTGCTTGTTTTCCCCCCAGTTTGGTCTTTCCACGTTGTTCTGACAGTAACCTAGAGAGCGTCTTATCTGAACAGGACCTCATGCACCCAGAGGAACCAGGTAACATTTGCTACTCTGTCTGCTCTCAGGGTAAATGTGCCTTTTACTCCTGTTGTTTTTATGTTTATCTTAAGATGTTTTCTCCAGTTATATAAATTGTTCTCTCCCTGGTTAGAGCCTAACATCCCTCATTTGAACTCAAATCCAGGAATATCCTTACAAATAGAATGCATCATCAGTGCCCCAAGACTGCCATGTAACCACAGCAGCATATCTTTATAGAGCAGTGGGTAACAGTCATACTACCTTCCTTAACTGTATCCCCTTTAAACCCTGAAACCACTGGATGAACTTAGGAGGGAGTTACAGTCCTCATTTCAGAGATGAGAAAAGCAAGACTTGAAGAGATCAAGTGACTTGCTCAAGGTCACTCAGCTTATAAATGAAGTGGTCGGAATTGGAATGCAGGTCTTCTGGATCTATGTGAAATTCTATATTTAAGCAGTATGACATAATGGTTAAGAGCATGGAATATGGAGTTAAATTGATCTGGGGTCAAATGCCAGTTTTGACATTTACTAGCTGTGTGACTGACTTTGGGAAAGTTACATAATCTCTCTAAGCCTCAGTTTCCTTGTCTTTGAAATTGATTTAGTAATACTGACTTCAGAGAGTGATTGAGAGGATTCAGTGAGTTCAGGCATATAAAATAATTAGCATTGAGCCCAGCACCTCTAGAAACACCTCAGTAAATGTTGTTATGATTAATGTTAATACCTTTACCTCACTACCTGTTAGATACAGATTTCATGTTTGAAGTTGTAATCCCAGCTCTTTCACTATTCTATACCTATTCTAAGTAATTTTCTTTACAGATATTTGTGTATCTTAGGAGTGTCTGTATGTTACTGCAGGATGTCTAAAGAGGGAATATTCTCTCTTAATTAAATTTAGGGATTCTCATGTGTTTTAAAATTATTGTTCCAATGACACATATATTTTTTAAAGTAAATGGCAAATAATTTTTGAAGGAGACGTTCCTTTTCTGAAAATTACTGTAAGTTTCAAAACATATTTTTTTTTGAAGATTCATAGCAGTTTTATTTGTAATAGCCAACATATTTCTCTATTTGATAGGGGTAAGACAAGAAACCAGAACTAGGAGATCAGAAAGTAAGCAGTAGATTTGAAATGAAGAAGATAAACCTGTCATCAGGGACTAAGAATCAGGGTCTAGGAACAGATAATTTGTGTATCTTTGAGATTCGGAAGCTAGGCAAAGGGTTGAGGTAATATAGGATTGGGAACTCAGGTAAGAACTGTGGGCTGTGGGAATGGGATATTATATATAACTAGGACCTTGGTAATGAGCTGATTTATTGCACCTGACCCACAACTTTTGTATGTTTTCTTTTGAAATAAGAATCAGTTTCTAATGGTACCCTTCAGCCCTGGACATGGAAAAAGTAGTAGATTCTGACAAGCAGTATGTAGTGTGTACAAGGAAAAAAGACATTTATGGTTTAGAGAAAATTGTTTCTCAGTCCCAGAGATTTGAATGTGAAAATATGCATGATTTTGTAGCTAGATCAAAAGGAAATGCCATCTCTTCTTGGCTTCTTGTGACTGCTAACACTCTCTTCTTAATAAAACTTATTTTGAAAATTGTGTCTAACATATACTGTGACATTTTCTAAATCATTCACAGACTTCAGTCTTTATAATGGAGGAAAAGTGTATCAGGATACGTCTTACTAAGGAGGTGTCATTTAAGCTAAAGGATAAGAAAGGGATGGCTACGCAAGGAGAATAGATGTATTTCAGGCAAAGAAAATAATATAGGCAAAGGTTTGGAGGCAGTTAAGAAGAAAAAGACAACCAGTGGGGCTAGAAAGTGAGGGAAAGGGTAAGACAAAACGGTATTGGAGAAAGAGACAGTGAAAAATTATTTATGGTTTTATAGGCCATGAGGACCTACTTGATATGAATGTTTTTCTTAAGTGCAATAGAAAGTCATTAAAAGATTTTAAGCAGTAGACTAATGTGTTCCAATCCTATTTCCACTTTAAGATGATTATGATCACTTCTACCTCCATATAGATTATGCAGAGGCCAGACTAGAAATAGGAAGAGTACTTGTGAGCCCTTTGCAAGAGATGATAGTGTATGGACCAAGGTGTTTGCAGCGTAGATGGAGAAAAGAAAAAGAAAAGAGAAGAGGGACGATGTGAAATACATTATAGACATAAAAATCAACCGGACTTGCTAAACTTATTAATGCACCACACATACGTGTGAATTAAAGTGAGGAATCAAGGATGATTCCTAAGCAAGAGGAATCTTGACACGTTTGAGGAATAAAATTAAGAACCAAGCCTTGGATATCTGTGAGGCATCCAAGTAGAAATATCAAGCTGATTGTTGAAACCAAGCCTAAAGTTTAGAAGAGAGCCCTGGACTAGAAATATAAATTTGGAGGCCATCAGCATAGAGATGGTATTTAAAAGAGATGAGCATGGTAACTTATGCCTATAATCCCAGTATTTTGAGAGGCTGAGGTGGGAGGATTGCTTGAAGTTAGGAGTTTGAGACCAGCCTGGGCAACACAGCAAGACCCCCTCTCTCTATTTAAAATAATAATAAAATCCATGGATGTTGGTGAAATCACCTGCTAGAGAGTCGAGTCAGAAGAGAAGAGGGCCCAGAATGTAGCCCTAAGAACGTCTAACATTTGAGAGGTAGAGAAGGAAGAGCCGGCAAAGAAGCCTTCCTCAGCTTTGTCAGCCAGTAAGGCAGGAGGTGGGAAATTAGGACAGTGTAGTGTCGTGAATGCAAAGTACTGCTCAAAGATCAAGGGAAGATAGCTCAAAGACGTATCCAGTGGATTTGGTATAATGGAGTTTACTGGTGACCTCGATAAGAGCAGTTCTAGGGGAAAATCAGGGAAGAAGCCAGAGTGTTACGAGTCAGTTATGAATGGGGAATGAGGAATTGAAGAGGAGATAAGATGAGCAGATAATTCCTTTGTGTATTTGCCGATGAAGGGGAGCAGAGAAATGGTCTGGCAGCTAGAGGGGGATGTGGGCTCAATAGAAAATATTGGAGCACATTTGTATGGTAATGAATGAGCCAGTAGTCCTGGAGAGGGAGATAGCACAGAGGAGAGAAAGTATAACCAAAGTTGTAAAGCTCTTGCAAAACAGGAGGGGCCGGCATAGAGAGTGGTCTTTGGTAACAGGAAAACCACATCCTACATTTTAACAGGCAGATGAGAACTTGGGTACAAATAGAGGTAGTTGTGTATGTTTGTTGGTGAGAAGATCAAGTGGATCAGATATGATGACTTCTGTTTTCTCAGTCAAATCTGAGGCAAGGCCATCAGTTTAAATAATCTGCTATGTATTTTCCAAACCTATTTTCTCTGCCCTCTCCAATCTATCCCGCATAACACTTTCCACATTGATCTTCCTCAGGTGCAATTCAGTTTACATGCACTCCAGTGTCTTCAGTGAATTCCTAATATTTATGAAAATAAGTGTTAATTTGCCCATATAATTCCCAATTCTAGCTTTATCTCTCAATAGTCTTTTCCTTACAATCTTCATTTGGTAATAGGTAGTTCTATGGTAGTAATGTATTATGATAGTCTACGAACAATAGCTCTTGGGCCAAATCTAGCTGTCCACTTGTTTTTACAAATGAAGTTTTATTGGAACCCAGCCATACCCATTCCTTTATGTATTGTCTGTGGCTGCTTTCTGCTACAATGTCATAGGTTAGTTAGGACAGAGACTATATGGCCCAGGAATCCTAAGATGTTTACTATATGGCCTTTTAGAGAAAAATTTGCTGATTCTTAATTTTGATCAGATTGATCTCTTCAGTCTAACTTAGTGGGAAGAACAAGGGCTGTGGAGTCAGACAGACTTAAGATTGACACTGGACACCAACGGTCACTGAAACTTAATTTCTTCCTTTACAAAATGAGGATATGATACTTAACCTTCCTTGTTGTCATAGGGTCAGTGTAACATATATAAAAGCATATATTTCTGGCGCTTGGTAAGCCTTCAAGACAAGCTTCTTTCCTCTGCTCATTTGCTCAGACTACTGTTCTGCTGCTTTATTAGGAATGGGCTTCATTGTCTTCCCCTTAACACCTCCATCTCTGCCTCTCAGAATTCTACTTATCCTTCTATGTACCTCCATAGTGAAACTTTTCCTGCTTCCCAACATACGGATGTAATTTCTCATAGACTATATAACTTCATGGCAGTTACAATTTTTTAACAACAAACAACAAAATTGTAATTGCTAATACTTAATGAACTTATTACTATATGTATATCAAAACATCTGTTTTGTACCTTAAATATAGATGATAAAAAATAAGAATTAGCAATGACTTAGGTTGCTATTCTGCATATTACCGCACATGGAATAAATACCAAATGATTATTTGCTCGTTCAATTCAGTGGATTTAAAGGGGAGGGATCAGTGTGGACTGTCATTTTTTAGTGAAGACTTCATTAAGGAGCTACTTCCAAATGTATCAGTGATCAATGAAGGCATAGTGAGAAATTGAGAAACATGTAAAGTCAAGTAGAGCCTATGACTTTTAATTATCTACTTTATGATGTAATAACCTTGCAGTTTTCTGTGAAAGGTTCTAGGTGTTTATACTAGTTATCTGTTGCTACATTTTAAAAATGACTCTAAAACTTAGCAGGTTAAAACAAAAAGCATTTATTATTTCACACAGTTTCTGAGAGTCAGGAGTCTAGCAGGAGCTTAGCTGGGTGGTTCTGGCCCAGGTTCTTTCATAGGGTTGCAGTCACACTGTCAGATGGGGTTGCAGTTATCTGAAGGCTTGACTGATACTGGAAGATCCACTTCCAAGCTCATTCACATGGCCATTGGCAGGAGGCCTCACTTCCTTGAGATGCTCACAACATGGACTCCTACAGAGCAAGTGATTAGAGAGAAAATGAGAGAGTACAAGTGTGTAGCCAGGGGCGGAGGGGGAGAGAGAGAGAGCAAGAGAGCGAGCACAAGGGTGCATACATGTGTATAACCAAAACAGAAGCTATAATGCTATCACAGGTACGTCTGCTTTATTTTACTGGCTGTGCATGTACAGACCAACGTGGTATAATGTGCAAAGGAACTACACAAGAGGATGAACACCAGGAGGATGTAGGTCGTTGGGGCTCTTCTGAGGACTAGCTATTACAGTGCTTGATACCTGGGTAGTTATTTATCCCAAAGGAATAGTGTTTGCCTGTTCATATGAATGAAACAATTGTAATCTAATTGGTGTCAACATTTTTAAACTTTCACAAAGATTTTAAAACCTGCGTCACTGTGAATGAATTCAGTTTCCCTGACATGAGGCTAAAGGACTTTTAGTAAAATTATACCTACACTTTATATTATAGAATAATTTCTGTTTTCTCTCCAGTTGCCTTTCACTTTTCTGTTGAAATCTGGATTTCCTTTTTCCCATTTAATCATTCAGATTATTTTCTAGCTGAAATGACCAAAGAAGCAGAGATAGATAATTCTTCAACCGTAGAAAGCCTTGGAGAAACTACTGATATCTTGAATATGGTAATGATTTCCTATCTGTTTATCTAAATATGAGTTTGAATTTTAGTTCATTGTGTATGTGAATGTGTGTATACTTCCTATACTCTTATATGCATGAAAACCACTTTCTTATTTCTTATTTTGTTTGTTATTTTTAACCAACTATATTGAGGTATAATTCACATATAATAAAATTTGTATGGATCCTCACATTATTAGTATGGCAATTGAGAGTAGATTCTATTACTATCTGAACTGTTTTCCCTTCATTTTATATATATATGTGTGTGTAACATGTATATATAAAATTCGTACTATATATAGTACACATATATATAAAATATATATAAAATTTGTACTATATAGTACAAATACATAGTGTATATACTGTATTCTTTTTATAATATATATTTATTTCAGACACACATTATGAGCCTGAATTCCAATGAAAAGTCATTAAAATTATCACCAGTTCAGAAACAAAAGGTATAATATGGAGATTTATTTTCATTATTGTTGGTAAGAGCAGTTTAAGTTAATTTTTTGGATGGTTTTTGGAAAGAACACAAGAAACGTAAGCATTTACTTGCTTTAGAATTTAAAAGACAGAGGGATACAATGTAGATAACCTCCATTTTGCCTTGTTCTGATGTTATGTATTTTCTGTAAAGAAACAAGAGTAGAAGCATTTTATTGCTGAAATTTGCTCTTTGGGATCACTAACTTAAGTTATACTAGCCATACTTTTCCTTCTGTCAAGCCATAGGTTATGATTGCAGTTCTTATGTGTAGGAAAAGACTACCATTTATTGATAGAGTGGCTCTCTGACTTTGGTTGAGTATGACTTTGAATGAATTACTATGCTGACTTGTCCCGTCCTGCAGGACAGTCGAACGGACCCTGGAAGGGGGAGTGGGAATGGAGGAGACAAGAAAACACGAGAAATGGAGACAAGACAAATAGCCTGATCAAGTCTCGTTTAATGGTGGCAGTGCAATGCCTTATATAGGCTGGCAGGGGAAGAGGTTGGGCCAGGGCGGTGACGGGGGCTGGGTTTTCTCAAATTACAATCGCGCATGCGCCATTAATTGGTATTTTTCCCGGGCATGGAATTGCGCCTGCGCTGTAGGCTGCATTATCTTCCTGGGCGCGAAAAAGTTTGGCGCGCGCGGGAAGAGTTGTTAATGAAGAACCCGGAAATACGCCATCTTGTCTCTGATGATATGGAGCTTAAGCAACAGAAGCCGCGGCAATTTCCGGGCCTCACGGCCTTTACTGACTTTACTGAATGATATTAATATCTTCTTTAGCTTTACAATTTTGTGATTTTAGTGAAAATCTTTGATAACCTTTCCCAACATTTGGTTGGGCTTTAATTTATCAAGAAATTGACAGCATAAAAATAAGATTAAACATTTGGAAATTAGAGACTATTCATGGGTAGGAAAGAGAGACTTTTAATGAATAACAAATAGCAAAAGAAGGGAATAGGCTGTGATTTTCACAACCATAGAGAGATAAAGGCCTGCCCTGAAATCCTTTGCTCTTTCTGGCTTTAAGGACTAGTGCGATGAATGAATAAGGGATTTGAGGATTAGGAAAATAAATTGGAGAAATGTAAATTGAGGGAAGAAGACTACAAAAAAATACTTAATTTCTATTTGTAGTGTCTTTGACATGTTTTCAAGTTTAAAACTCTTAAAATTGAAGTCACTGAAGTGCAGGAGAATCATGCTAAATTGTTAAAATTTAGAGCTAGTCCTCATTCGTTCTATCTATCATACTGAAATGCATGGTGAATAACAGCATTCCTTTGAATATGGGAGAGCTGTTCGAACACAGTTGTAGGAGCTCAATGAATTTTGACTGATTTTTGACTGACTATACTTCCAAGCAGACACCTTTCTTGTTTCTTTCCTTCCTCTTCCCTTAGACTCCAGGCTCTCCCTCTTCTAGGCTGCTTTATTGTGCTAGGGAAAGAAAGGCATGTGCCTTTAGAAATCAGTTCTGGCAACCGGGCCTTCCTTTCTTAGGGCTCTTAAAAGAATCATGACTTTTTTTTTTTTTTTTTTGAGACAGAGTCTCGCTCTATCGCCCAGGCTGGAGTGCAGTGGCCGGATC
>NW_012118465.1:879877-900132 GCF_000951035.1 Colobus angolensis palliatus | reverse complement strand
AGTGTTCTTTCATTTATAGAAATTATTATAATTAAAGAATATAATCAGTACAAGGAAGAAGGTCAAAAATTTGAAAGCGCATATGAAGGTTTTGTTTAGAAAAGAAAAATATATTCGTTATTATTTAGTTTATAGATAAAAAACATTTCATGTGCAGTTTCCTCAGTTCTAGGAGTGGACTATTCATTTTTTTTTCAAATTTTACATTTTTTTTTATTTTGTGAATTTTGTGGACTCAAAAGACAAATGAAAATTTGAAAATTAGGCCTGACGTGGTGGCTCATGCCTGTAATCCCAGCACTTTGGGTGGCCAAGATGGGCAGATCACTTGAGGTCAGGAGTTCGAGACCAGCCTGGCCATCATGGTGAAACCTCATCTCTCTACTAAAAATACAAAAATTAACTGGGTGTGATGGCACGCACCCATAGTCCCAGCTACTCAGGGGGCTGAGGTGGGAAAATCGCTGGAACCCAGGAGGCAGAGGCTGCAGTGAGCTGAGATCATGCCACCGAGCTCCAGCCTAGGTGACAGAATGAAACTCCGTCTCAAGAAAAAAATTTGAAAATTAGAGATGATCGGGAAAGTGGGAAAAATAAGCTGTACTATGTACAAGAAAAGTGTACTTTTTTTCTTTGAGATGGAGTTTCGCTCTTGTTGCCCAGGCTGGAGTCCAGTGGCACAGTCGTGGCTCACTGCAACCTCCGCCTCCCGAGTTCAAGCAATTCTCCTGCCTCAGCCTCCCGAGTAGCTGGGATTACAGGCATGTGCCACCACTCCCAGCTAATTTTTGTACTTTAGTAGAGACAGGTATTCACCATGTTGGCCAGGCTAGTCTTGAACCCCTGATCTCAGGTGATCCACCCGCTTCGGCCTCTTAAAGTGCTGAGATTACAGGTGTGAGCCACTGTGCCAGGCCAAGAAGTGTACATTTTTTAATAGCATCTTGCAAAATTAATCTCGAAGTTTTATGTAAGGATTGATTGGGATTGAGAAAAGAGGCAGAGAATAAATATTGATGGTATTGTGATTAATGGCAAAATTAAGGCAGGTAGTACGAGTTGAAAATTAAACACAGATACATGTTACTAAATCAAAATTAGATGTATCACAGACTAGAGAGTGGCACAAATTATCCTTAAAGAAAACAAAACTTCGGCCGGGCGCGGTGGCTCAAGCCTGTAATCCCAGCACTTTGGGTGGCCGAGACGGGCGGATCACGAGGTCAGGAGATCAAGACCATCCTGGCTAACCCAGTGAAACCCCGTCTCTACTAAAAAAAAAATACAAAATAAAAAAAACTAGCCGGGCGAGGTGGCGGGCGCCTGTAGTCCCAGCTACTCGGGAGGCTGAGGCAGGAGAATGGCGTAAACCTGGGAGGCGGAGCTTGCAGTGAGCTGAGATCTGGCCGCTGCACTCCAGCCTGGGCAACAGAGCGAGACTCCGTCTCAAAAAAAAAAAAGAAAAAAAAAAAGAAAAAAAAACTTCAGCAAACTGTCTGGTACAATTTGCTATTTTTATTCTCCTAGACATAAAAATGTAAAGTAGATAAGGTGTCCTTGTAAACTAATAGTAGTATGACTATGGTAATTACTTCAAAATTTTAGAGAAACAACAAACAATTGGGGAACTGATGCAGCATACAGCTCTTAACTGAAAACGATGATAGTGGTGAATATGAAGAAATGTCAGAAATGAAAGAAGGGAAAGCATGTGAGCAACAGGTGTCACAAGGGATTTTCATGACGCAACCAGCTACACCTATCGAAGCATTTTCAGATGAGGAAATAGGTAATGACTCAGGCCAGTTGGGACCTCAGTCTGACACTGAGGGAGAGGGTTTACAAAAAGACGTATTTAGACATGAAAATAATAATGGTGTTGATCAACTTGATGCCAAGGAAATAGAAGAGGAAAGTGATGGAGGACATAGTCAGAAGGAATCAAAAGCAGAAGAAATAGTGAGAAGGAAACTAAACTGGCAGAAATAGCAGGTATGAAGGATTTAAGAAAAAGGGAAAAGAGCACAAAAAAATGAGTTCTTTCTTTGGCAACTTACCAGATAGAGGTATGAATACTGAGAGTGAAGAAAATAAAGATTTTGTTAAGAAAAGGGAAAGTTGCAAGCAAGATGTGATCTTTGATAGTGAAAGAGAATCAGTAGAAAAGCCAGACGTTACATGGAAGGTGCAAGTGAGAGTCAGCAGGGTATAGCTGATGGATTCCAGCAGCCAGAGGCAATAGAATTTAGTAGTGGAGAGAAAGAGGATGATGAAGTGGAAACTGACCAAAACATATGGTATGGCAGGAAATTGATTGAACAAGGAAATGAAAAAGAGACTAAACCCATAATATCCAAATCCATGGCAAAGTATGATTTTAAATGTGATCGCTTGTCAGAGATCCCAGAGGAGAAGGAAGGAGCAGAGGATTCAAAAGGAAATGGAATAGAGGAGCAAAAGGTAGAAGCAAATGAGGAAAATGTGAAGGTGCATGGAGGAAGACAGGAGGAAACAGAGATCCTATCAGATGACCTTACAGACAAAGCAGAGGTGAGTGAAGGCAAGGCAAAGTCAGCGGGAGAAGCAGAGGATGGGCCTGAAGGTAGAGGGGATGGAACCTGTGAGGAGGGTAGTTCAGGAGCAGAACACTGGCAAGGTGAGGAGAGGGAGGAGAAGGGGGAGAAAGACAAGGGTGGAGGAGAAATGGCGAGGCCAGGAGAGGGAGAGAAGGACCTAGCAGAGGAGGAGGAATGGGAGAAGAGGGATGGGAAAGAGCAGGAGCAAAAGGAGAGGGAGCAAGGCCATCAGAAGGAAAGAAGCCAAGAGATGGAGGAGGGAGAAGGGGAGGAGGAGCATGGAGAAGGAGAAGAAGAGGAGGAAGACAGAGAAGAGGAAGAAGAGAAAGAGGAGGAGAAGGAGGGAGAAGGGAAAGAGGAAGGAGAAGGGGGAAGAAGTGGAGGGAGAAGGTGAAAAGGAGGAAGGAGAGGTGGAAGAAGGAGAGGGGGAAGGAGACCAAGGAGAGGGGGAAGGGGAGGAAAAAGAGGAGGGAGGGGAAGTAGACGAGGGGAAAGGAGAGGGGGAAGAGGAGGAAGGGGAGGGGGAAGAGGAAGGAAGAGAAGGGGAGAGGGAAGAGGAAGAAGGAGAAGGGGAGAGGGAAGAGGAAGAAGGGGAAGGGAAAGGGGAGGAGGAAGGAGAAGGGAAAGGGGAAGAGGAAGAAGGAGAAGAGGAGGGGAAAGAGGAGGAAGGAGAAGGGAAAGGGGAGGAGGAAGGGGAGGAAGGAGAAAGGGAGGGGGAAGAGGAGGAAGGGGAAGGGGAGGCGGAAGAGGAGGAAGGAGAAGGGAAAGGGAGAAGAGGAGGAAGGAGAAGGGAAAGGGGAAAGGAGAAGGGAAAGGGGAGGAGGAAGGGGAGGAAGGAGAAAGGGGGAAGAGGAGGAAGGAGAAGGGAAAGGGGAGGAGGAAGGGGAGGAAGGAGAAAGGGAGGGGGAAGAGGAGGAAGGGGAAGGGGAGGCGGAAGAGGAGGAAGGAGAAGGGAAAGGGAGAAGAGGAGGAAGGAGAAGGGAAAGGGGAGGAAGGAGAAGGGGAGGGGAAAGAGGAGGAAGGAGAAGGGGAAATGGAGGGGAAAGAGGAGGAAGGAGAAGGGGAGGGGCTTTCTGAAAAGCTACTGCTATGAAAAAGCTCCTGAAAAAGCTACCACTCATCTAATGGTATCTGGCTAGGGAAACTAGGAATCAGCAAATGCAAGATACACTGTTCCTTCTTCCCCAAAGAACCTTTCAGAGAGGATGACCTGCCCATTAAGAACTTTCACACATCACTTCATTTAATCTTCACAACTCCTGAGAAATGGACATTGTCTTCTACCATATAAATGAAGAAACACTCAAACTGGGTAATACATTTTATGATAACCAGTCACAATTCATCTTCGTGGATGTTTCCAGGCTTTACTTTGGGGTGATTTCTATTAATATCTGCCCTAATAACAGTTTTCTAAGGGTGTTACCCAGCTGGTTTCATCTCCTGGGGTCCCTCTTGGTGCTCTGCAGTGCAGGGTCTGGGTGGTCCCAGGGACTTCTCAGTACCCTGCATTCTAGCACTCAGCATCCACATCAAGATGGCTTATGTTCCCGCTCACTAGCCTGTGAGGGTCTGGAAAAATGGGACTCTCTTTTTTCTGTGATCTCTGGACCCCAGCACGCTGCCTGGCAAATAGTGGTCATCACAAAAGAGGATATTGTCCCCAAGCTCCTGCTCTAGGCCAGATCTGGCTTGGTGCAGACTATGGAGAACACAGATGACTCAGGCATGGGTCCTAGGAATCTTCTGTTCCAAGTGCAGTGGGGGCACCAAGGGAAAAGAGTGCCCATGGATGGAGAGGTGGGAGGCCCATTCTCAGTTCCCTGTTCCATTGCAGACCAGACTTGCTGATCTGTCCACAAGGGAGTGCCTGGGAACCCCTTGTAACCAGTGTAGGGCCATTTTCCCCAGCCTGCTGACCCAGAGTCAAGGCTGGAGAAGGGTTTGCAGGCAGAAAGATGCTGACCTTTCACCCTGCCATCCCATCCCAACCCCAGTCCACTAGGCTTCACATGTGTTCTATACTTGGGAGTCACAGGGGCCAAAGGCCTGAGACCCCACCGTACCCCAAACTGGCTAAGACAGTTCTCAATTCCTGGCTCCCCAACTTGGTCTCTGACCTGAAGCAGAGCACTGGACTCTGGGCTATTTCTCCATACACAAAGTGGGCACATCTTTCTAATCAGTTAATGGTCAACGGTGTCCCCAAGGATAGTGATGGCTTACATAGAAACCCTCATTCCTGGAGATTCCAGACCATTCTCAAGTCTACAGCCACAGCAAGAAGGAGTCTGATACTCTGATTCTGTGACATAAGCCCCACCAATTGTTAATGCAAGTTTTTATTTGGCTGTATACATAATTTAAGCTATTAAAATTTGTACAGTATTTAAAAATTAAATAATACTCTGAAACTGAGTAAAAAAAATGGGGGTGGACGGGATATTGATTGCTGCTGAGACCAAACTGCTTCTACTCATCCCCAAAGTGAACTCTTCTCCAGGGCCCAGGAGCCCATTTGTCCTGCTCTGGGGTTTGGGCATCCTCGGTTTCCACCTTTGCGCTGCTCTCCTGACCTATTGACCATGCTGGAAGTTTTCCCTCACTTACTCCTCACTGCCCAATTCCTCTCACACACACCCCCACCCCATTTTCCGCTTCCTGGCAATCCAGAAAAGATAGCTTATCTATTAAGAGCTTCCCAGATTGATGTTCTTGAGTTAGGGGAGAAGAGGAATTGGTGATGGGGAGGACAGCACTGTAAGGAGTGGGAGGAAAGTATTCTCTGGAAAAAAGTCATTCCCTGAGCAAAACATTTGTATAACTTAAAGTTGCATAGTTGTTAATCAAGGAGCTCCTCAGGCCTTTCATATGTTAACATGCTGGGTGACTCTCCAAGATGGGAAATTAGTGGGCTCCGTTTCCTAGGTTAATTTCACTACATATCCCCAGTAAAATCCTCAGGACACAACTAACTCTTCATTCCCCTCATCGCAATCTGACTGGCTCTGGCCTGCTCAGACCTCTCCATCTTCCAGTGGAAAAAGCACCACTGTCTTCATTATCACCAGATCCAGCTGCTTTGTAGTTGGAGGTAGTTTCTATCCTGCCTGATCATATTGTGTCTATACCCTTAGATAACTTCCCTCCTCCCAGAGTCAATTCAAATATGTATCCCACCTCAAAAACAGCCCAGATTGACCCCTGGGAACTTCCAGGAAAGCAATGAAGAGAGGGGTAAAATGCTCTATGCCAAGAACTCCCAGCCTGCAGGCCTCAAAACCCTTGGAGGCTGCAGTTTTGGTCACATCCATGAGTCTTTTTGAGAGCACACTGCTCCTGATACTTGGACTACTGCACTCCAAATGACTCCACAACCAACCCCATGCTTTATGGCAATGGCAGTGGAGGAGAACAGACCACTTGATTCTCCTGATGGAGATTTTCTCTTTTCTCCCCATCAAGTCTGGATTTTCATCTCCAGGGTAACAAGGTACAGGAAGGGCAATCAATTGCTGCTGCAGCCAGTAATAACCAAGCCAAGCCAATTTATGGAAGCCCACAGGAAGCTTCTTTGAGCACTATGGGTAAAATCAATGTAGACCCACAACAGTGTTTTCCCCGCTGGACCTGGTGATTCCAGTCAGAGGGAAAACAGGTGAGTGCAGCCTGAACTGAAACACTGTCTATCCTGAACCCTCATCAGTCCACACCTAAGTGACTAAAGTCAGGAGACTTCATGCTGCTAATGTCAGGGGACTTCATACTGCTCAGATCAGTGGCTCCCAAGTCGACCTCCACTCTGAAAATGGCATTGGGAAGGGGTCTGTCTGCCGACTCGGCTCCTGCTGTGTATTTGGGAGTCACACAGACACATCTGCTACCTCTAGCGTCCCTCAAGAGCTTGCTGCTGCACAAATACAAAATCAAGTTGTCCTGGTTTCTCAGTGTCTTTTTTTAGATGAATAGTGATTGCTTGCTTTGCCTGGCTTCAGGGCACTGTGCTCCTAGGACTAGTGGCCACAACCTTGTCCTGCTTGAAGGCCTGCAGGAAGCCCTTGGGACATGAGTACTTCCACTGTCTAGTGCTCTTGAACTGGTTATTTTAGGGAGATAGGGTGTGTCCAGCTGTGGGCTGGTCTCTGTGGGGCTGTGACAGTTCAACGTGACAGTAAAGGCACTCAGTGTTAAGGGGTTCTCTGTGCCAGGGGTGCCTGGTGGCAGAGGCTGAGATAGTTGGGCGCCACCTCAGCAGAGGCTGAGGAGATAGATGCCCTGCCTGACCTGTGCTCTCTAGCCACTCCCTCATCCATCTGAAGCATGTGGATTGAAGCGGGAGGCAAGTAAGGCTATCCATGCACAAGGCTGCCCCTCTCTGTGGTCTGACAGGAGTGCGTGTCTCTTTATTTTTATTTCTTTTTTCATTATTATACTTTAAGCTCTGGGATACATATGCAGAATGTGCAGGTTTGTTACATAGGTATGTATGTGTTATGGTGGTTTACCACACCCATCAACCTGTCATCTAGGTTTTAAGCCCTGAATGCATAAGGTATTTTTCCTAATGCTACCCCTCTCCTTACCCCCACTCCCCGATAGGCCCCAGTGTGTGATGTTCCCCTCCCTGTGTCCATGTGTTCTCATTGTTCAACTCCCACTTATGAGTGAGAACATGTAGTGATTGTTTTTCTGTTCCTGTGTTAGTTTGCTGAGAATGATAGCTTCCAGCTTTATCCATGTCCCTAAAAAAGGATATTAACTCATTCTTTTTTATGGCTGCATAGTATTCCATGGTGTATCTGTGCCACATTTTCTTTATCCAGTCTCTCATTGATGGGCATTTGGGTTGGTTCCATGTCTTTGCTATTGCAAATAGTGCTGCAATAAACATACATGTGCATGTGTCTTTATAGCAGAATGATTTATACTCCTTTGGGTATAAACCCAGTAATGGGATTGCTGGGTCAAATGGTATTACTGGTTCTAGATTTTTGAGGAATCAGCACACTGTCTTCCACAATGTTTGAACTAATTTACATTCCCACCGACAGTGTAAAAGCGTTCCTATTTCTCCACGTCCTCTCCAGCATCTGTTGTGTCCTGGTGTAGACACTCGAGGGAATCTCTTGGTCTGTGGGTTGCAAAAACTGTGACAAAAGCATAGTATCTGGGCTGGGTAGTACTGTCCCTCATGGCACAGTCCCTCACAGCTTCCCTTGGCTAGGGGAGGGAGTTCCCCAGTCCCTTGAGCTTCCCTGGTGAGGCAACGCCCCACCCTGCTTCTGATCACCTTCCATGGGCTGCACCCACTGTCTAACCAGTCCCAGTGAGATAAACCAAGTACCTCAGTTGGAAATACAGAAATCACCCACCTTCTGCACTGGACTCACTGGGAGCTGCAGACTGGAGCTGTTCCTGTTCGGCCATCTCTCCAGATCCCCTTTGTTTTTATTTCTATTTCTTTTTTTCTTGCCCACTCTTTTGTCTCCTTTATCTGGCACTCCACTTTCCACAAAAGAACCATGCCTTCTCCAGACGATCCTAGTAGAAATATCTCTCAGTGTCTCACCTGCCCTTAACACATCGTCTTTTCAATATAAACATACGAAAGGAATCTCTCTTCCTCTTTCTGGGCTCCTGTACTCAAAGGTCCATGAATTCCACCATCTACTTGAAACTAAGCAGAGCTGGGGCTAGGAGGAGACACAGTGCTGAAGTGCTAGTGACATTGTTTAAAGCCCTGGGGTCCAGCTGAGTTGCAAGCCAGCTGATCCCTTGGGAAGTCTGGCTGTATGAATCAATAAATGTTCCATTTTTACTTTAAAGAAAAAATGTTGACAGAGGGAGAATGAAAGGAAATGGGCCCTTTATAACAATACAACCATCACTATGTAGAGATTACAATCCTCTAAAGAAGTCCTGCCTTAGGGGGCCCAGTCTAGGGACCTTTTGCCACTCATCAATCCAGAGGGGGCTCACTGAGTGACAGCTCTCCAGTGGAAGCACAGTTGGGGGTGCTGACTGGCACTACAGTGGGGGCCTGGCAGCATGATGAAGCAGGAAAGCAAAGCTGGCCTCTAGTACCAAATCCACATCCTAGGAAGGAACTCCACTTCTGGGGCTAATGGCAGAAGCTCAGACTAAGAGGTAATACTGTTTGTCCAGAGTTAACAGCAGACTCCAAACAAGTCATCAGAAATGTGGAAGTAGGAAAGTGAAGTTGAAAATGATGAAGGATTGGGACGCTCCCCTACCCATAAATGCATCAAGACCCCAAAGGCAGAATTCAGGGAAGTGTACTTGGAAAGAATGGCGGCCACAAGCTCTGCTTCCAGAGACCACAGCTCTGGATTAGGAATTAGAACAGGATTCTGGCTCCATAAAGGTAAGCATCTAGGAGCAAGAAAGGGTTCCATGCTTTGGAGAAAGACCTGGGAATGAGAAAAGATGCAATATAGGAACAGCAGGTTTGTTACATAGGTATATATGTGCCATGGTGGTTTACCGCACCCATCAACCTGTCATCTAGGTTTTAAGCCCTGAATGCATAAGGTATTTTTCCTAATGCTACCCCTCTCCTTACCCCCACTCCCTGATAGGCCCCAGTGTGTGATGTTGCCCTCCCTATGTCCATGTGTTCTTACTGTTCAACTCCCACTTATGAGTGAGAACATATAGTGATTGGTGACCAAAAGCAGGAGTCCAGTTCTGAATCTGGCACCACTGGGAGAAGAGTCACTTGACTCCAAGTATAATGCAAGTGGGGTCCAGTTCAAATAAACAATGAGGATGATGCGCTCCAAGAGCAGAGACAGTTTGGAAATCGCATGCCAGGACCACTCAGGTCGGGTTTAAAGTATGAGTTTGTCTGGGTCAGCCTTGCCACTTTTAGCTGACTTAACATACCCCCTCTCTGACCAGCATACCACTGAGCTGCCAGCCCCACTGTGTCAATGACATCACTCAACAGAGCCTTCTTGACTTGCTCCCCAAATGCTCTTGTGTCAGTTTAGTTCCCTCCCCGTTGCTACTTCCTCGTTCCATCCGCTATCTTGAACAATTCAAGGTTTGCTCTTTACTCCATAAAGTCTTGCCCCCTTGGCTGCTTCCTTGACTTGGATCTTCTCTTCCATTTCTCTCTGCAGCAAGTGTTTCCTGTGGTGACTAAACACACAGACGTGGGAGGTGTAATAATTAAAGAAAGAGGAAAGAAACATGAAGGGTGGCTTGATGGTTAACAAAGACAGGTTTATTTTAGAAAACAAACCTGGGAGGGGGTTTTGGCCAAGTTAGGTTAGAGCCCCACTTTCTTACAGAGCTTTTAAGGATTCAGGGTGGGAGAGTTTATTAGAGGCTTGGACTGCTTTTGTGTTTCTTTGTTGTGCTTATTAGGGAGGGAGAGTCGTGTGTTTGTTTTCATACATCTTTCTGCAACTGCAGGCATACCCCCGAGTCTGCTTTTAGCTTCCCTAGCTTAGTGGACCTGAAAGGAAAGGAATGTGCTTATTAAGGCCCACTGTTTTACTGGGGCCCATTGTATGACAGTGAAGTTTGGTAGTTACCCAAGAGAATTTCCCCCTACCTCCCTCTGTGCCTGAGCTGTTTTATCTGTGTTTTACTGTCTGCTCTTTCTGGCTGTTTGTAGTCAGAAGAGAAGTGATTCCCTTGAAATGCAGGAGGCTAGAAAGGGAGCTAGAACTTAAAGTGGTGGTGTTTGTCCAAGATGACAGTGTTCCTGTTCTGTCAGGGGGATCAATGGGCCCTGACTTAGCGGGGGTGTTGGAAGGCAGAGAATGGGATGTAGCAGGGTCTGAGGAGTTCTTTCCTCCACCCAGCCATTCTCCAGGCTTAGGCATTCCCGAGTACAGTTGGGAAGGGGAAACATTGAAGGAAGTAAGGTTTCTAAATTTGTCATCAGGATAGAACTAGGGAAATACTCTCTCCCGACTGATCTTTCTCAGATAGGCTGCCCTACAAATTTGTATAGAGTTAAACACAAAGGATACACAGGGAATGGGTTCTGATAGCATATCTCTGATTTTTCCTAAGGAAGTGGTGCTAACTCTTAGTAGTGAGTCTGAAGGAATATTTAGGTAGGATTATTTTCTGTGTTCCCTGCTGCCAAGGTGCTACCTGGCTGTTTCTCTTTTGCTTGGAGACCTTTATTGCTGAGTTCTTCTCCACCCCACTCCCACTTTTCCTCTTCCTCCTGCTTCTAATTCTGCATTTGCTCAAAAATTTTAATAACTATTAAAATGTTTACTCTGCCCTGTTTTTCATACTTCCTCCTTTACCCACCTCTGCCTTCTCCCAAGCAAACCAACTAGTGTTAAAATAATAATAATCTTTCTTATCTGTCTCCTAATCACATGGAAACCTGAATTTTTGACCTTTGTTTTTACAGTGTTGGGATTATATTTTCACTTCTGCTTCTTGCTTTTCACATGTAATTGAACATAGGAGAAATGCTTCCAAGTCATTGCTGTAAACCAGAATCAATTCTTTAATGTGTAAAATATTTTGGGGTAAGAGTGTTTCAAAACTTCACTGCTGCCTGCCTGTTTGAGCACACACTATGTTTCTTGCGTGGAGCCACTGTATTAAGCACATTCTTGACCTATTTGTAGGCGCGAGGATCACATTCATTCCACTCTCATAAGCAGCTAAATAAACTCACTATACAGTTAAACTTTACTCTTAAGCAACTTTCATCATAACTATTGCTATTGTTTTATTTTTAATTTTTTTTTTTAGAGACAAGGTCTCACTCTGACACCGAGGCTGGAGCGCAGCGGTGTGATCATAGTTCACTATAACCTCGACCGTGAGATCCTGAGGTCAAGTGATCCTCTCACCTCAGCCTCCCAAAGTGATGGAATTATAGGCATGAGCTACCATACTCAGCCACTATTGCTGTTTTGAAAGGGAGCCCTTCTCTCCCCTACCACATCTTATATTAAGAAATTCCAAATTAAATGAAGAGATAAACAATTCAAGGATAATAAAGTTAGTAACTGTTCATGTAATGATAATAAAAATAAGAATCAATTTTGTAAGAGGTGTATTAAACCGTATAAATTGTCCTGGCTGAGGTGTGGGGGTTGCGGGTACCCCATTGACTGATGTATATATAAAATAAAGTCAAAACTCTTGTTAATGTCTCAAAGACAACTACGAACAGAGTTAGGTTCATTGGCTCACTGCCTCAAGGGAGCCAGCATGCTATGGGAAACATGTCTCCATAAGAAAGCACTAGAAGGACTGGTTGTAGGATTTGGGCTTGTGTTAGGTCATTGTATAGGCCAGGGTGTAGGGGTTCCAAGAAGCAGGCATTTGCTGTGGATTGGGAGCTGTCAGGAAGCAGGTATACATTTGTGAGTGGCCTTGTTTGATGAGAACATTCTGTGAAATTGTTTATGTTCAACAAGACACCACCACAGCTTAGCGACAGGCCAACTCTTGACTGTGAGGAGTTGCATTTCCCTTTCTCCCACTGAAGAAATTGAGTTCATAGAGGGCAGATGATTTGATCAGCAGACCTGCGTCCCCCTCAACAGTTGAGTAACTCCCATTAGGTGTCCTGCCCTGTCAGACCCTCTTCACCCACCTTGAATGGTTGGTGTCAAGAAAACAACTGGCATTTAGAAATTAGTTCCTAGAGGTAAGGGAAATATGGCCAAACTGAAGAGTTATTTGGGACCTGTATTCATTTTCTAGGGCCACCATAAGAAATTACCCCAAACTGCAGGGCTTAAACAACAGAAGTTTATTTTTTCACAGCTCTGGAGGCTGGAAGTCTGAGCTCAAGGTGTTGACAGGGTGGCCTCCTTCTGAGGACCATGAAGTAAGAGTGTGTTCCAGGCCTCTCTCCTTGGCTTGCAAGTGGCCGTCTTCTCCCTGCCTCTCCACATTGTGTTGGACACGTGCCTATGTCCAAGTTTCCTCTTCCTGTAAGGACACTAGTCATATTGAATTAGGGCCCGCCCTAATCACCTCACTTTAACTTAATTACTTCTTTAAATACTCCATCTCCAAATAAGGTTACATCCTGAGGTATTGGGGTTAGGACTTCAATATATATGAATTTGAGGGGAGGGACAAAATTTAGCCCCTCAGAGGATCTACTTCTGTGAAGATGGAGGCTTCTCTCCCCCCAGGAACAAAACTGCAAGAAAAGCTCATAGAAATACAACAGGTCATTATTGTCAAGCGCGTCCGTGTGAAGAGACCATCAAAATAGGCTTTGCGTGACAAACAAGGCTGTTTTTCACTTGGGTGCAAGTGGGCTGAATCCAAAAAGAGAGTCAGAGAAGGGAGATAGGAGAGGGGCAGCTTTATAGGACTGGGGTAGGCAGTGGAAAGTTACAGTTAGAGGTGGTTATCTATTATTAGCAGGGGAGGGGGTCGGTCACAAGGTGCATGGTGAAGAGATCATAAGACTCATCGTCCAGAAGAACAATGTCATGAGGTCAATTAATCAGTTAGGGCAGGGTAGGAACAAGTCATAATGGTAGAATGTCGTAAGGTGGGTTAATTAGTTAAGGCAGGAACTGACTATTTCACTTCTTTGTGGCTTTTTGGCTGCTCCAGACTTCTCGGCTCCTGCAGGCCATCTGGATGTATATGTGCAGGCCACAGGGGTTACAATAGCTGCGGTTTGGCTCAGAGGCCTGACAGTTATGCTTTCTGCAACTAATTCTTCTCTTTTTTGTGTTCGAATGCCATGAAAGTGCAGTGACCACACAAGAAACAAGATGGCACCCATAACTGGTGCATCTGATAGTCATTCCAGCCTTGTCTCTGTTGGGCTTACAGGGAGGCCTGTTTTTTTGTTTGTTTGTTTTTGTTTTTGTTTTTGTTTTTTGCCATTCTTCTAAGAATGAGTCATAAGGAGGTTGTTCTTGGAAAGAACTAAAGAGGAATCACCAGTTAGTGACTGAAGCAGTTGAGGTTTGCAATCTGCTAGAGTGACCCATTTATTTTCAGTGGTTTTTAAGTTTTCAAAGTGACAGAGAACTATGCTAAGAACTTACTGCACAGTTACCTTGTTGGTTGCCCCCGCAGGACATACTCCCCATTTTACTTCCCAAAGCCCCTGATTTCCTTAGGGTATATGCCCATGTGATTCTGAGAAGCCTTTGGAAGAAGGTAAGAAACTTAACCATTTTAGAGTGACATAGTGCATTTGAGACTTTGGAGAAAACAGATGAGACAAAGAACTGTTATAACCGTTTTGCTACCATGAAGAAAATCGGCATAAGGGCAAAGTGAATAAAGAGAGATAGCAGAGTTGAGGGAACCGCAGACAAAGGGAGCTAGAGTCTCAATCAAACTGTACCCGAAACCCACCTACCTCTGGACTTTTCAGTTAAATGAACCATTCAATTCACTTTACTGTTTAAACTAGCTTTAGTTGAGTTTTTTGTTGACTGCAACTCAAACTATCTGGATAGATTTATTAGCATCTCTGAAATGTTACCAGTGTTCTTCCAAGTATGTACCAATTACTCTATCATGACATATTAATTAATGTCCAGGATGAGAGATACTGATGAAGATATACCTTGAATTTTAGAAAAATGAAGGAGACTATCATGTGGGAATAAAGGAAAGAAAACAGATTTCTGTGGGATTTGATTTCAGGTTTTTGACATCCTCAAAATCCTTACCAAGCCAACTGGGTCTAGGCAGGCATAGCATATGTTCAATAAACATAGTATATATTCAATGATGTGGAAGCAACTAAAGAATGAGAAAATGCTGACAATGGCAGAAGCAGCTAGAATGCAAGTTTGGCTTGAAGCTTTTAAGTGACTGCTATAGAAAATGTTTAATGTGAATGTAGAAAGCAATCTCCACTGTTTCTTGGAGAGTTGATCTTCCTACCTCTTGTTTCATTTGACCCCCAAATATGTGAACCAAATAAAAAGTCCCCCCCACAATGCTGGTTGCAAAGTCCAAGTGGACACTGAGGTCCAAAGGTCAGAGATGATCAGAAAGATAAACTGGTCAAGGGAATTTAATGGTTCAAATTGATTATCCATCAAGAATCAAACTGGGCAATAGGTCCAAAAACAGAAGCCCAAGAAGTCAGAAAACCAGAAGCCCGAAGGCCTATCCAAAAGAGAAGCAGAAATAGAGAAACACTGCCCAGTGAACCAAGTATCCCAGGGAAACAGCCCTGGACTAATGCAGCACATGAATTGCAAAGAGCAACAAATGCAAAGACAATCTCATATTCAAAAGCATAATGTCATGCACTAATATGTGAAAGGAAGGGGACTGGAAAGATTAACGAATACAAGATGAAAATTTAAGAGTACTAGCAGCAGCAGTAATTGCAACAGCAGCAGGCAAGGCAGAAAGTCCTGTCTAATGGAAATGCAACTTATGTAAATGCTGACTGAGGCTGAGCAACCATTTTAAAGTAATGTACATCTGCTAACATTACTTCTGGATAAGACAGCTCTCTGGCAGGGAAATTATAGATAGGAAGACACCAAAGACTGGGATTGAAATGAACCAAGGCTATTACAATGTTGCCTCTAGTTACCTGTGGCTAGAAGCTTTTGTCATTCCCTGGAGGAAGAGAAATCAGCAGTTAAACATGAAGCATGTCTGTGTAGTAGATATGATAATTAACCATATGAATGCCCAAACTAAGCATCTGATAAGCTAGTCTACAGGTAACTTATAGTCTCACTTCAGTTTTTCTCATTATTAGTTTGCTTCCAAAAAGACAAGCTAAAGAATAGTAGACTTTGATACACACGCAAGAATTATATTAGTGCCCAACTATATAAACATCTGTGAGGGGCCAGGTGTGGTGGATCATGCCTATAATTCCAGCACTTTGAGAAGCCAAGGTAGGTGGATTGCTCAAGCCCAGGAGTTCAAGACCAGCCTGGCCAACATAGGGAGACCCCATCTCTACAAATAATTTAAAAATTAGTGGGGTATGGTGGTACATGCTTGTGGTCCAAGCTACTTGGGAAGCTGAGGTAGGAGGATCACTTGAGCCTCAGAGGTTGAGGCTGCAATGAGCCATGACCAAGCTACTGCACTCCAGCCTGGGCCACAGAGCAAGACTTTCTCTCAGAAAAATAATAGTAAAATAAACTTCCATCAGAACTATCCCTGAGATTGGATGTTTTTAAGTAACCAGGTCTGAGACTTGCTCACCTCTCTTTTCTGTAGATTAGTAAGTGTCCAGCTCTTTGAAGGGCCAGAAGCCGATACAAGCTGAGCAACAATGATGATTACTTTCCAACTTGGTAAGAGGACAAGGTTGCTGTCCTGACAATATGATTTTATAAAAGTAGAGATGCTGTTAAAGCTCATGAAATTTTAAGCTTATGTTCAAACATGCAGATCACCTCTGTCATATAATAAAAAAAAAAATCTGCTGGTCATTTTCCTGGGTTCCTGTTTCAGAGCTTCAAACACCCTTGGAATTTCCTGAGTGATAGGAGTATGTTTGTTATGCTAGTGAGGTGACCCCATCTGATGACTGAAGAAACACCATCATCCTTTGTCTCCCGCTGAAATAGATAAACTACATGGATACAAGTGGAGTGGTTTTAAGGAAGTTTAATAGGCAAGAAAGAAGGAAAAAAGCTCCCCCTTAGAGAGACGGGGGGAGGGGGGCTCCTAACGGAGAGAAAACTCCTGTGCGGCAGAAAAGTCATCAGTTATGTTGGGAGGCTGGAGGAGGTGGTGTCTTATTTGCATAGGGCCCAGGGAATTGGTTTGACCAGGTGTATCATTTATGTAGCCCACGAAAAACCTGGTCCTCCTACCCTAGTCTTTTAATATGCAAATGCAGGTAGCCATGATGTCCTGCACAGGTGGTGGTATCTGTAGGCAGCCATGATAACTGGCACACATGGTGACAAAGAGAAAAGGGGAGGAATTGCCAATTGGATAGACCTAGTTTCTAATCGCTGGCATTTGCATATCAATACTTGCCAGCTTGGCTTTCCAAGCTGCTTTTCTATTAGGAAGGAAATGTTTTGGGAGTTGCTTTTATTAAAAGAAATGTCCACTGAGAACCTTCACCCTTTCTACCTACCTAAAAATTATTTCTTAGTAAATCCTGTATTACCATGGTGGGGCCCCTAGACAGCTTCAGGATGGAAGCTGGTCAGCAGAAAGACCAAGCACCTGATAATAGTGTTGATTGAGGCTTTGAGCCCTATGAGATCAGCTTGTTCGCCAGACCTCCAAGATGCTGAAGATTGATTTTGATGAAGTAGCTAAGTATTTATTCAATCATGCTTATGTAATGAGACCTCAATAAAAACTCTGAACACTGAAGCTCAGTAGAGCTTTGTGGCTGGTGAACACATTGATGTGACAGCAGAGTGACATACCGAATTTCCCAGTTGGGGGGCATGGAAGTTCCATGTCTAGGACCCTCCCAGACCTCATTTTATGTGTATTCTTTATAATAAAATTCTAATAATAAGCTTAGGGCTTTCCTGAGCTCTGTGAGCCATTCTAGTGAATTAGTGAACCTGAGGGGGTCATGGAAACTCCCAACTTAGTGACCAGTTGGTCAGAAGTGCAGGTGGCCTGAGAACCCCTGAACTTGCAGCTGGCATCTGAAGTAAGAGTAGTCTTATTGGGGACTGTGCTCTTAAACCTGCAGAGTCTGATGCTAACTATGGGCAGTTAGTGTCACAATTAAATTGCAGTACATCTAGGTGGAGTGGAAACAGAACACATTCTATCAGAATCAGGAAAGGGATTGGCCAGTCACCTCTCAAGAGTGATGTGGTCAGCTGTCACTGCCTACATGCCCAAACCACCACCTTTAAGATAAATCTGGCCAGGGCCTAGTGGCAGGTGATAAGCTAGTCTACAGTAACTTACTTAGTCTCACTTCAGTTTTTCTTATTATTACTTTGTTTCCAAAAAGACAAGCTAAAGAATATTATTTAGACTTTGATACACATGCAAGAATTATATTAGTGCCCAACTATATAAACATCTGTGAGGGGCCAGGTGTGGTGGGTCATGCCTATAATTCCAGCACTTTGAGAAGCCAAAGTAGGTGGATTGCTCAAGCCCAGGAGTTCAAGACCAGCCTGGCCTCTTTCCTCAGAGCTCAACACTTCCCTGACATATGATTTGATTTTTTTTTTTTTTTTGGAGATGGAGTCTCAGTCTGTCACCCAGGCTGGAGTGCAGTGGCACAATCTCAGCTAACTGCAACTTCTGCCTCCCAGATTCAAGTGATTCTCCTGCCTCAGCCTCCCCAGTAGCTGGGATTACAGGCACCCACAACCACGCCCAGCTAATTTTTGTATTTTTAGTAGAGATGGGGTTTCACTGTGTTGGCCAGACTGGTCTCAAACTCCTGACCTCGTGACCTGCCCACCTTGGCCTCCCAAAGTGCTGGGATTACAAGTGTGAGCCACTTTGCCTGGCCACCCGACGTACGATTTGAATGGTGATTTTTCCAGAGAGGCCAGAACTCCTCCCATCTTTCCCAGTAAAGGTGATTTGTTATGCTTAGAACTAAATGTGATTTAACTGTTGTAAGCATGTGTAAAATAAATTCCCAAATAAGAAAAATATATATTTGTTACTCTAAGGGTGTTTTAGTTCTGAGGCCAGTTAGGCAGTCTAATAATTGTCCATCCTGACAGGCCATCTCCCTACTGAAAGTGAGCACAGAGCAATTCTTTTACAGAGGAAGCAAATGATGAAGTAAGATTCATTATCAGTCAGCAGAAGAGATAGAAAAGACTTCGGAAAACATATGAAGGAAGAAGCACAAAATATAGATTAAGCAACATCTCCTGAACACTACAAAGCATTTTAAACATATCCATTTTGACAAACTTTCAAAATAAAAGCCTCTGTTTTTCAGGAATCCAAAGGAAAAATGGTGGGATCTGAAGAGGCTATTCTCATCCATTCTATTTTGTGAGTAAGTCCTTAAGAGATGGAAAAGGTGATAGCAGCTGTGAAGAAGAAAGGAAAACAACCTTTGTCCTCAATGCCTGAAGGCAGAGAAAGGCTTGGGAAAGCTGTTGGTCTCTGGCCTTGCCCATAGGGATCATCCCACTAAACTAGGATTAAGGAGCCTAATTGGAGGGGATTGAAACTACAAATTTAGAATAATGCCCTTAAAGAAGAAAGTGACATGTTCCATGTATGCTTTCACTTCCAAGACTAAAGTTTGCTGGATCAAGTTTCCTAAGTATTAGCACAGTCTGCCTCAGAATCCAAGTCAGCACAACTTACACAGCAATGAAAGAATCCAAAGTTCAAGAACAGAAGCTAAGGAACTCTGTAGCTGACAAGAGGGAGGAAGTCTGAAGAAGTGCACAAAGTTAAGTTGGGCCAGTTTGGAGGAAATACAAGCAGCCATATATCAGTGCTCAGGATTCCAGGCCTAGCTTCTGAACAATCAAATTGCCTCCAATAGGAAAGGGCAAGAAATAAGGCCTCTGGTCTCTATTACTGATATGGTTTGGATCTGTGTTCCCACCCAGATCTCATGTCAAAGTGTAATCCCCAGTGTTGGAGGTGGGACCTGGTGGGAGGTGATTCGATCATGGGGATGGATCCTTCATGAATGGTGTAGCACCATCCCCTTGGTGCTGTTCTCATGATACAGTTCTTTCAAGATCTGGTTGTTTAAAAGTGTGTAGCATCTCCCCTCTCTCATTTTCTTCCTCCTGCTCCAGTCATGTAAGACATGCCTGCTGTCTCTTCACTTTCCACCATGATTGTAAGTTTCCTGAGGGCCCCCCAGAAGCAGAAGCCACTCTGCTTCCTATACAGCCTGCGGAAGCATGAGCCAATTAAACCTTTTTATAAATTACCCAGTCTCACGTATTTCTTCATAGTAGTACAAGAATGGACTAATACAATTACTACACCTAAAATGGAATTAACATTTAGGGATCACTTGAGACCTTCATATAAACACCAGGATGATGTGCTGAACTGCACAACCTATCAAAGATTACTGGGGAGGTTTCTTGAGGGAGTTGGGATCCCATTCCCCTATCTCCCCTCCATCTTTCCTCCCAGTCTGCAGTGATACAGGGTAGACTCAGGGCTACCATTCGTTCCACAGGTGTCCTCCAAAATCGCAACACACACACACATGAAAAGATGTGTGCTTAAGATGGAGCTATATATCTCCTTTTCTGCATGTTGACTTTATTCTTAATATTCTACAGTCTCCTAAATCACTCATTTGTTTTCTGAAACTATTCTAATTATAAATCTCCAACCTTATATAATGTTTCAGGGCACTATGTGCTAGCCACACATCTAGTACTACTACTTTGAATGTCTCTAAATTTCTCAGGGAAAAGAAAATATACAAGTATCTGGGATTATTTGCTTAGATCAAATCTGCAGAACCTAGAGAAAATCATTTTCCTTTGTGAAACACAGCACTAATTTTGATATTATGTGTCAATCCAAGATATGTTAGGAATTAAGTAGAAAATCTTATGAGGTTATTGTGTAGTGGAAGACAAAGGACCGTTATGAAGACAAAGGGACAGGTTTCTTCATTCATTTCACAGATCAGGAAGCTGATACCCAGCTTCAGAGTTTAGGTCATTTGCCCCATTTACTGCTTCTTAGGAAAATCAAGGTTGGATCTTATTTTTTTTTTTTTTTTTTTTTTTTAAGACGGCATCTCGCTCT
>NW_012118465.1:812210-879719 GCF_000951035.1 Colobus angolensis palliatus | reverse complement strand
GTTTCACCGTGTTAGCCAGGATGGTCTTGATCTCCTGACCTTGTGATCCGCCCGTCTCGGCCTCCCAAAGTGCTGGGATTACAGGCTTGAGCCACTATGCCCGGCCAAGGTTGGATCTTAAGTACACTGATGTGGCCTGATTTTCCTCCTCCAATAAGTTTGGAATTATGATGTTGGAAACGCAAGACATTGAAAGCCCATATACAAATGAAGATACTTTCTCTATTGGCCTTCATAATAGAGAAATTTATCAGAGTCATTTTTAGATAGATGGACATTTAGTATTAAAATCATAAGGGGAATTGGAGTCGGAAAGGAAGACAGACTTACAGCTGCACATTTCCGCATCAGATGCAAGAAAGGCATATATTTGGACATAGCTAGATCTGCTGCACTGACCCAGACCAAAGCACACCTCTCCTCTCACACTCTGGGGTGGGTTTGAGGAGACAAGGTAACAGAAACACTAAAGCAACAGTAATGCCAAAAATAAGAGGGAGTGACAAATTAATGAAGCAAGAATTATCGTTTAATAGACTTTCAGACATTCTATGACAACTGCTGCACTCTCAACTTAGGCCTGAGACAAAATGGCAGAGGAAGAAGATTAGGGACAAGGGTGAGGGCAGAGAAATCGGAGTGCTGTCAGTGGCACGAGCTTCCAATTGGTGAATTTTTTTTTTTTTTTTGAGACGGAGTCTCGCTCTGTGGCCCGGGCTGGAGTGCAGTGGCCGGATCTCAGCTCACTGCAAGCTCTGCCTCCCGGGTTTATGCCATTCTCCTGCCTCAGCCTCCCGAGTAGCTGGGACTACAGGCACCAGCCACCTCGCCCAGCTAGCTTTTTGTATTTTTTAGTAGAGACGGGGTTTCACCGTGTTAGCCGGGATGGTCTCGAACTCCTGACCTCGTGATCCGCCCATCTTGGCCTCCCAAAGTGCTGGGATTACAGGCTTGAGCCACCACGCCCGGCCCCAATTGGTGAATTTTTAAAAAATGAGCCACAGATTTGCCAGCCCTTTGGTATTTTCTGCTTGTATTGATATATATAAATTGCCAGTGTGTATTTCTTTGAGGTTTACAGATTTTCTTTATCAAAGTATCAAAATATTCAGAGATTTTTTATTTATCCCTGGCATGTAGAGATAATGTGGAGCTCTTAGGAAAAAAAAAAAAAAAACATTCTAGGCTTAGGAAGTGGAACCTGAAACTTCTTTCAATAAGCTTCTGAAGCCTGTGAACCAAAGTTGTCTGCTCTTTTACAGGGCTTATTGTGTAGAAGGAAAAGGCCTGGTAACCCTCCCAACTCAACATGCTAAAACCAAAGTAGCAGCCTTCCCAGCACCAATGGCCTGTTTCTATTAATTCTCCTAGGCTGTCCAATATCTTGGATTCTTTTCTTTTTCCTATATATTAAGGACATCATTGTGTTCTGAGAATTGTCCTTCCATGTGATCTGATTCCCTCCATCTTCCATTCTCTTTGCCTGCAACACCAGTTTGAGGTCTGCAAATTACTTTTCTCTGCCTTTTCTGCCCATCCCTCTCCCTGTCTCCAATAAATCCTGAACACTACCAGGTTCAGGATTTAGGCTCTTCAGATTTTTATGTTAATTAGCCTAATAGGGATATTAAGATGAACACATTGTGTAGGAAGATCACTTTAATTTTTCCTCTAAGAATAATGGCAGAGGGGAACTGCCATAAGTGAGAATAAAGGGAAGCCATTGAGTAAGCCAGGACATTATTCCTAGGAAAATGTCGGTTTCTAATTACTGCTGACAATGCTAGTATTTTATTTCTATGACTCCTGGATATACCTGTGGTGATTGGCATTGCAGTTTAACAAGGAGTTAGTTTGCTTTTTTTAAGGGCAATGTAGAAGAGCATCTATAATACCTCACCCATAAACAAGCCTGGTGGGAGAGGAACCCCCAGTAACAGAAGTGAAGGAGAGTAGGCAATCTTTATGGCTTTTAGAAAACAGGGTAGAGCTAAGTGTAACTATCATGAGGTCCTTATGATCATATGCTTATTTGATTCAAAAAGACCATTACTAAAGTGATGAAGTACAAACTTCTTAGTATAGCATTCAAGATTTAACATCAAAATAACAAACCAATCTTTTGAAAAAGAACCTCTAATGCTCGTGAATCCTCAAGAGTGATTTCCTTCTAAAATCTTGATTTACACATGGAATGACCTCCCCAGGGTTCTGCCAGACCCATATCCATCCCCACTCCCTTCTAGGCCCAATTCAAGCCCCACCTTCCCTATGAAGCTTTGTCTGGCCAACAGGTCCACAAGACCTCTTCCTCCTCGAAATACCCTTAGCACAGGGGTCTCCAATCCCAGGCCATGGGCTAGTACCTGTTCATGGCCTGTTAGGAACTGGGCCGCACAGTAGAAGGTAATTGGCAGGTGACGGTCTAAGCTCAACTTTCTGTCAGATAAACGAGACGTTAGATTCTCATAGGAGTGCAAACCCTATTGTGAACTGCCGCATGTGAGGGATCTAGGGTGCGAGCTCTTTATGAGAATCTAACACCTGATGATCTGAGATGGAACACTTTCATCCTGAAACCATCCCACCCACTGCCACCCCCACAATCCCTCGCCCCGCCACCGCCCCACCATGAAAAATTAAAAATTGTCTTCCATGAAACCTGTCCCCAGGGTCAAATAGGCTGGGGACTGCTGGCCTAGCAGATACAGTCTGAACTCTTTTGGCTCTTAATATACATATATACCACCTTTAAACAATTCTTTATTTCTGTGTCCTCATTTCCCAGACTAAATCATTAACTCCTTCAGGACAGGCTCTGTTTGACTTAGACAAGGTTATAATTAGCACCTAGCTCATGATGGCTTCTCAATTAACATTTCCTAATTGATTACTGATTGAGCCACTATCAGAAGCAAATGAAAACTTGAGTTGATGGGACCAAAAGTGTCCTAGTTCCTGTGATGGTTAGCGGAATCCAGCACTTATCTAAAGACCTCAGAGTTTTTTACCTTTTGAGTAATAAACCCCACAAATTGGAGACTCAGGTAGATTCAAAGCCATCAACACACTGGAAGAAATTTCGGACTCAGTGAGCATCGGGATTTCCAGAAGCTAAATTTTTGTTTAGGTTTTTTGTCTTTCTTTCTTTCACTCTCTCTGTCTTGGAATTTCACTCTGTGGCTCAGGCTGGAGTGAAGTGGTGCAATCGGGGCACTGCAACCTCTGCCTCCCGGGTTCAATGATTCTCCTGCCTCAGCCTCCTGAATAGCTGGGATTATAGGCGCATGCCACCACGCCTGGCTATTCGTTGTATTTTTAGTAGAGACAGGGTTTCACTATGTTGGTTAGGCTGGCCTCAAACTCCTGACCTCTTGATCCGCCCATCTCAGCCTCCCAAAGTGCTGGGATTACAGGCGTGAGCCACGCCACCCGACTTTTTTCTTTTTTTGGAGGAACTCCCTGTCGCTGGAGTGCAGTGGCGCGATCTCAGCTCACCGCAACCTCCGCCTCCCTGAGTTCAAGCGATTCTCCTGCCTCAGCCTCCAGAGTAGCTGGGCGGATTACAGGCGTGCACCACCACACTCAGCTAATTTTTGTATTCTTAGTAGAGACAGGACTTAGCTGATTTTTGTATTTTAGTAGAGCCGGGGTTTCACTATGTTGGCCAGACTGGCCTCCAACTCCTAGCCTCAGGTGATCTGCCCGCCTCGGCCTCCCAAAGTGCTGGGATTGCAGGTGTGAGCCACCGTGCCCAGCCTTATTTTTTTAGGTATTTAACTCAAGAGGCCAAGGAAGCAGAACCTCCACCTAATCTCCTTCTAGCATGAACAGCTCTTTATTTTGTATTGTCAAATGACCCTTGAAACACTTTTGAGAGGTAAAGTAAAAAGGTATTAAAGACCAAGGGCAGAGAAGACTAGGCTCTTTCCCAACTCACTCTTAAGAAACATCAGCCTATTACATATTACTTATTTCCTCTTTAGACATCTGGACTCCTCTACAAAGAGGTGTCTATTTTTGATTTTATGGTGTCTAAGAACTTGGTCTCCCAGAGTGCCCTGTCCCCCAAAAGATGTTGAAAGCGGGCATTCTGTAATCTACCCAAACATTTCTGCTTTTATGTTAATTACAGCTGACTGTAGAGAGAGTCCAGTCCCGTGAGCCCCACCTTCCACGTGAAGCTGTTTGACAGGTCCCCTGTGTGGCTCAGGGCCCAGCCTTTCAGATCAGTTAAATAAAGCCCAGGGGTCTACTCCAAGGACACTAACCCATCGCTTTCCAGTGCCTCGTATGATTCTGCAGCCGACTCTAGAACGCCCCTGCCCTGCCCACGTCCCCTCTACATGAAGTCGGTGAGCCAAAAACTCCTCAGGTTTTTCCACAGGCCGTCGTCGTCCCTTCCTCTTTGCCATGGCATTTGAGATTCTGGGCTAAGACTGTTGATTTCAGCATCTGGGATATTTTCTCACAGCCGAGGACGCTGATAGAAAACTGCCAGAAAGCGGGAGGGGTCCCCGGCAGCAGGTCCAGTTTTTTCTCCCCTCCTGCCTCCCAGGTGCTGCGGATTACGCCACGACAGTCTCGACCCTGCACACGGATTTTTTTCTTCCGTTCCACGAACCAGACATAATGATTCTGATTTACATATTTAAGTGAAGGGGAGAAGAAACACGACTCTCAGGACCCAAGGACTGAGGCACGGTTTTTCTTTCTCAAAGAATTCCAGTTAAGACATTTTTCTCTTGCAAAGCCTTTCCTACAATGATGGTTTAATCGTGTAATTATGTAGACCAGTTACAACCTGGATAGCTAAAACAAAAAAGCCAATTCCCTACGCCCGAGCCAAGCCAGCTCCCCCTCGCCGCGCCGCATCCCAGACACCCGATGCTCGCTCAGCAACTGCCAGGTTTCGGTTCAACCGAAAACCACGGGAAATGGGAGAAGCTACTGGCCCAAGGGAGGGAGGCAGGACTTGATCGCCGAGCAACGGCCCCGGCGATTGGCCAGCCTTCTGCCGCCGCCACCAATGGGCAGGCGCCCTAAAACGTTCGGCGAGCCGACTGCGGCTGCGCGGGGTATTCGAATCGGCGGCTTGGCTCCGGGTTTGTGGCTGAAATTTGGCCGCTACCGGCCAGCGTCCTCTGGCCATGGACACCCCGGAAAATGTCCTTCAGTAAGTGTCCGTCTGGTGAGGTGGGGAAGCCCAGGGGATTGGGGCGGCTGGGGTTCGGGCCTGGCCTGCCCCAGATCTGCCTTCTTTTGCCCTCTCCTCCCCCTTCCTGGGTTTGGAATGTGTCCCACCCAGCAAGGCCGTGGGCTGCTTGAGAGCCGGGGAGGGCTCCGGCACCTTGAATTCCGCTGAGGCCCGGAGCTTGTCCGCCCATCCGCGCCACATAGGCCGTTTGGAGGAATCTGGATAATTCGTTAGGTCCTCAGAGCTCGCGTTTATTCTTTGCAAGGAATCCCCTCCTGACAGTTCAACCTGAGAAAAATCCTGAACCTTGTATTTAGATTTTATGATACATTTTCAAAATCACGTATTTAACAATTCGACTACAGTAGGGAACGAATTTAAAGTTGCTCTTCCATCCATAATCTCACTGCTGTTTTTTAAAAGTCTTTGAATACAGGGTACTTTAAGAAAAAAAAATTGAAAAAAAAAAAAAAAAACTTTGGTTATTATTGAGTGATGTGTGCCAACCCGCCAACATCACTAACTTTTGAAGTTCCCACGCCTTTGTTTTATGACTTAGATGATTTACCCAGAATGTGACTTAAAGGCATTTAAAACGATTAAGTCATAGGTGCAGGAAGTAAAACTGGTCCGTTTTATCAGTTCCTTGGGATCAGAAGACCGAGATTGTTAAATATAGTCAAAACAAAAATCCATTTGCTCTAAGACGTTTTCTGTAGCCTTCAACCTAGCCGGCAAATTATTTTCTTTCAGAAGTCCCCCGCCCCCTTTTTTTTTTGAGGCAGAGTCTCGCTCTGTCGACCAGACTGGAGTGCAGTGGCCTGATCTCAGCTCACTGCAAGCTCCGCCTCCCGGGTTTACGCCATTCTCCTGCCTCAGCCCCCCGAGTAGCTGGGACTACAGGCGCCCGCCACCTCGCCTGGCTAGTTTTTGTATTTTTAGTAGAGACGGGGTTTCACCGTGTTAGCCAGGATGGTCTCGATCTCCTGACCTCGTGATCCGCCCGTCTCGGCCTCCCAAAGTGCTGGGATTACAGGCTTGAGCCACCGCGCCCGCCCCAGAAGTCCCCCGCTCCTTTTTTTAAATGGAAAGCAGATATTCCTGGTCCTATTTTGACTTACTAAAGATGAATTTGCTTTAATGAACTGGATGTTTTACTATTACAGGGTATTCAGGTCATTTTACTAGAGAAATGTGGTTGGTTTTAGAACATGAAATGTTTACCTTGGGCGGGCCTACTAGACATATTTTGGAAGAAAGGTTCTGAAATAGGGATTTGTCCCTCTGCTATAAAGCATGAGAGACATTTAAAATTCAGAATTTATTTTTTTCAATTTTAAAAATAAGCAATACGTTTATATGACTAAAAGAAGATTTAGAACAGTATTTACCAAGAACTCCTGTACCTGTCTACTCTCCTACTCTGTCACATGTAACCGTTTTTCTAGTTTCTTTTTGGAAATATAAATAGTTACATTATTATAATATATTAAATGTCTGCATGTTTGTATACATTTTTTGCCTTTACCACACACAAAATATAACAGTATATACACTGCTCTTTTGCCTAACAATATCCCTGGCGATCTCTACCAATACATAAAGTTCTTTCTTATTCTTTTTTTACAACCGTGTAATATTTCATGTACCATAATTGATCTAAGCAGTCAACTATTGATAGACACAGATTGTTGACAGTCTGTTTCAAATGGTGGCACAGTGAAAAATCTTGTACAAAACATTTTGCGGATACACATGTGTATGTGTCTTCCAAATCTGCAGAAGTGGTTTGCTGGATCAGAAGCAAATCAGTCCAGTTTTGGTAGATAATTCCCTTGGCAGGAATTGAGCACATGCCCACCTACAAGCAAGATGTGACAGAGAGCCTGCTTCCCATTGCTGCACCTACACAGTCTTGTCATGTTTTTTATTTTTGCCAATCTGATGAGTGAAAAATTGTGTCTCAGTGAAGTGAATTTCTGTTTTGACAGGTTGAACATTTTTCATGTTTGTGAGCCATATATGTTTTTCTGTGAAATAATTTCTTATGCCCTTTGCTCGTTAAAAAAAAAAAATGGGTTAATAACTTTTTTTTTTCAGCTTCTAAAAGCTCATTGTTTTTCCAGTTTATCATTTCTCTTTTGACTCTATTTTGTAGTTTTTTTGTTTGTTTTGGTTATTTGCCATGCGGAAGTTTTATTTATATATAGTTGTCTTTATTTAGCTTTTCTTTTGTGGCTTCTGGATTTTGAGTCATAAGAAACATTGATTTCATTTATATACCAAGGTGATAGCTAGAAGTAAATATTGCTTTTTAGGCAGGACGTGGTGGCTCATGCCTGTAATTCCAACACTTTGGGAGACTAAGGTGAGAGAGTCGCTTGAGGCCAGGAGTTCAACAGCAGCCTGCGAAATATAGTGATACCTCATCTCTGCAAAAAATAAAATAAAAAATTAGTCAACATGGTGGCATGTGCCTGTAGCCTCAGCTACTCAGGAGGCTGAGGCAGGAGGATCACTTGAACACAAGAGTTTGAGGTTACAGTGAGCCATGATTACACCGTTGCACTCCAGCATGGGCAACAGAGCAAGATTCCATCTCTAAAAAAATAAAAATAAAAATACATATTGCTTTTTACATCTTTTAAAAAAAAATCATATAATGTCTCAGATAGAAAACCTAGGAGTCTTACTGACTGGTTTCCCACTTCTGTTCTCACCTCTACCTCCTTCATACAGAGGTACGTTAAAATGCAAATTAGGTCTTGTCACCCCTGCATTTTCCTGCTCATCACACTTAAACCACACTGGCTTTCTTTGTGTTCCTGAAGTTCTCTCGGCCTTGACCATTTCCCCCTCAGATAGCTACATGGCTGTCTGGCACTGATCACATGTCACCACCTCTGAGAGGCGGGACTTCCCTGACCACCCTGTCTAAAACTAGTAACTCTTATCATATTCTCACCCTTTCTCCTGTTATATTTTATTTTGTTTGTTCTTCTAAGTACTTAGTGTAACCTGACATTACTTTGCATGTTTCTTTTTGTTTGTTTCGTCCCTCTAGCATCTGAATTCCCAAGGGGAATTTTGCTCTGCCTGACTGATTTTTTTCAGCTGTGGTTAAGTATGTGGAAGTGGGGGACGCAGAGTTCTCTGGGAGCTCTGTGGCTGATTTCTGAGCACTGCTATCATCTGCTGTTCCTCAGGGACTTCGTTACTTTGAAGCCATGAAAACAAACTGTCTGGGAACTCTACTTTGTGGTACTCTGGGCTGCCTCACACCCATTTACAAGTCCTCTTTGACTCTTGTTCCAGCCATGTCTCAGCCATGCTCCTGGGAAGCAGAGGCAGGGGTCTGAGTCAGTGCCATGCCTGGATCCCACTGGAAGGGCAGGGGTCTGAGTCAGTGCCATGCCTGGATCCCACTGGAAGGGCAGGGGTCTGAGTCAGTGCCATGCCTGGATCCCACTGGAAGGGCAGGGGTCTGAGTCCCATGCCTGGATCCCACTGGAAGGGCAGGGGTCTGAGTCAGTGCCATGCCTGGATCCCACTGGAAGGGCAGGGGTCTGAGTCAGTGCCATGCCTGTATCCCACTGGAAGGACAGGGATCTGAGACAGTGCTATGCTTGGATCCTCTTGTTAGGAGGAGGAACACACTTCTGGACACTGCCCCTCATGGTGGTAGTGACATTGGGGTTCTGTGAGAGGAGAAGGACACTCGGGGTTAGAGCTGGGACTTCTGGAAAAACACCGGCTGCTTCTGAGTTTTCTATGTCTGAGCGAATGCTTCTTAAAATTTTAAATACTATGTGGATTGATATTTAAGATTTTCATTGTAATGCATATAAATGGTATATGTAAAATGAAGTCTATCTTTTGCTTTTAGACATTATCCCTAATATCCCATGTGCATACCTTTCTCTCTTCTAGGATACTTGAAGTCCACATGCAGAGCTACAAGGGCAATGACCCCCTTGGTGAATGGGAAAGGTTAGCATTTAGTTATTTTATTTCCCCTAAACAGACTATAGGCTGCCCCATGGAAAATTAACATTATCCATATTTTTCTAGATACATACAGTGGGTAGAAGAGAATTTTCCTGAGAATAAAGAATACTTGATAACTTTACTAGAACATTTAATGAAGGAATTTTTAGATAAGAAGAAATACCACAATGACCCAAGATTCATCAATTATTGTTTAAAATTTGTAAGTATACTTAAGATGTATAATCAAATCTATAATCATGTTGTACTTTTGCTTTTTAAACTTAGATTGTAAGATCATTTTAGACTTTTAATTCCTTGTTTCTAGTTCTGAAGATATAGAGAGGAAAGACTGTTTATTCTCTGATTCAACAGACTTCAGTGCCACTAGTGATTAAAAAGTATGTAGGGGCTGGGCACAGTGGCTCACGCCTGTAATTCCAGCACTTTGGGAGGCCAAGGCAGGTGGATCACTTGAGTTCAGGAATTCGAGACCAGCCTGGCCAACATGGTGAAATCCTGTCTCTACTAAAAATACAAAAATTAACTGGACATGGTGGCAGGCACTTGTAATCCCAGCTACTCGGCAGGCTGAGGCAGGAGAATTGCTTGAGCCTGGGAGGTGGAGGTTGCAGTGAGCTGAGATCACGCCACTTCACTCCAGCCAGGGTGACAGAGTGAGACTCTGTCCCCCCACCAAGAAAAAAAATTATGTGCAGACTTCTCTCTACCAGCAACCAGTTAGTCAACTCTGTAGTTGTGTCTCCAATTCAATTCCAGCACTACGTGAAAATACCTTCAGATTCCATAGGTTAACGGTTCTGTTCCACAAGACTGCCTCTCACTTCTAATGCCAGTTGTAAGCCACAGGTTGTTTTACTTGTGCTTCTGACTGACTGGCTATAAAGCAGAGTTCCCACAACCCTTCCCTGGGCCTGGGTTTGATGAATTTGCTAGAGTGGCTCACAGAACTCAGGGAAACACTTTCAGTTAATGTTTTATTATAAAGGATATTACTAAGAATACTGATGAATGCCAGATGAAGAGATGTTTAGGGCAAGGTATTGGGGAAGGTGTGTGGAGCTTCCTTGCCCTTTCCAGGTGTGACACCCTCCAGGAACCTCCATGTATTTAGCTCTCCAGAAGCTTGTCTAAGCTCTATCCTTTTGGGTTTTTATGGAGGTGCCTTACACAGATGTGATTGATTAAATCATTGGCCATTGGTGATCGGCTTAAACTTCAGTCCCTCTTCCCTCCCTGGAGGTTCAGCGGTAGGGCTGAAAAGTCCAACCCTCTAAACCTGCCTTGGTTTTGCTGGTGAACAGCTGCCATCTGAAGCTACCTAGGGGCTCCCAGCTTAGCTGGCTAACTACCTCACCAGACATAGACTCGCAGTTCCATTATTCTTATGTCTTTTTGTTTTGGGTTCCCGTAGGCTGAGTACAACAGTGACCTCCATCAGTTTTTTGAGTTTCTGTACAACCGTGGGATTGGAACCCTGTCATCCCTTCTGTACATAACCTGGGCAGGGCATCTGGAAGCCCAAGGAGAGCTGCAGCACGCCAGTACTGTCCTTCAGAGAGGAATTCAAAACCAGGCTGAACCCAGAGAGCTCCTGCAGCAACAGTACAGGTACTTACAAAGTCAAACTCACCGTGATGAATCTGACTTTGAAAAGTAGTGTTTGCTGTTAAAAATTGTATCGTTAGCAATTTGTACAGGGAAATCCTTCTAGTTTCGGAAAATGTGGATAATATAGGATAGTGTAAAGAAAAAAACTGCTCAGAAATATTACTGTTAACAATAACTGGCACATTTCCTTCTAGTATCTTTTCCTGTGCCTGTGTGGGTATCTTTGTGTTTATATATTTTAACAACAAGTCATATTGTATGTCTGGTTATACATACAAAGAAATTATGAACTTTTAAACTACTTCTGTAGTAGTTGTGAAATCTGTCACAGTGTTGTGTCATAATCCAACCACACTGAAGTTCTTTACATTTTGGTTTTTATAAATGGCACTATGATAAATACCTTTTTTTTTTGGAGATAGAGTCTCACTCTGTTGCCCGGGCTGGAGTGCAGTGGTGTGATCTCAGCTCACTGCAACCTCCCACTTCCGGCCTCAGGAGATTCTCCTGCCTCAGCCTCTTGAGTAGCTGGGACTACAGGGACATGCCACCATGCCCAGCTAATTTTTGTATTTTTAGTAGAGACGAGGTTTCGCCATGTTGGCCAGGCTGGTCTTGAACTCCTGACCTCAAGTGATCTTCCTGCCTTACTCGGCCTCTCAAAGTGCTGGGATTACAGATGTGAACCACTGCGCCTGGACTGTGATGAATATATTTCTTAATGAATAACATTGTTCACATTTTAAAAACTTTTTCTGTGATCAAACATATGTCACTTAGGGAATTGTGAAAATATAGAAAATGAAAGAAAACCTTTTGGCATTTTCCTTGGCACTTTTTTTCTTTGTTACAGGATTGCATGCATGCTTTATGTACATATACAGCTTTGTGTCAACGTCTTTTTCCTTCATCATAAAAGTATTTTTTAGTATATTTCCTATTTTTACTTAGTTTTTTCTCTTAGATTCTCAGAATTGAAACTGTTGAGTCAAAGGGTGTATGAAGAGTTTTTACACTTGTGGTGCATGTAACCAAACTACCTACTTGAAGGTTACACCAATTGTTTACTCTTCTCTCATTAGTAGAATTTGAGATCCATTATCTACTGCACCCCTTGCCAGCCATTAATATACTCATCTTTTCAATTTTTCTGTATTACTCATGCCTTTTTAAGATGTCATTATGAGATTTTTCAAACACACAAAAAAGAAAAAATTAGTATAATAAACTTTCATTTATCTATCACCAGCTTTTAATAATTAACATTTCATGTTTCTCAATGCTGAGGAATTTTAAAGCTGATCCATAACAGCAAAATATTTTTCTCCAAACCCTATTGTAAACATCTCTAAAGTCTTATTTCTTACAGAGCCTTATTCCATAATCATACCTAAGAAGACTAATAATAATTATTTAATATCACGTAATTTTCAGTCTTTCCTCATCATGTAAAATGGCTTCTTAACCATTGGTTTGTTTGACTAAAGAGCCAACAAGGCTTACCACTTGGTTGCTTTATAGCGTGCACTTTGGCTCGCATCGCTCAGAAATGTCAGGCGTGGGAATTGCACATTACTCGACAGATAGAGTTGAAAATGAAATATGCCATGAAATGACATATTTGAGAACTTCTCACAGAGCGTGAACAATGACATGTCTGCCTTTTGAAGCAGTAATCTAAGTACTTTTGTACTTTCACTTCTTTCTTCCAAATGTATTCATTATGTTCCAAATGTATAAAGTATCTAAAGTAGGAGTTCAAACATCCTTGTTAGAACATTTGCAGACTTGACACATGGAGAAAGAGGGTGCATTTTTATATGAATTTGAGAAATACTAACATAAACTAGGCAAAAGGAGGAATTTTTGTAATACAGATAATGTATTGGATATAAAAATATTTCCAGAATTTTATTTTTTAATTTCAAAGCAACTCTAAAATTTAACTGTACATTCTCTCTTGACATCAGACTTTACTAGCTTATAATAAGTTGTCTATGGTATTTAGTTTTCACTCTAACAGCTGTGTATTGTTTTATAATCTATATTGATGTCTTTTCTGCTATCATTTAGGTTATTTCAGACACGCCGCACTGAAACCCATTTGCCAGCTCAAGGTAAAATCAGGCTGTCTAAAATGCCTGTTGTTGTCCATTTAGCCTTGGATTTGTACTAGTATTTTCTTTTCTTTAAAAAACAAACCTGGCTGGGCGTGGTGGCTCAGACCTGTGATCTCAGGACTTTGGGAGGCCAAGACGGGTGCATCACCTGAGGTCAGGAGTTTGAGACCAACCTGGCCAACGTGGTGAAATCCCGTCTCTACTAAATACAAAAATTAGCCGAGTGTGGTGGTAGGCGTCTGTAGTGCTGGCTACTCAGGAGGCTGAGACAGGAGAATTGCTTGAGCCCAGGAGGCAGAGGTTGCAGTGAGCCGAGATCATGCCACTGTATTCCAGCCTGGGCGACAAAGTGAGACTCCATCTCCACGAAAAAAAAAAGGAAGAAAAAAGAAAACCCATCCAATTTTTAATGAAAACCAAACTGTACTCTGAGGTAACAGAGAAAGCATTCTGATCATCATAGTCCCACTAAATAGCCCCAGAGAGCAGGGGCTTTGTCTTAGCATTTTAAAAGAGCAAACCTGCAAGAAAAGCTTGATAATTTCACTGTATTTCTAGGATTTTTTTTTTTAATTCAAAATTGACCAAAATACTTAATCTGGACTCCATCTATTTGTAATGGAATCAAATGTGTTTAATGCAACTTTTAAAGAAATACAGCCATTTCTTTTTCTTAGAACTAAATATCACATTTCAGCAATAAGCATTGCCTATCCTATCTGGTTGTTTAAAATTACTAGTTAGGTTTTACATTTCTTTTCGGGACTTCCTGGCATTTTGAATTGGTCAGAAAATTGTATAATACTTATTTTAAAAACGTTTTAGTTGCAATTTCTGAGACGGTGTAAATGAGTTGATTTACTTCTTATGATTCCTACTGGAAGGATCAGGGGAATTTATTATGTGTGATAATTTTACTTAATATGGTTTTACCCTTAATTTCTCCTTACTTTATTCTCTTTTCCCTCTTAGCTAGAACCTCAGAACCTCTGCATAATGCTCAGGTTTTAAACCAAATGATAACATCAAAATCAAATCCAGGAAATAACATGGCCTGCATTTCTAAGAATCAGGTAATAATGACATTTGTAGCTTGTGTGGAAACTGGGAATGGTATTGAATGGCCAGCCTGGCTGCCTTCTACATCCACTTTGACATCTCATTTCTTTGATCTTTCATGGCTTTAACCTCCATGTCAGCCACCTGCTCCTGTGGCAACTTCCTGGGCCTGTTATTCTCCCCGACAACTCACCTCAAATACAATTTGTTGTTTAACCCAGGGGCCCTCACCACATAGCCTCCTGTCTTTACTCTCCCCACCAACTTTTCCCTTACCAATGAGTGTCCTTCCCTCTGTTCTGCTGGCCTCTGCATAGGCTCTGGAAATCCCTACCTGGGATTGCACCCATCTGGGGGCTCCTGAGCCTGGCTTTCAAAACTCAGAGCCTCAAAGGTTGGTGCCTGTTACCTCAAGTAACAGGGAGGTCTCATACTTCCAGGCACTGGGACATGCTTCCAGTGTCCAATTCACTCTTTTATGTTTTGTGTATCTCTTATGTTTCTAGGTTCACTCTTTAGTGCCAAAAGATAGTGATTTTAGACTTCTTTTCAGTCTCTTCAAACTTGGGACCTTGCTACCTCTAGCCTCTGTCTCAGGAACTTCAAAAATACTATCTCAACAGAAAGCAGATGCCATCAAGTGACATCTGTCAGTTTTCTGCCACCAACCAATAAATGTAACTGCATCCTTCCCTGTGAGAAAAGGTGGCCTTCTATCTGTGCTTGTCCTTATCCTCATCAAGATTTTTGCCCTGTGGAGATCTCTTCTGCCTCCATGGCGTGTCAACATGGGAAAATGCTCAAGTCTCTTCTTCCCTCAGCCTCATGTTTCCCAACTATATTTCCCATGTTACCCTCCACAGTACAACTTTCTTTCAAAGTTCATCAAGGACCTCCTTGAAGCAAAAGCCAATGGAAACGCCTCTGTTCTTAGGGTGTATGTACAGGTTTTATTAATGTAACACATTCTTAGAAGTTGAATATGCATTCCTAGCTTTGACAGGTAGTGCAGCTTGTCCCAATTTACATTTTACATCCTATACTTGCTTGCCAGCCTCCTGACCTCCTGTTGCCCTGTCTAAGCTCTAGACAGTAGAGATGGGTCTTGATTGCAGTCACAGTTCCCAGACCTACCTCAGAGTGTGACATGGAAGTGTCTGGTAAATATTTGTTTAGTGAATGAATTTGAGAACTCTTAAGGGCAGAGTAGTACCTGAGGAAAACTTTAATTAAAAAACAAAATTTAACACCGCAGTTGGGAATGTCAGTCGCATAATGTTCAGACACTATCGTCTAGCTCCTAGATTATGAATTGAAGGGAAATAAACTATGGTTCTTCTCTACTGCTGAGTAGGACTTTATTAAAAAACAAACAAAAAAGTCTTTCTTTGATTAGATTAAGTTGCAGTAGTTATTGTGAGGTTGTTGATACAAACTAAATCTTTTGATATTAATCATAATTTAAAATTACGTACATCTTGGGATTAAGGTCCCTCTTCCCCTCAAGCATTTTCATATTGTTTTCTGAAGTAATTTGGGTGACGCTTTCTTCTCAGATAAGTGAATACTGATGTTGGTTTTTCGTTTTTTAGGGTTCAGAGCTTTCTGGAGTGATATCTTCAGCTTGTGATAAAGAGTCAAATATGCAAGTATAATCAGTGCATTAATCTATTATTAGTTTCCTTTAAGTGCTCTTCGGTACATTGTGGTAAATAATGTATTTTTCCCCCTTATAGGGAACAAAGAGTGATCATGATTTCTAAATCAGAATATTCTGTGCACTCATCTTTGGCATCCAAAGCTGATGTTGAGCAGGTTGTTATGTATTGCAAGGAGAAGCTTATTCGTGGGGAATCAGAATTTTCCTTTGAAGAACTGAGAGCCCAGAAATACAATCAACGGAGAAAGCATGAGCAATGGGGTACTTGCAATCTTGTATTTTGAGTTATTCTTATGTCACCTAAAAAAATCCTCATCTCTGAGTAATTACTTTTTTATAGAATAATTGACTATGTTGAAAGACTGCAAAAGTCTTCATCTCATCCCATCAGAAGCCCGAAATCATTCTTAACCCATTTTGTGTTTGCCTCGAGAGTACTACGCTGGCAGCGAGCTGCACTTCTTTTTTCTGAATTGGAAATTGCTTAACCAAGTCCAAGGACTAAATTGATGTCTTGGCAACAAACTCATGGTTGAAAGAGTGCTAAATTAGATCTCCATACCACTGTCATCTTAGCTTTAGTGAAATAAATATTTTAAAATTTTTCAGCATTATCTGTATATAGTAATTCTAAACCCCTAGGTCAGTTATTTGAATCTTGATTCCACTCAGAACTTCTATACCATCTAAGTTATTTGGGCTGTAGCCATTCTGGGCCTTCCTTTTTTGTTCATTACTTTTCATACTCAGTTGACAACAGAGAAGACAAGTCAGTTAACACAGAGGACTCATTTTGTGCTGGGCATAGATGCATTTTTCTTTCACATGCCATGACCAAAGTCTTAAGCCAGATTCTTTGACTTGTCTGTGGCATGGCTGTGTTAACCAGTTGTTGGAAATGGGACTGACCACAGCATGCTTGAAGCCCTGATCAGTTAGTGCACTTCACTTCTACTTAGAAAGTCTCTAGAAATTTTTATCTTTTAAAAACAAATAAAAACTTACTTTAAAATGATTTGGCAATCATGATTGTTTACAAGAACAATCATGTATATGATGGTTAAAAAAATCTTTACTATTATACTGTGCTATTATTATTATTTTTGATCAGCATGTAATTTTTTTTTTTTAGTAATTTACATGCCCTGAACATATAGCAGCCAAGCTGTGGGCAGGTAAAAATTAAAAGGTAATACAAGTTTCGCTTCTAAAACCAAATATGAGAAAGACAAAAAAATCGGTCCCCTAAAATATAACCCTTTCCTCATTTTGCATGTATTCCTATGATGAGCTGGATTTAAATTTTGCATGCAAACCATTTTTATCTTTCCTAAAGTAAATGAAGACAGACATTATATGAAAAGGAAAGAAGCAAATGCTTTTGAAGAACAGCTATTAAAACAGAAAATGGATGAACTTCATAAGAAGTTACATCAGGTGGTGGAGACATCCCATGAGGAGCTGCCCGCTTCCCAGGAAAGGTCCGAGGTATGTTGTGCTCTTCATGACATGTCCTGTACCCAGCAGCAGGAATGGCAGTTTGATCTGTTCCTTTCTATGTGCTGTTTTAGAGTTAATTCTGATGTTAATTTAGCTAGTAACTTTCTGAAAGTCTAAAATAATTTGACACAGAAGTTCAAAAAGTAGAGTGAGAGTAGAAAGTTATAGAACAGAATGGTAGTATGTTTTACATGTTTGTGTGTATGTGTACATGTCTATACATTCATGTATTTATATATAGACCTTTTTCTGGTTTTTGTACAGTGACTATTGTGTAATGAATATTGGAGTATAGTACGCTCAATAATTTATCATTTAGATATGTTTTTTGTTTGCCATTATTTCATCTTGGAAAAGGAGGTAAGTGATGAGTGTGTTAGAGCCACATATATTTTCCTAAAATTAGAAATGAATGAAGGAGATTGGAAATAAACTCATTTAAGCTGTATAATGGTTGCTTAATCTTTCATAGTATATGTCTGTCTATGACATAGGATACCATGAAGATAAAATACTTTATTTTCTTACATATTTGGAAAGTATAAAAATATGTGACTATATGATGGGTTTTTAAAATAGCACATGAAATGTGTGTATGTATGTGTATATGAAGGAGAACATTCATTTGTATATATGTTTGTGTGTATGTATGCATTTATATATACACACACACACACAAACATTCTCCTTTTTCGTTTTTTTTTTTTTTTTTTTTTTAATTTTTAGACCAGGGTCTTGCGCTGTCACCCATGCTAGAGTGCAGTGGTATGATAACTGTTCATTGTATCCTCCTTAGTAGCTGCGACCACATGCATGTACCACCACACTCACCTAATTTTTTATTTTATTTTTTATAGAGATGGGGTCTCGCCATGTTGCCCAGCCTGGTGCCAAACTCCTGGGCTCAAGCGATCCTCTTGCCTCAGCCTCCCAGTGTTGTGATTAAAGGTGTAAGCCACCACATCTGGTCTGAATGTTCTCCTTTATTGCTAACTGCTGTAGTTTGTATTTTTCCAGACTTACTGTGTATGAAAACACATAAATATGAATACAATAGAACGTTCTACATAAATAAGACTTATTTTCTGCTTCTTCTACCTAACACCTCTGATAGACCTTTCACTACTATTGCATAGATACCTAGCTAATTCTACTTACAGCATAGTCTTCTGTCATACCTTATAAAAGGGAGTGTATCATGTAGAAACTATTAGAAGTCATGCTGCCTTTCAAGTGTATGTACCTAAAATGCTGTCAGTCTGCCCTCTATAAACTTGGGATTGTGCACTCACATTAATAGTGTGTAAAAGGACTTATTTCTTGTACACATTTGGCTAACATTAACTATACTAAATCTTTTCGAGCACCTGATGTAGTTTCTTTAATTATAGGTGGATTTGGACATTTTTTGGGATACATTTAGTGGCTGTTTAACTTTTTTCCTTTACATTGACTGGATGGCTTTGTCCATTTTTCTATTGAGTCATTTCATTTTTTTCTGATTTATTTGTGTTTCTTTTTTTGTATAATTTATATTTTCCCTGGATAGTTGTAAGAAATTATTAATAAATTGTTCTTCCTGGCTCCTTTCCTGTGGTATATCCCTGGTTCCCGTGTCTTTATTTCTCCTTAATGTCCTCATTTTGAAGGCACACATTCTCCAGTAGCTTATTTAAAAAACAAACAAAAAAAAAGAAGAAGCAACAGCAGCATGTTTGAGGGGTTAGTTTTTGAGGTCTCTTGCATGTCTAAAAGCATCTTTATTCTACCCTCATACTTGGCTGCTAATTTGGTTGGACACAGTGTTCTAGGAAGGAAATCACATTCACTCAAGAGTTTTTAAAGACACTCCTTCATTGTTTTTTGGCTTGCGCTATTGGGGTGGAAAAACCCTGAGTCCTTCTCATTCTTGGTTCTTTGAGATGACATTTGTTTTTCTCTGGAGGGGTGTAGGATCATTTTTCCCCGCTGTATTGTGACATATTTATCTTTTCATCCATTATACTTAGTGCTTAAATGTTCTAGTTTTGCAACTCTGGGGAATTTTCTTAATATGTATTTTTAGAAGTGGATATTTTTTCCTCATACTCTCTGTTAGGCTATCCTGGACTGGTCATTTAATTTTCTTAATTTTCTTAAATTTCACCATTTTTTCTATCTTTGTCCTTTTTTCCCCCTAATTTTCTTTGAGATTGCCTTAATTTTCATGGCCATCTTATTAAATTCTTTTTTTTTTTTTTTTGAGACGGAGTCTTGCTCTGTCGCCCAGGCTGGAGTGCACTGGTGCAGTCTCGTCTCACTGCAAGCTCTGCCTCTCGGGTTCACACCATTCTTCTGCCTCAGCCTCCCGAGTAGCTGGGACTACAGGCACCTACCACCACTCCCAGCTATTTTTTTTTTTGTATTTTTAGTAGGGACGGGGTTTCACCGTGTTCGCCAGGATGATCTCGATCTCCTGACCTCGTGATTTCCCCACCTTGGCCTCCCAAAGTGCTGGGATTACAGGCTTGAGCCACCGTGCCCGGCCAGCATCTGCTTTTTAAACAGACTTTTACAATGTTCCTATCTTCAGCTCCACCTTCACTTCCATTCTCAGGTGTAGATTTCTGAACTTGTTTAGCAATTAGGGACATACCGCTCCTAGCCGCCTTCAACAGCTATGTTAAGTGTAGAATTCCTTCACTGTCATTTTGGTGAGATTTTTGGAGTATATCAAGCCACTGTCTTTAACTAGAAGCCTGCCTTTTTCAAACTTACTTCTCTATATGAATAGCATCAGGTTATAATTTCCAAGTGGATTGCCTGTTGTCTCTAAATCATTTATTGATCTGCTCAGCCTTTCCCCATTGATTTAAAATATCTTTACCATGTACTAAATTTTCATGTATACAAGATCCAATTCTAAAATATCTATACCTTCGTTTTAGTCAGTAGATCTCTACTTGATCATTTAATAGGTGTATTTACTACAACTTTCTTTTTTTTTTTGAAACGGAGTCTCCCACTATTTCCCATGCTGGAGTGCAGTGGTGCGATCTCTGCTCACTGCAACCTCTGCTTCCTGGGTTCAAGTAATTCTCCTGCCTCAGCCTCCCGAGTAGCTGGGATTACAGGCGCCGGCCAACATGGCCGGCTAATTTTTTGTATTTTTAATAAAGATGAGGTTTCACTGTGTTGGCCAGGCTGATCTTGAACTCCTGACCTTGTGATCCATCTACCTCGGCGTCCAACTTTCTTACATGTTTTGGTATCTGGTGGAGAAAATCTCTGGTATTGTTCAGAATATTTCTTCAGAATTGAATATTATGATTATTTATGATCTTTACTAATTTGGTAGGTGAGAAAGTGGTGTCGGTTATCATGTTTGCTGACAAAGGAGGATGAGGTTTTTGTATTTTTTTCCATTAGTCTGTAAAATAACTATTCTTGCCCTAGATATTTGGTGGTGTTTGTTTGTTTGTGGTTTGAGACAGGATCTCACTCTGTCATCCAGGCTGGAATGCAGTGGTGCAATCTCTGCTCACTGCAGCCTCCTCCTCCCAGGCTCAAGTGATCCTCCCGCCTCAGCTTCCTGAGTAGCTGGGACTATAGGCACTTGCCTCCATGTCCAGCTAATTTCTTGTATTTTGTGTAGAGACAGGGTTTTGCCATGTTGCTGAGCCTGATTTCAAACTCCTGAGCTCAAGCAAACCACCAGCCTTGGTCTCCCAAAGTTCTGGGATTGAAAAGTTACAGGCTTCAGCCACCCATGCCTGGCTGGTGTTTTTCTTAACAATTTATAAGCATACTTTTATATGGTGAGAAATTAACTCATCTAACTTTGTAACACTAAAGCATACAATTACAATCTTATATTGATGTGAGTAGCAAAGCAAAGATTTTAAATTTAGAGCTTATTATTCTTCCTGTTGTGAGACAGGCTTTTGTGGCAGTTATTATTACAATTTATATTTGTGTTTCCTATTCTTCAAAGTGAAAATGGCTACGAAAAGTATTCTATTTATTTATTTTTTCCCGTTTTCAAGTCCTGTCTCATATACCAATCTAAGGGTATTTTAATGGGAGGAACACCATAATGAGCTTTTGATAACACTGATTTGTTGACCTTTTCCCAAAATTAAGTAAAGAGAAATAAGATAATACTTAAATGCTGATACAACTACAGAGACTTGTTATTTCAGTGGTTAGAAATTATGAGCTGCTAATGGTGTCTGTGGTTCAGAAGCTACAAAGCATCCATTTTGTAGAGTGGTCTTTTTGTTGTTGACTGTACATTTCAGAATGCTTGAAGAAGGAGTATGGGGAAACGTCAAGGAAAAAGGAATCTACTGAAGACAGATGCCATGCTTTGAGAAGTTGTAATGCCTGATTAGTAGTATTCTGGACTTCATGGTTTTGTTTTTGTTGTTTGTTTGTTCAACATGAAAGGTTAATCCAGCATGTATGGGGACAAGTGTAGGCTCCCAGCAGGAACTGAGAGCTCCATGTCTTCCAGTCACCCATCAACAGACACCAGTGAACATGGAAAAGAACCCAAGAGAGGCACCTCCTGTTGTTCATCCTTTGGCAAATGCTATTTCTGCAGCTTTGGTGTCCCCAGCCACCAGCCAGAGCATTGCTCCTCCTGTTCCTTTGAAAGCCCAGAGAGTAACAGACTCCGTGTTTGCAGTGGCCAGCAAAGATACTGGGTAAGCTGAAGGTAGTCCTAGAGATGACAGTGATGTGAGTGGCACTTGTCACCTTCTCTACATGACCTGCATTATCAGGAACAGTATGTAAAAGATGAATGATGTCTGCCTTTTATTTTTAGATAGGTATGTTGTTGAAAAAGCAAGTGGCAAAATATTGCTCCCAATCCTTTAGGCTTACTTATTCCATGCTTCTTTTAGAGTATTTATTTTATTTTATACGTTTGTGAATTAAAAATTTTCAATACTCTGAAAGTCAACAGTCACTTGGTAACTGAAGAATATACAGCTTTTAGGCTAAAATTGCCTTTGCTCACTGGCTTTGAATACCTGCAGAGATTGTAACTATCTAGACAGTTACTTGACATGTATTCTCATATTCCTTCTGTCTTCCCATAGAGAGCAGTTTGGGATTAATACACATGATTCTGTCTCTCAAAATGTACCTCTGCATTGGAAATTTTTACCCCAATTTTGAGGGATTTTCCCAGATTTCAGAAATTATAATTAGTGTCATATTACTTTTTTAATTACCTCCAGTCATTTCGACTCTCTTTTAGCTCGTTTTTATAGGGATTTGTAAAATTAAAAATGCTTTGCATGTTTTACTTTATACCTTAACAGGGTTTATTAAGGGAACTCCAGCAATGTTAAATAGACACATTAGATCCACTACCCCAAGTGCACTTAAACTGATGTAAATGGCTTGTGTATCATTTTTTTCTTTCTTGATAACCATTACTTTTAAAGGCTGGAGGACATTGCACTGTGGCTGCTGGCTCATCACAGCAAAGGTGTCCTGCACAGCTGAGGCACACCAGTGCTTCTCCATGTCCTGACTCTGGTTAGCTGCCTGGAGCCGGGCTCAACTCTTTAACCTCTGTAATGAATGGGATCATTTGAATAGTCATAGGACTTTACCACGTATAGAGATGGTTCTTATTCCTATAATCACTGTGTCACACAAATGTTTACTACCTGGTCTTTTCTGTGAAAATTCTTTTCCTGAAATGGAACTCAAAGGAAAAAAAAACCATTTTATTTACTTACACTGTAGACCCTAAGTGGTTCCATCTGTATTTTGACAGGCTTGTAATTATTGACTGATTTTTTTTTCTTTCTATTATTTCTTGAGAGTTAGTTAAAAATTCTAATAGATCAAGCTTTTTTTTTTTTTCTTTTTTTTTGAGATGGAGTCTCTCTCTTGTTGCCCAGGCTGGAGTGCAATGGTGCGATCTTGGCTCACTGCAACCTCTACCTCCCGGATTCAAGTGATTTCTCCTGCCTCAGCCTCCCAAGTAGCTGGGATTACAGGTGCCTACCAGCACACCTGGCTAATTTTTTTGTATTTCTAGTAGAGAAGGGGGTTTCACCATATTGGCCAGGCTGGTCTCGAACTCCTGACCTCAGGCGATCCACCTGCCTCGGCCTCCCAAAGTGCTGGGATTACAGGCGTGAGCTACTGCGCCCAGCCTAGATCAAGCATTTTATTCTCTAGTGTGTCTCAAGAGTTTTCTCTTCCAGATGTGTGAATAAGAGTACTCATGAATTCAAGCCACAGAGTGGAGCAGAAATAAAAGAAGGTAATGTTTAATTATAATAAATGTGTTTCTGTCCATATTCCTCTATATCACTTAGAGGTGTGTTTTATGACTGTGGTTTATGAAGTCTTCAGGCCTTCATGAACCTGAGTGTTAGATTTCCTGTTCTTAGAGTATAGGTTATTTATCCATGAACCATTTCAAATAAATGTAGAAATCCACTTGTTAGTCACATCTTTTTAGTTTAACATTCTTTGGAAATGTAATTTGTGAATACATTTCTAGTAAATTTCTCAGGAAATTAATCCAAAACAGAGCCATCTTTAGTATGTTAGGTAGGAAAGGTTATCAAAAGTTTAGTTAGAAGTGTTACACTGTTATTTGATACTACTTCATTGGAGGCATTTTCATAGAAGATAATTTTTATAAATAATAAGACACACAGATTGGACTTTCACATCCCCGCTGTGTGACTGGGACATCTTTTTTTCTGGACAGTTTGGTGAGGAGCAGGGCTGTTTGAAATAGCTGGAGGCTCATTAACTGAACCAAGACTTACTGAGCCTGCTCTGTAGGTGCCAGGCACTGTTATACATAGTTAGGGATGAAGTCATGAACAAAAAATCTCCACGCACAGAGAAGGGGAAAGAAACGTACTATTGGAGTTGTGGGGTTGAAATTTCAGAGAAGGTGATATTTGGGTAAAGGGCTGAAGTTAGGGAGCTTCCCATGCCACTAGCTTGGGCAACCTTTTCAGGCAGAGGGAATATTAAGTGTTAAGCCCTCAAGCAGGAAAATCTCTGATATATTCCAAGCACAGCAAAGGGACCAATGTGGGAAGGTAAGCAGGGAGAGGAGGAAGGTGAGGCCTGATCAAACAGGACCCAGGCTGTGCAGGGCCTTGTATTCTATGCCTGACTGCAGTGGAATGAGATGGGAAGCCAGTCTTAAGATTTACATTGTGACAATGAACTTGGGATAGGATACAGTGGCACTAAGGGTATCATTTATGACAAAGTTGCTAATCTGGTATAATCCAGACCAAACACTCAGTCTCTTTGAGCCTTCATTTCCTTTTCTGGAAAAGGATAATTTTCACCTTACTTACCTCATAGGACTATTACAAAGATAAAAATGAAATATATGAAAGCACTATAATACTGGAAATCATTAGTGATAATTTTTAACGATGACAAACTGGTTTAATTGTAACTTGCTTAAATTGTGTGTCTTTTAAGTTATTCTGATTTGCCTTCTGATACCACATTTTGTCTCCATTTCTTTGCTAGGGTGTGAAACACATAAGGTTGCCAACACAAGTTCTTTTCACACAACTCCAAACACATCACTGGGAATGGTTCAGGCAACGCCATCCAAAGTGCAGCCATCACCCACCGTGCACACAAAAGAAGCGTTAGGTAAACTATTTTATCTGAGTGTGTAGCACCCGATGACAAGTTAATGAAAGCTCTTTTGCAACCTTTTTACAGTTACTCTTTTTGTTCTTTAAGGTTTCATCATGAATATGTTTCAAGCTCCTACACTTCCTGATATTTCTGATAACAAAGATGAATGGCAATCTCTAGATCAAAATGAAGATGCATTTGAAGCCCAGTTTCAAAGTAATAACTATTTAAAAGCTCCTAAGTGCATAGCATTATAGGTGGTTATCACAGAAAATGTCAAGAATTATATAAGAGGTGGCCCTGCCCTTGATTAGCTTGTCACATAAGGGCAGGGAATGCATGAAATAAAAATAAGACAGTTCTTGACAAGGTACTCAATGTGTGTGATAGATTTGCTTGATTAAAGGAAAAAGAAAGAATAGTGCTAAAGAAGGACAAAAGCCCCATGGGTAAGAAGGGCTGAGTACTCAAGGTGTGACTTGAGCCTTCACTGGTAGAGGAGTGGCTGGGGCAGAGTGTTAGAGGAGGCTGGCAGCTAGCCCACATTTGTTTAGAGTCAGGGGATTCATGCTAGAAGCCAGAGATCATGATAAAGATAAGTAGGAACCAATTAGACTTAGGAAGACTTGAAATGTAAAACTCAGAGGTTAATTCTTTCTTGAAGGAAATGGAAAACAAAACCCTGAGAGCTTTTACTGAGTGAGTCAGGTGACAATAGTAGTGATTTAGGAGAATGATTAACACCTTGCAGATATGTGGCAGGGACTCTGTGACCTGGGACTTGAGTACAAAACCCTGTTACCATACTTAAGTCACTTCATCTCACTATAGTGCTTTATTGCCTAGTATTTGAAAAGCTGATATTAGTTATTTTCTGTCAGCTGTTACTCCTTTTTCTTATTTGTAGTTGAAATTTAACATAAAGGATGTTTTTTCCTAGTACAATAATTAGATGCTATTTTTTATTATATTGCAGAAAATGTAAGCTCGTCTGGGGCTTGGGGAGTCAATAAGATTATCTCTTCTTTGTCATCTGCTTTTCATGTGTTTGAAGATGGAAACAAAGAAAATTATGGGTAAAAAAAAATACCATCTAGTTAATGGGTTGCAGCAGAGTTTTCTCTGGGACCAGAGGTGGTGGGGTGGTGAGGAGAGAATGTGAACTGCTAATCACATGGTCAAATGAGCCTTTTGACCACATGACCAGGGGGGTGTTGCCAAAGTTCTCCAGATCTACAGTACTGCAGGAGTTCCAAGAGAGCAAGCCTCCCATAGACAAAGCATGTGTTGAAAAAGGAAAACAGTGGTGAACTAGCAGAGAACTGAGGATTCTGTGGATTTGAAATCATATTAGGTGTGAATGAATTCACCAGTACAGGTATCCATACATGCTCTGGTTATATTTGCAGCACTGATAAAGTAGACAAGGAAGTGGCTTATACTGGGTGTTGCTGCAGAGAATGTGTTTTAAGGCTAAGGGATATTACATTAGAGAGCTTTTACCTCGGGGTAGAGAGGGGTAACTCCAGGAATTTTCATTGTTCATAGTTTGAACCATGGAAAGAGAGGTGTCAGTGTGAACTAAAGGTTTTATGGTATTTAAGAAATTCATAGTGAGGTAGAAATGAGAAAGGGCATGGCTAGCTCTCAGAGAGGAATTCCATAGCTAGACAAGTGCTGAAAATTAAAAAAATATGTTGGCATCCATGACTTTCCACTGGCCATGGCCTTAATTCATTTTTGGCTTCTAAAAGTTATGTGACAGAAATTTCTGTATTTTCCACCCTCACTTAAGACCTATCATTATAGGTCTACTTTTATAAGTTAATTCAGTTACACTCAGTTTTGCTAGAACTGCTATAAAAGCAAGGAATATCTATATAAATATTAACTCATTAAATAGGATAAGTAGAGAACTTTTCTAATGGTCAAGTGATGCCATTTATTTCCTTAGCATATTTTACTATTTATAATTTAGCAAATCTTTCCTTAGATTACCACAGCCTAAAAATAAACCCACAGGAGCCAGGACCTTTGGAGAACGCTCTGTCAGCAGACTTCCTTCAAAACCAAAGGTAAGCAAACCTGTTTTATCTATGAAATGGGTCCTACAACCCCATCCACTTTATTCTACCAAATGATTATGCCGGCAGGTCAGAGGATATTGTGTATGTGAAACTGTGCTGAAAAATATGAAACATAGGAAGAATATGTTTCTTTTAGGACATTATGTAATAATTATTCAAGAAGAAATAGGGTATATGCATATTTTTCAAGTGTCCTACCAAAATTATTTATTAATATTAATTACTATGGCGGTTTCACATTTATCCACACATTCTTTGAATTTTTTCCTCCAGTTTAATTCATCTCCTTTTGAGTGTGGCTAGATTTGGTGACTTGCTTCAGACAAAAAGGAAAGGGAAAGGGAAAGGGAAAATTAGATTACAGTAGGGAAACATGGCAGATTCTTCCTAACCATGTGATTTGGTTGTGTTGGCAGGAATAAGTCATGTTGACAGCAGATATCCCCTAATATGATGTAATGAGAAGAACACTTCACTTCTGATATCCTTCCCCAAAATCTGTAACCCCAGTCTAATCATGAGAAAGCATCAAATAGGCCCAAACTGTGTAGGGACATTCTACACAGTTTCTGACTAGTGTTCAAAAGTGTCAGTACAAGAAAGACTAGGAAAGGCCAATAGACAATGACAGACTCAGACTCAAGGAGGCTAAGAACACTTGACAACTAAAGGTGACATGGGATCCTGGATTATCCCTGAACAGAAGAGGCACATTAGTGGGAAAAAAAGGTGAAATCCAAATACTCTACAGTTAATAGTACTATTTCGTTTTTACAAATGTGCCACAGTTCTATAAGAAGTTGACATTAGAGGAAGCTTGGTGAGGAGGGTATGTGGAAATTCTGTGCTATGTTTGTAACTCTTCTGTAAATCACAACTTTTTCAAATTAAAAAATACATATAAAATTTGAAAACAAAAATGTGGCTCTTGCTGTAATGTAACTCCACTGATTTTCCAGTTCTGGGGAAAAGGACTGAACTATGATATTGTGGGCTGTGTTAGCCAGGGGTTGACATCTGTTTCTTCTTTAATTCCTATTTCTTTGGATCGTAAAGTGTTAATGAGTAAGGTTTCAGGGACAAAAGAGGGAGATTGCTGCTTTTTTTTCATTTCATCTTCTGTTATAGGAGGAAGTGCCTCATGCTGAAGAGTTTTTGGATGATTCAACTGTATGGGGTATTCGCTGCAACAAAACCCTGGCACCCAGTCCTAAGAGCCCAGGAGACTTCACATCTGCTGCACAACTAGCGTCTACACCATTCCACAAGCTTCCAGCGGAGTCAGTGCAGAGTTTAGAAGATAAAGGTGTGTGTTACACTATTTTAGTGTTTGTCTTCTGCCAGCTTTGATTCTTTCAGTTTTCTTCATGAAGTTTGATTCTTATAGTTTTCTTCATGAAAATTCCACATGGGAACTTTGAAAATCATAAAGAAGAAACTTAAAATCTGTTCATTGTATTTTTCTCACAGGTTTTTTTTCCTTTGGCATATTGTCTTCCTAAAGTCTACGTATTTTTAAAATATAATAGCTTAGATTATAGGTAGAATGGGAGAAAATCTATAGAAGCATTTAAAGGAAATAAGGTCCAACCCATTTGTGTAGATAGAACATGTTTATTTTGTTTCATAGCAAACAAAACAGCCACTACAGACAGATTAAATTATTTGAATGCTAAAAATAATGAACATTTATATTTTCCAATTTAATAAGAGTAACAGCCAATTTTAGTCCTAGATGTGTGTCTACACACATATATGTCAACTTTATTAGACATATAGCCAAGTATGATAGTCAGAAAGTCTTATTTTTCTTACTTTTAGTGATCTGACTTTAAGAAAGCAATGATAAAACTCACAAGTAGTCCTTATTTCTACGCTGTTTCAAATCTATCACCCTATATCTTTAAAAGTTCATCATATATCTGAATTGAATCCTAATATATGACATTGTCATTGAGCACAGATAATTGTTAACTATTTATTAAGTACCAACCTACAAACTAGATAGTCCTCTCATCATCCAGAGGATTGGTTGCAGGAACCCCTGCAGATACCAAAATCCAGGTGGATGCTCAAGTTCCATAGTTGACCCTGCAGAACCTGTGGATACAGAGGACTGACTGTATACTAACTGTATCATTGCTCACACTTTTTTTTTTTTTTTTGAGACGGAGTCTTGCTCTGTCGCCCAGGCTGGAGTGCAGTGGCTTGATCTCAGCTCACTGAAAGCTCCGCCTCCCGGGTTCACGCCATTCTCCTGCCTCAGCCTCCTGAGTAGCTGGGACTACAGGCGCCCGCCACCTCGCCCGGCTAGTTTTTTGTATTTTTTTAGTAGAGACGGGGTTTCACCATTTTAGCCAGGATGGTCTCAATATCCTGACCTCATGATCCGCCCGTCTCGGCCTCCCAAAGTGCTGGGATTATAGGCTTGAGCCACCGCGCCCAGCCCACACTTTAAAAATATAGAAATTGTTTACCAAAGCAATAATAGAAGAGCTGCCAAAGAATTTCACTTCACTGGATGGAAACATATTTTAATGTGGGTTCTGAGCCTATAGACCTAAACATTTTTGACCAAGGGTTTCTTAGAGTGTTAATCCAATATAATATGTTTCTTTTCTGAATCTTAAAGGAGAGGTCAGTTGAAACTTTGACAATTGCCAAGCACCATCACAAGCTTGCCTTTAATTAAAAAAAAAAAAAAAGATTAAAGCCTTTTCCATCCAGGAAAGGTAGTTTAATGAGTCTAAAGAATCTTTCAAAAAGTCAATATTGGCTATTCTTAGAGTATTTGCCCCTTTGGCTCTATAAACAGAAACTAATGTTCTAGTGCTAAAAAGTAATAACACCTGTTGAGTGAAGGAATATCTGATAAAATGTAATCCAATATACTTGGATTATACAGTATTATATATTATTATTATACAGTATATTATAATATACATTATTATAATCACTTGGTAGAAGTTTATTCTGTATTTCTGCCCTACCTAGTTTATCTATCTATACATAGATTTTTTTTTTAATTATAGGGAGTAATAAATATTGCCAGGTTGCTTTCTGATTTAAACACAAAATCGTTTCAATAAATTAAATGCTAACTTAGTCAATCAACTAATTGACTACAACATGTTAAAGTGAAAGACACAAAATATCTGCCCTCCAGAAGCATTGAAGCCTTTTACTCTCCATATTCTTGTCTCCAGGTTCTCCTGAAGCTGGGTGTAGCCCTGCCATCCATACCAGTAACTTCCCATGGTCTGGTCATCCTGCCCACAATGGACTTGCCACTCTCTCAACCCCTTTTTTCTTGAAGGATTGTTAGGGATTAGATGTAGAGTTGAAATGCTCACGTATATTAGTAGTAGATTTTATTTGTTTGCTTGTTTTTAAGAGATACGGTCTTGCTATGTTGCCCAGGCTGAGTGCAGTGCAGCTTCAAACTCCTGGGCTCAAGTGATCCTCCCACCTCAGCCTCTTGAGTAGCTAGGGCTACAGGCTCCTACCACCACATCTAGTTAATTTTAAAAAGTTATTTTAGGGATAGGGTCTCACTATGTTGCTCAGCCTTGCCTCAAACTACTGGCCTCAAGTCAAGTGATCCTCCCACCTCAGCCTCACAAAGCACTGGGATATAGGCATGAGCCACTGTGCCTGGCCAGTAGTGGATTTTTTAAAGTGATTTTTTCCTCCCATTTTTTGAATCTTATTATACATTTTACAATGGAACACTATTTTGAAATCATAATGTAAGTCAGTGTCAAAAGAAATCCTAGATTTTGTAACCATATCAAATGGTGTGTGTTCTGCACACATATGCATCTAACATATCTGTCTCTAATTTTTGAATCTTTCAGAAAATGTGGTAGCAAAACAGTGCACCCATGTGACTTTGGATTCTTGTGAAGAAAACATGGTGGTGCCTTCAAAGGATAGAAAATTCAGGTATTGTGAGGGTTTATTTGGTTCTGTCATTCTCGTCATTTCCATTCTAACATTGCTTACCATTTCCATTCTAGCTGTGCCTTTTAGGCTGTAATAGAATACCTAATTTTAGCCTTAAAGGCTGATACAGATTTTGTGGACTAGTAACTTTAAGTCAGAAGGTACTCTCCGTGAATATACATACAACAGTGAACCTAAGCACTTGATATATCAGGCCAGTGCTTGATGAGGAAACATCAGAGAAACCAAGTTGAAGGACATTCTACAGAATACCTGGCCAGTACTCCTCAAAACTGTCAAGGTCTTGGGAAACTAGGAAAGACTAAGAAACTCTCACAGATGAAAGAAGAGTAAAGAGACATAACAACTAAATGCAACATGGTACCCAGGACTAGATCCTGAAGCAGAAGTTCCTTAGTGAAAAGAGTGGTGAAATCGAATGATGTCTACAGTTTAGTTAATAGTAACAGAGCAAATGCTGGTTTATTACTTTTGACAAAGGTACCATTGTAATAGGAAATGATAATCTTAGCAGAAATTGAGTGAGGAGTATACAGGAATTCTCTATTATCTTTGCAACGTTTCTTTATACCTAAAATTATTACAAAAAAAGTATAGTTGAAAAAAGTTTACAACAGGAAAAATGTGATAAGTGAAAATAGCAGTGTATGAAATTGCATATCTAAATTTATTTGTATAAAAATACATACTTCAGTATGTTTAGGTAGATATTTGGGTGTGTGTGTGTGGAGATATATGTGCAGTCAGTTCTCATTATTCACTATAATTCTATAGAGTCACCACAAACACTGAATTAGTGAATACTGAATATTCTTAAAGGGAATACAGACAGCATCCCGCAAGCCTCTGATAACAACATTTTGTTGAAAAACACCTTATTTATTATATATTGTGAATTCATTAAGATTGAATTCATGTCCAGCAAACACTGACTTACATCTAAATAAAGCTTATCTAATACACATATTTTCACAGGTTTCTAGTGCTTAGAACATTAGAGAGCACTTCAGCACTATACTTTGGGACCATTTTCAATACCAAAATCATCAAGAAAAAGCACAAAGACACAAAAATTGTGGCACTGAGTACAGCTCGAAAAGGATGCTTGTTTACAGTATGAGAGCTGGAACAGGAAGGCTGAGTGTCACCTTGTTCAACCTTAGCTGAGAACATGTATGTTAGGTGACTCAATTTTCACCACTCTGCATATATGTAAATGACTGAAAAATCACTGTATTGATTTGAAGCTTACAAATGAATTTTAGCATGCAGGTGAATTCACAAATATGAAATCCATGAATAATAAGGATCAACTGTATACTGTGTGTTTGTGTGCATGTGTACACGTATGGATATATGTGTATACATATACATCCATATACAGTCATGCAGTTGCTTAACAACTGGGATACATTCTGAGAAATGCGTCCTCAGGCAATTCCATTGTTGTGTGAACATCAGAGTGTGCTTACATGAACTTAGATGGTTTGATTAGTTTACTACACACCTAGGCTATAAGGTATAACCTGTGGCTTGTAGGCTACAAACATGTACAGCACGTTACTATATTGAATACTGAGTGGCATAAGAATTTGTGTATGTAAACATAGAGAAGATACAGTAAAAATACCATGTAAAAGAGAAAAATGGTGTTCTGTACAGGGCACTTCCCATGAATGGAGCTTGCAGGACTGAAGTTGCTCTCGGTGAGTGAGTGAGTGAGTGAGTGGTGAGTGAACGTGAGGGACTAGGACATTACTGTACACTGCTGTAGACTTTAGAAACACTATAGTTAGGCTACACTAAATTTATATATAAAAAACTTTTTCTTCAATAATAAATTAGCCTTAGCTTACTGTGCCTTTTTTACTTTAAAAACTTAAAAACTTTTATCTTTTTGACTTTAGTGATAACACTTAGCTTAAAAAACAAACGCATTGTACAGCTCTACAAAAATATTTTTTCTTTATATCATTCTATAAGCATTTAAAAACATTTTTTTTTCACTTTTTAAACTTTTTTTGTTAAAACCGACCACACAAACATACATATTAGCTGAGACCTACACACCTAGCTAGGGTCAGGATCATCAGACATCACTGGGAGACCAGAGATTTTCAGCTCCATTATGATCCTGTGGGGCCACCATTGCATATGCTGTTCTCTGAATTGTTATTATGCAGCACATGACTGTATATATGGAAGTGTACTGGAGTGTTGTATTGTGATTGACATTTTCTGTTTGTTTCAACGTTATAAAAGGAGCCATTTTTGGAATAAAGTTAAATATTCAGTCTTGATGATAGTAGTGTCACATAGATGCAGCTTGGAGAAATAAACCCACTCCTATTAAATTTCCTACTAAAGAATATCCCATGTATTACCTCGCCTATTTATCTCATACAACCATATCTTGATTTTATTAATTCTGTTCATATTGTACTAGCTGTATATTTTCATAGATTTGTTTGTCTAAAAATGCTTTAATCAACTTTTAGTCTGTGAGGCTATTGTGAAATGTCATTTCTAGAATGAGAAGGGACTTTTATGTGACTGTATTCAACAGATTTCTAATCATGCGGTGTTTTGGTTTCTTTATTCCTTTCACATGTGCAGTCCAATTCAAGAGAAAAGCCCAGAACAGGCCTTCTCGTCTCACATGTATTCAGCATCGTTACTCCATCTGAGCCAGCCTGCTGCAGATGGGGTACTTACCTGTGAGGCAGAGTTGGGCGTTGAGGCTTGCAGACTCACAGACACTGACGCTGCCATTGCAGAAGATCCACCAGATGCTATTGCTGGGCTCCAAGCAGAACGGATACAGATGAGTTCACTTGGGAATGTTGATGCTCCAAGTACGGTCACTCACTCTTCGTGGGGAAAGCTGTCCCATCAAAGAAACCCACAGTGGGACTTGAATGTCACTGAGTCATTGAGTTCAGACAAAACTTGCATAATGCATCACAATGGAGTAACAGTACCATACTTGAAGGGCAAATCAATCTTTTAATTTTAGAAGGTATCAAAATAACTACTGTTGGAAGAGGGAATTAGAATTTGACAGCCTGCTATGTGCAAGGCATTTAATCTAATACTATTATATTTTACATTTTACAGAAAAGTAAACTGAGGCCCAAGGTTAAAGAGAACCCCCTCCCCCTCAACATATTACACATAAACAATCTGGCATAGTGGTTAAGAGCACAGAGTCTGGAGATGGACTGACTATGTTCTAGCTCCCTCACTTAAGTAGTCACGTGATCTTGACTGAGCTCATTTCAATTTTCCGTATCCCTCTTTTCTGTAGAGTTGAGCTGATGATGCTAGTACCTACCTTAGAGGCTTATTGTAATTAAATTAATATAGTACTGAGAACAGTGTTCTGCATGTGCTTCGCACTCACTGAGTGAGTGTTAACCATATTGGATTAGTGTTTGATAACTGCCACTAATATAATGTTTTGTAACATTCCAGGTTGGAGAGAAAGCTTTTTCTTACTTTTAGAAATTATTTCCCTTTTGTGGACCCAAAGTATATCTCATATACGCAAATTGCAGATAGGTAGTATAAGTTTTGTGGATATAAGTGGAAAAGCAATTAAATAATATGTGTTTATCTGAGCACGTTAGAAGTAACTAATGTCCGCATCTGCCCTTAAGACACGTATCCCCAGTTGTGTTAAAGATAGAATCTAGCCGTTCAGTTGAGTGGAGAAAATGCACCTAGAGTTGATTCCCTTTGTCACAACTGAATATTGATCCAAATTTGTAGATATAAAATGGCAAATAATAAACTGTGCAGAGCTACCAATTTTGATTTTTAAAAATAGTTCTTTTTAATTTTGAATCAATGCTCTTAAAAGTATAAGGCTTTGAAAGCTTATTTAGTAAATATCTCTACTCACTTTGTCTACAGTTTATTTGGTAAAGTTCTTCAGTTCTCAATTCATGTTCCTTTTTTTTTTTGTTCTCATTCCTTTAAGACTTCATTGTTGGGAACCCATGGGATGATAAGCTGATTTTCAAACTTTTATCTGGGCTTTCTAAACCAGTGAGTTCCTATCCAAATACTTTTGAATGGCAATGTAAACTTCCAGCTATCAAACCCAAGACTGAATTTCAATTGGGTAAGAATTATTTGGATAATATAACTTTAAATTCTTGTTTGTCTATGAGAAGTTGATGGTAACTTGTGTTTGTATGTGTGTGAGATTCTCCTATTTGCCCCCCCCACCTCCAATAGGGAGTTGTATCTGTAATACTAAACTGAACATTTTGTTAAGCCATGATTGTAGGATTGTGCTTGCTGTTGGGACTATAACTCCTATAACTTATAGAGGGCAATTTGCCAATATCTATTAAAATTAAAAATGCATGTACTTTTAAACCCAGCTATCCACTTTCAAGTATTTCCCATAGATATTATTATATACTTCTGTAGTAAAATACTATAGTAATATTGGCAACAGAACAAGAAAGCTCACTCTGTACGGATAGGGAATGAGTTCCAAAACATACCATACTGTTAAATGAAAAGGGCAGAGCCGTATGTATTATATACCACAATTAAAATGGTTAGCCGTAGGTGGGAGTGGGAAACATTCACAATATTCCCTTTAAAATTTTTTAATGAATAGACTTTATTTTTAAGAGAAGTTTTAAGCTTACAGAAAAATCCAGCATAAAGTACATATCCCTGCCTCCCCATGTATATACCCACAGATTTTCCTGTTATTAACATCTTGCATGAGTGTGGTATTGTTAAAATTAAGCCAATGTTGATGCATTGTTAACTAAAGTGCTAGTTTACATTAGGGTTCACTCTTTGGGTTGTATATTCTGTGGGGTTTGACGAATGTAGTATAATGACATGTATCCATCATTACAGTATCACACAGAATCATTTCCTCACCTTAAAAGTCCCCTGTGTCTCACCTATTCATCCCTTCCTCCTTGCCCCCAACCCCTAGCAATCACTGATTGTTTTGCTATCTGTGTAGTTTTGCCTTTTCCATAATGTCATATAGCTGGAGTCATATAGTATGTACCCTTTTCAGTTGGCATCTTTTACTTAGCAATATGCATTTAAGGTTCCCCTGTGTCATTTCGTGATCCGATAGCTTTTTTTTTTTTAAATCACTGAATAATGTTTATTGCATGAATGTACCACACAGTTAAACCTTTCCACTCATCTAATGAAAGAGATCTTGGTTACTTCCACGTTTTGGCAATTATGAATAAAGTTGCTGTAAACATCATTATGCAAGTTTTTGTGTGGATATAAGTTTTCAACTCATAATTTGGGTAAATAGGAAGGAGTGTAATTGCAGGGTTATATAATGAGAGTATGTTTACTTTTGTAAGAAACTTCCAAGGTGACTGTACCATTTAGCATTCCCACCAACAGTGAATGAGAGCTCCTGTTCCCCAGTCTTGCCCTCATTAGGTGGTTGTCAGCGTTTTGGGTTTTAGCCATTCTGATAGGTGAATAGTGATATCTCAATCTTGTTATAAGTTTCAATTCCCTGAAGACATACAGCATTGAATATTTTTTCATATGCTTATTTGCCATCAGTATATCTTCTTCAGTGAGATGTCTATCCAGATCTTTTGTCCATTTTCTAATTGGTTGGTTGGTTTCTTATTGTTGCCTTGTTCCTGATCTTAGGGCAAAAGCATCTACATAGTTTATTACCTCTAAATATGATTTTAGCTGCAGGTTTTTTGTACATATTCTTTGTCAGAAAGTATCTATTCCTAGTTTGCTGAGAGGGTTTTTGCTGAGAGGGTTTTTTTTTTTTTTTAATCATAAGTGGGTGTTGGATTTTATTTGTCGTGCTCCTTTCAATATTTTCTGCATTTATTGATATGATTATATGATTCTTTGTTGATGTGATGGATTTCATTAATTGAAATTAACTAACTAATTAAGTGTTGAACTAGCTTTGTATACCTGGGATAAATTGCACTTGACTGTCATAGTGTGTAATTCTTTTTCTGTGTTTTTGGATTGGATTTACTTACAATTCTTTTGATGCATTGTTGGATTGGATTTACTAATATTTTGCTGAAGATATTTGTATCCGTGTTCATGAGAGGTACTGGTCTGTAGTATTCCTTTCTTGTAAGATCTTTATCTGGTCTTGGTGTCAGGGAAATGCTGGCCCCTTAGAGCCCCTTAGAATGAGATAGGAAGTATTCCCTCTGCTTCTTTGATCTGCAAGAGATTGTTGAGAATTGATATAATTTCTTTCTCAAATGTTTGATAGAATTCACTAGTGAACCCATCTGAGCCTAGTGCTTCCCGTTTTGGAAGGTTATCAGTTACTGATTCCATTTCTTTAACAGCTATAGGACTGTTCAGAGTATCTGTGTCTCTTTTGTGAGGTTTGATAGATTGCGTCTTTCAAGGAATTTGTTCATTTCATCTCAGTTCTCATTTGTGGATATGGCATTCCACTGTTGATTTCTACTATAATGTTTATTTCTTTTATTCTGCTTACTTTAGTTTTAATTTGCTCTTTTTTCTAGTTTCTTAAGGTAGAATCTCATTGATTTTTAGATCTTCTTTTCTAATATATGTATTTAGTGCTACAAATTTTCCTTTACTGCATCCTACAAATTTTGGTAAATTGTATTTGCATTTTCATTTGGTTCAAAATATTTTTAAATTTCTCTTAAGACTTTGACCAATGTGGTATTCAGAAATATGTTTAATCTCCAAGTATTTGGGGGACTTTACAACTATCTTTCATACTGTGTATGATTTCTGTTCTTTTAAATTTGGTAAAATGTGTTTTATGGCCCAGAATGTTGTCTATTTTGGTGAATATTCCATGTGAGCTTGAGAAGAATGTATACTCTGCTGTTATTAGATGAAGTATTCCATAAATGTCAATTAGATCCAATTGATTGATGCTACTATTCAGTTCAACCATGTTTTTACTGCTGATTTCCTGCCTGCTTTATCTGCCCCTTCCCATCCCTCCCTGTCCCTCCCCTCCCCTCCCCTCCCCTCCGCTCTCCTCCCCTCCCCTTCTTTTCTTTTCTTTCTTTGTTGAAACAGGGTATCACTCTGTCATCCAGACTGGAGTGCAGTAGCACAATCTTGGCTCACTGCAACCTCAAACTCCTGGATTCAAGCAGTCCTTTGGCCCCAGCTTCCTGAGTAGTTATGACTATGTCATGCACCACAACATGCAGCTTTTTTTTTTTTTGGCAGAGATAGGGTTTTCGCTATGTTGCCCAAGTCTCGAACTACTGACCTCAATCAATCTTTCTGTCTTGGCCTCCTAAAGTGCTGGGATTACAGGTGTGAGCCACCACACCCAGTTGATCTGTCCATTTCTGATGGAAGGGTGTTGAAGTCTCCAACTATGATAGTGAATTCATCTTTTTCTCCTTGCAGTTCTATTAGTTTTTGGTAACTTTTGACTCACGTATTTTGCTACTTTCTTGTTAGGCTTATACACATTATGTCTTCTTGGAGAATTAATCCCTTTAACATTATATAATGCAGGCCAGGCACAGTGACTCACACCTGTAATCCAGCACTTTGGGAGGCCAAGGCAATAGGATCAACCGAGGCCAGGAGTTTGAGACAAGTCTGGGCAATGCAGTGAGGCCTCATCTCTACAAAAATTTTTTTAGAAAATTAACCAGGCATGGTGACATGTACCTATAAGTCCCAGATACTTGGGAGGTTGAGGCTGGAGGATCACTTGAGCACAGGAGTTCATATTAGCCAGGGAACATAGCAAGACCTTGTCTTGTACACACACACACACACACACACGTAATGCCCTTTTCTATGCTGATAATTGTTTTGCTCTGAAGTCTGCTCTGTCAGAAATGAATATAGCTATTATTACACTTTTCTTTTGTTAGTGTTAGCATGGTATATCTTTTTCTATCCCTTTACTTTTTTTTTTTTTTTTTTTTTTGAGAAGGTATCTCACTCTGTCGCCCAGGCTGGAGTGCAGTGCCATGATCTTGGCTCACTGCAACCTCTGCCTCCTGGGTTCAAGTGATTCTCCTGTCTCAGCCTCCTGAGTAGCTGGGACTACAGGCGCACACCACCACGCCCAGCTAATTTTTGTATTTTTTTTAGAGACAGGGTTTCACCATATTGGTCAGACTGGTCTCAAACTCCTGACCTCAGGTGATCAACCTCCCTTTGCCTCCCAAAATTCTGGGATTACAATTGTGAGCCACTGCGCCCGGCCTTATCCCTTTACTTTTCATCTGTCTTGGTATTTAAAGTATGTCTTTGTTTTGATTGGTATATTTAGACCATTGATATTTAAAGTGATTGTTGATATAATTGGATTGTCACTATATTTTTCTATTCCTTGCCCTTGTTCTTTGTCTTCTACTCCTTCCTTCTCTGATTTTGAGTTACTTCATAATTCCATTTTGTCGCCTCTCTTAGCATATTAATTATACCTCTTTAAAAAATTTTTTAAGTGGTTACCATAGTGTTTGCAATATACATCACAACTAATCTTTTTTGCTTGTGTAAGGAAGTTTTTATTCTTCCTATTTGAAGGACAATTTTACTGGATACAGAATTCTAGATTGGTGGATTCCAAATTTCTAAGTACTTTAGATATTTCACTCCATTCTCTTCTTGCTTGCATGGTTTCTGAGAAGTCCTGTGTAATTCTTATCTTTGCTCCTCTATAGGTAAGATGGTTTTATTTATCTTGCTTCTTTCAATATTTTCTCTGTGTCTTTTTCTGCAGTTTGAATATGGTATGCCTAGGTGTTGATTTTTCAGTATTTATCCTGCTTGGTGCTCTCTGAGCTTCCTGGATCTGTAGTTTAGTGTCTATCATTAATTTTGGAAAATTCTGTGCTATTATTACTTCATTTTTTTTTTTTTTTTTTTGTGCTATTATTTTTTTTTTTTTTTTTTTTTTTTTTTGAGACAGAGTTTTGCTCTTTTTGCCCAGGCTAGAGTGCAGTGGCACAATCTCAGTGCACTGCAACCTCCACCTCTGCGTTCAAGCGATTCTACTGCCTCAGCCTCCCGAGTAGCTGGGACTACAGATGCCTGCCACCATATCCGGCTAATTTTTTGTATTTTTAGTAGAGATGGGGTTTCATCATGTTGGCCTTGAACTCCTGACCTCAAGTGATCCGCCCATCATGGCCTCCCAAAGTGCTGGGATTACAGGCATGAGCCACTGCACCCGGCCTCAAATATTTTTGTCTGTTCCTTTCTCCCTTCTTCCTTCTGGTATTCCCAATCTACATCTGTTACACATTTTGTAGTTGTCCCACACTCCTGAAATTCTCTGTTCTGTCTCTTTATATATATATATATTTTGTTTGTTTGTTTGTTTGTTTTTTGCATTTCAGTTTTGGAAGTTTTTATTGGCCTATCTTCAAGCTTACTGATTCTTTTCCCTGCCATGTATTGGTGAGTCAATCCAAGGCATTCTTTATTTCTATTACAGTGGGTTTTTATTTCTAGCACCCTTTTTTACTTCTCAGTTTCTCTCTGCTTGTATTACCCATTTCTTCCTGCACACTGTCTACTTTTTTCATTAGAACCCTTTGCATGTCAATTAGAATTCAAAAAAAAAAAATTCTAGTGTGGGCCGGGCATGGTAGCTCATTCCTATAATCCCACCACTTTGGGAGACTGAGGTAGGACGATCACTTGAGGCCAGGAGTTCAAGACTAGCCTGGGCAACATAGCAAGACTCTGTCTCTGCAAAAAGTTAAAAGATTAACCAGTCTTAATGGTGTGTACCTATAGTCCTAGCTACATGGGAGGTGAGGCAGGAAGATCACTTGAGTTTGAGGCTAGAGGCTATAGTGAGCTATGTTGATGCTACTGCACTCTAGCCTGGGTGACAGAGTGAGAACCTATCTCTAAAAACACAAACAACAAAATCCTAGTATGATAATTCTAAAATCTCTGCCATATGTGTGTCTATTTCTGATGCTTACTCTGGTGATTTTTGTCTTTTACTATGTCTTGTGATTTTTTTGTTAAGAGCCAGACCTAATATATGAGCTAAAAGGAAATGAGATTAAATAGACATTTAGTGTGAGCTTTCATGCTTAATCTGTCTAGGGTTAGGCTGTGTTTACAGTTTGCTGTCACTATATCAGAGGCTATAAATTGCCCTTTGTGTCCTTATTTTGTTGTCTTTGGGTTTCCCTAGGGACTTCTTAAATAAGGTCTGAGATGTGCAGTTCTTTACATTATAACTCCCCCAGTACTGGTTCCAGCAGTGGTTTCTGTTCCTGGCCTTCTACTTTGGCAAGCTGTGATTCTCTGTGTCCACCTGTCTGTCTGTCCAATTTTGGAGGAAGCAGATTGTCCTTTGACCTCAGTTCTCTAATGGATCTCAGAAGTGTTACTGATTTTCAGCCATTTGGCTTACTATGAGGGTGGAGGGATGACTCCAAGCTCCTCATATGCTAGACCAGGAACCAGAAATCTACTTCTTTACATCTGATTTTGAACATGTGAATTCTTTTTTTTAAATGTAATTTTAAAAAATCTAGTACAGTCTAGGTGTGTTTTCTCACTCCTGTAATCCCAACACTTTGGGAGGCCAAGGCAGGAGGATCACTTGAAGCCAGGAATTTGAGACAAGCCTGGGCAACATGATGAGACCCCATCTCTACAAAAAATTTAAGAATTAGCTGGGCATGGTGGTGCATGCCTATGGTCCTGGCTTCTCGGGAGCCTGAGGTGGGAGGATCACTTGGGCCCAGGAGGTCGAAGCTGGAGTGATCTATTACCTTGCCATGGCAACCCAGACTGGGCAACAGCAAGACCCTGTCTCTAAAGAACAAACAAAAAACTACTACAACTTCACCTCTGTGGTCTTTCCCCCAAAATCTAGTAACTCCAAAGTAACCACAAGAAACACATCAAACAAACCCCATTTGAGGGCCATTCTACAGCATACCTGACCAGTACTCTTTGGAACTGTCAAGGTCATCAAAAACAAGGAACATCTGAGAAACTCACAGCCCAGAAGAGGCTAAGTGGACATGATGACTAAACATAATGTATCCTAGAACATAGGCAAAAACTAGGGAAATGTGAGTAAGATGTAGAGTTTAGTTAATAGGAGCATAATACTTCGGTTGATTGATTATTTGTGACAAATATACCATGGTTATATAAGAGTTAACAATTGCAGACAGTGGATGCAAAGTATACAGCAAACTCTACTCTCATTGTAACTTCTCTGTAAATTGAAAACTATTTAAAATAAAAGGCTTACATAAATTAAAATTTTCAATTATCTTCTAAGGTTCTAAGCTGGTCAATGTCCATCACCTTCTTGGAGAAGGAGCCTTTGCCCAGGTGTACGAAGCTACCCAGGGAGATGTGAATGATGCTAAAAATAAACAGAAATTTGTTTTAAAGGTAAATGACCTGAGTTGTTTTTTGTATGATATAGAAATGAATTTTAGACCTTGAGTTTGCCAGTCATTTTTTTTCTTTAAGATAGTGGTGTTTTTATTTATGTCTATAGTTGGCAATTCAAAAACAAAAACTACAAAGGATTTAGAATTTTTTTCCCACTAGGATTGTCTTGCAGCAAGTCCCACACTGCAGCAACAGTTCATAACTTGTTATCACTGTCAATACCACATCTTTATTGGGATAGAGGTTGCTTTATTGCTATCATTTTTCAGGATGTGAGACTGGATATGAATTTCACATACCTGATTTGTAGGTCCAGAAGCCTGCCAACCCCTGGGAATTCTACATTGGGACCCAGTTGATGGAAAGACTAAAGCCAACTATGCAACACATGTTTATGAAGTTCTATTCTGCCCACTTCTTCCAGAACGGCAGTGTATTAGTAGGAGAGCTCTACAGCTATGGAACATTATTAGTAAGTATTCATTTTTATGATGAGCACATGACTTTAAAATGCATTTTTGGCTTGTACCTTGCACGTACTTTTGTGGTTGGGGCTTTTGTGGGGTGGTGGGCAGGGGCAAAGCTCTCAATTTGAAATTTTATTAATCTTGTGCAGCTAACTCAGGATTCCACTTTCCATTGTTCCTAGAATGCCATTAACCTCTATAAAAATACCCCTGAGAAAGTGATGCCTCAAGGTCTTGTCATCTCTTTTGCTATGAGAATGCTTTACATGATTGAGCAAGTGCATGACTGTGAAATCATTCATGGAGACATTAAGCCAGACAATTTCATACTTGGAAACGGGCAAGTGTTATGCTTTTAACAGGGTTCTTCTCTTCCTATTTCCATAGCAGCCTTTCATCATTTGTGCTCATGCAGCCTGGCTTTGTTTGTGTTTAATATAGATTTTTGGAACAGGATGATGAAGATGATTTATCTGCTGGCTTGGCACTGATTGACCTTGGTCAGAGTATAGATATGAAACTTTTTCCAAAAGGAACTATATTCACAGCAAAGTGTGAAACATCTGGTTTTCAGTGTGTTGAGATGCTCAGCAACAAACCATGGAACTACCAGGTATAAAACCAAAGTGAGGGACTTGGAACTATTTTTCTGTGTTGCACTCATCAGATTTTCAAAATGAATTTGGGGATCTAGGTAGTTTGAGGTGGTCTCTTGAGGAGCAGTTGAAGGAGAGATAAGCCTAAGGCCCACATGGCAGGGATAGAATTCTATTCCTGAAAAATACTCTACTTTCTTATTAGTCCATTATAGATCCTATTATCAGGAAAGGGGAGCAGATATATTCTGTGGTGTTTGATCATAGGGAAGAGTATTTAATGATTAGTGAACCCTTCAGAAAGGAAGTCATGCAGTAAAGAGACAGCTTGGTTTATTGAGGTCAAGGTAGGCCAGCCCGATTTCCTAAATCAGGGATAACAGGGAGACCCGCATGCCCACTCTGGGCAGAGTTGAGCACATGTTGGATATACCTGGGATGCTCTCAGGCAGGATGGTGGATTTGACTATAATAGATGGTAAAGCCAGATTCCCAACTGGTCAAATCAAGAAATGGATCATTATTATTCTAATGGAAGATTGCAGAATTTTCAACCAACTAGAATATTAGGTGGCCAGGGAGGAGAATGCTAATTGGGATAAATGAGAACCTGGGTTAACAAAACCAACTGCCAAGTTCCCTGGTGAGAACTATGTCTTTCCGGGAGCCCGTGGTAAAAGGGGCAAAGATTCGGAGGTGGGGGTCTTGTTTCTAGTATGTTGTCACTGCTAGTGAGGCCTTAGGAGTTTTCCATCCTGTGGATGTGGAGGGGGCTGGAGTGTTCTTTTCAGTTATGAACATATCACACAACGAGAGGCCATGGGGGCAAGTTAGAGAACGACAGCCAGAGTCCCAGGGGAGTGAGCCAGGAGGACTTCCAAGCTGTCCATGTGGACGACGGCTTAGAGTGTTGTGTTTGCCCCGTGTGACAGAATGAAGGACTTGAGAGGGACATGGTAGCTCAGGAGGGCAGAGCTTTCCAAGAGACTACCTTAGGGGGTGGAGGGTAGTCTGCTATCCGTAGAAGCCTCTGGCAAAGCCTAGATATTCAGTAAGACATGTTAGTGGGGTGATTGAACAAATGCCTTCCAAAATGTTTTAAAAGTAAAATCCTGTGAGTATTTAACTTGCTGCCTAAGTTAGGCATCTTAATATAGTCATGTGTAAATTGCTATTTAAGTCATATATACCTCTATCTTCTTCATAGATTGATTACTTTGGGGTTGCTGCAACAGTATATTGCATGCTCTTTGGCACTTACATGAAAGTGAAAAATGAAGGAGGACAGTGTAAGCCTGAAGGTCTTTTTAGAAGGTGGGTATTAGCATTGGTGCTGTAGTGAAAAGAGAATAACTATAGTAGAATGTTAGGTTCCATCTGGCAAAAAAAAAAAAAAAAAGGATCTCTGTCACCACATGGAAATCCTATGCCTTGGGCAGTATGGTGACAGGACAGTCCTGGGCACTGGCACAGGGAGCAAGCTGCATAGTTTTACCACTTCTCTCTCCCCACTGGAGCAGCTGATGTTCTCACTGAAAGCTCCTGGCCAAGTGGTTGACATCCTTTACACATGCAAATGTTTCCACCCTTAATCACCTAATGTCACTAACCCTCAGGTTTTCACTTGTTTTTTTTTTTTTTTTTTCGTCTGTGGAAATACTGATCCTGTTTTTGTCAGATATTTGTAAGAAGCAAAGGAAATAGTGTATGTGAAAGTGCTTCATAAATTATAAAGTAATATGAATAGCTCTCTCTCACAGGACAGTCCTAGCCTTGTGTTACTTGAGCTTCTCAAAGATTTTTTTTTTTTTTGTCTATAAATCACAGTGAAAATTCATGATTAGGCAAGAGTTCTTCCTATCAACATGGATGGCTCTCCTAACACAATGTGTGAACACACTGTTGGAATGTTTTGTTTAAGCTGAGTTTTTGGTACCTGCATGTTCATTATATCACTTATACTTTCTTTTTTGAGGCATAAAAACATGCAGAAAAGTAGACTCATTTGAAGTGTGCAGCCTAATGGACTTTTACATATGTTTATATCTTCTGGAGAAAACATAAGATGGGATTCCTGTGAACCTCATCTCCCCCAGCCTCCACTAAAAAAAAAGACAAATAGCAATAATTTTATGAAGTGTCATATACTGTACATAAATAAGGTTAGGTTCAGGTCCTGGAGGAGAGCTTATAACAACTATTCTTTATTCTGCATAATGAACCCTCGTGTTTAGCAAATACTTTATTCCATCTTTGGCTCAAAATTGAAGGAGCAGATAGTTTCATCTCTGACTGCCAGTGTGAAGAAGAGCTGGAAGGTAACCCTCAGCAGACCTGATGGCATTTCCTGTCTGGAGCACAATTCCATTACATTCTACTTTCTCTCCAAAGCCTTAAACTCCATGTTCTGGAGTTTCTGCAGTTAATTTTAACAATTATAGTAGTTGGCACTCTTAACTCTGAGCTCTCTCCTAGGCAGTCCAGCCTGTCTACCTGGTCCTGGTGCATGTGCAATTAGGCTTGACAGAAGCATTTGGCCAGATTATCCAATTCTGGCAGTATTGTATGTATGGCTAGCCAGAAGCAGATAGTTTGGGTTTTTATTTAAAGAGAGAGAGAGAAAATTTTTTGACTTGCAGTATTGCTAAAAGATTACTGGCCGGGGGCGGTGGCTCAAGCCTGTAATCCCAGCACTTTGGGAGGCCGAGACGGGCGGATCACGAGGTCAGGAGATCGAGACCATCCTGGCTAACACGGTGAAACCCCGTCTCTACTAAAAATACAAAAAAAAAAAACTAGCCGGGCAAGGTGGCGGGCGCCTGTAGTCCTGGCTACTTAGGAGGCTGAGGCAGGAGAATGGCATAAACCCGGGAGGCGGAGCTTGCAGCGAGCTGAGATCCGGCCACTGCACTCCAGTCCGGGCGACAGAAGGAGACTCCGCCTCAAAAAAAAAAAAAAAAAAAAGATTACTTATATTGTTTTTTGGAACAAGATGTATAAGACATTTAATTGGGTCTTTAATCTCTCTCATGTGTAATAGATACAGTGTTTCCATACTTGCTGCATTGTATTGTGTTTAGGTGAGAGTTGTTATACTAAACTGTCCAAGCCTGTGGAAGTCAGATGCAGGGGTGGGGTTATCCTGCATATTGAAGGCTACATTGTAGCCATTATTTATGCTTTGTCTTTTTCAGGCTTCCTCATTTGGATATGTGGAATGAATTTTTTCACATCATGTTGAATATTCCAGATAGTCATCATCTTCCATCTTTGGATTTGTTAAGGCAGAAGCTGAAGAAAGTATTTCAACAACACTATACTAACAAGATTAGGGCCCTACGTAATAGGCTAATTGTACTGCTCTTAGAATATAAGCGTTCACGAAAATAAAATTTGAATATAGACAATTCTTAAAAAACACTGTAAATATGAATCTGCTCACTTTAAACCTTGATTTTTTTCATTTACTGTTTATGTAAATGTTTGTTAAAAATAAATCTCACAGAATATTTCCATGTGACTTAGTTGTTATAAATATTTCAACAAAATACACAACCACATAAGGTCCCTATGTAGCAGACTTATTGGGCTGTTTCTAGGATGCACGCATTCGTGAAAATAATTAGATGTGAGCATTTAGAAATCACTTTTTAAACACTGACCTGTTTAAGCCAAAAAAGGGCCAAGGCAGCTATTTTCCTAATTTGAAGTTTGGTGTCTGTGTAAACACACACACACACATTTCCCTAGCATTTCCAAGGGACTTCAAGTTTTTATGAATAAAGCTTGCCTGTCCTCTATGGTACCTGTTCTTCATTGCTCTCTATGAAATACAAATCCTAAGCCTTTTTATTTTTTAAAAGTACCTAAGGAAAATCTCGGATCTTAAAGTCTTTCTTTTAAACTGTATAGATCATTCATTAACCATCTCTAAAATTATAGCAGACAACTTGGCATTTGTTGACTTTCAGAGCTGGGAGGGCCTTCTAGCCTGGACTGACTTCCTTCCTCCATCCCTTGTTCCCTTAGCATTACAATGAAAACAAATCCCAGGTTATGTACAAGTCAGGAGGACAGAGTGAATTGCTTCCTCCTACCCTTAGCCATCATGTTGCCCATTCCAGAGGCAATCACACCCCATTTTTTGTGAATCTTTCCAAAAAGAATGGAATACATATTTCTACATACTGTATTTTTGAAGCAACTAGCATAATTCTGCTTTTTTTAACTTAATGTGTGGCAACAGAGAATATAACTACATATGGAATGACCTCATGCTTTTTAACAGTCGCATATTAGTTGGTTATGTGGTATCTGTCATATAAATGCCTAGAAGTGAAATTGTTGGGTCAAAGGTGAGTGCGTTTAAAATTTTGTATTAGTAGCTGCAAATAGCCTCCCATGGGAGTTGTGTAAAACATCTATAAGTGTCTTTGTTCCCCATAATCTCATTAGGACAGATCAGGCTCTCTTTGACTTTTGCCAATTGATTGATGAAAAAATATTATGTCTTTTTTTTTAATTATACTTTTTTTAAATTATATTTTAAGTTCTAGGGTACATGTGCACAACATGCAAGTTTGTTACATATGTATACATATGCCATGTTGGTGTGCTGCACCTGTTAACTCGTCATTTACATTAGGTGTATCTCCTAATGCTATCCCTTCCCCCTCCCCCCACCCTATGGCAGGCCCCCGTGTGTGATGTTTCCCAACCTGTGTCCAAGTGATCTCATTGTTCACTTCCCACCTATGAGTGAGAACATGTGGTGTTTGGTTTTCTGGCCTTGTGATAGTTTGCTGAGAATGATGGTTTCCAGCTGCATCTGTGTCCCTACAAAGGACATGAACTCATCCTTTTTTATGGCTACATAGTATTCCATGGTGTATATGTGCCACATTTTCTTAATCCAGTCTGTCACTGATGGACATTTGGGTTGGTTCCAAGTCTTTGCTATTGCGAATAGTGCCACAATAAACATACCTGTGCATGTGTCTTGATAGCGGCATGATTTATAATCCTTTAGATATATACTCAGTTATGGGATGGCTGGGTCAAATGGTATTTCTAGTTCTAGATCCTTGAGGACTTGCCACACTGTTTTCCACAATGGTTGAACTAGTTTACAGTCCTACCAACAGTGTAAAAGTGTTCCTATTTCTCCACATCCTCTCCAGCACCTGTTGTTTCCTGACTTTTTAATGATCGCCATTCTAACTGGTGTGAGATGGTATCTCATTGTGGTTTTGATTTGCATTTCTCTGATGGCCAGTGATGAGCATTTTTTTCACGTGTATGTTGGCTGCATAAATGTCTTCTTTTGAGAAGTGTCTGTTCATATCCTTTGCCCACTTTTTGATGGGGTTGGTTTTTTCTTATAAATTTGTTTAAGTTCTTTGTAGATTCTGGATATTATCCCTTTGTCAGATGGGTAGATTGTAAAAATTTTCTCCCATTCTGTAGGTTGCCTGTTCACTCCGATGGTAGTTTCTTTTGCTGTGCAGAAGCTCTTTAGTTTAATTAGATCCCATTTGTCAATTTTGGCTTTTGTTGCCATTGCTTTTGGTGTTTTAGTCATGAAGTCCTTGCCCATGCCTGTGTCCTGAATGGTATTGCCTAGGTTTTCTTCTAGGGTTTTTAAGGTTTTAGGTCTACATTTAAATCTTTAATCCATCTTGAATTAATTTTTGTATAAGGTGTAAGGAAGGGATCGAGTTTTAGCGTTCTACATATGGCTAGCCAGTTTTCCCAGCACCATTTATTAAATAGGGAATCCTTCCCCATTTCTTGCTTTTGTCTTTATAGTCTTAATTTGCATTTCTCTCACGAATTAGGCCAAATATACTTTGTAAGAGCTCTATGTGTTTTCTTTGCCTGTGAACTCTACACTTTGTCCATTTTTCATTTGGATTGTTTTTTCTTGCTCCCGATGCAGACAGTGATGCCCCAGATAGCACCCCCAACCCACTCCCCACTGCGGGCAGTGCAGCCCCGGATAGTGCACCTACCCTGCAGCCTTTCTACCACTCTGGCTGTGCTGCAGTCTCCGTCATTGTCGACACCAACCGCAGCGAGGTGAGCCATGGTGCCACACCTAGCTAATTTTTGTATTTTTAGTGGAGACAGAGTTTCACTATGTTGGCCAGGTTGGTCTCGAACTCCTGACTTTGTGATCTGCCCGCTTCAGCCTCCCAAAGTGCTGGGATTACAGGCATGAGCCACCATGCCCAGCTGAGAGATTTTTATAAAAATCTTTGCTAAATATTATTCATAAAGGCTCTTTCTGGATGGTAACATTTAAGGTGAGTTTAAATTCATACTGTTCTTTGAATTTCCATAATGTATGCATCATTTCTACAGAAATCTAGCAATGGCATTTTGCTACAAAGTAAAAAAACCTTGTTCAATGGGAAGGATGGGTGAAAATCAAAAGGTATTAGAAAAAGAATAAATGTAATTAGGACTGCCCAGCAACAGAACAGAGCAGCCTGCTTTACAGAGGAGTGATCCACTGGCTTTGGAAGTACCCCAGCAGAAGAGGATGAAGGGCTGTCTACAGAGATTTCACCCCGTGCCTCCAGCCCTGAGTCCATGCATCTGATGCCATGACTGTGCTGCAGTTGGCTACCATCCAGCAACATTTGGGAGGCACTGGTCTCATCACAGCCATTCACTCAAAGCCAACTGGAGGAGGGGTTATTTCTGGAAATGATCCTTAGACACATCTGTTCTCTTTGCTGACATGTGAATTCTTGTTAGTCTCACAGAGGCTGCTCCCTTTAATTTGGGTATTCTATCAACCTTCCCGCCTTTTGGCTCACGTGTTCCTGACCTTAATTTAGGCTAAATTCACTTCTGTTTGTATGGTTCTTCTGCAATTTCTGCAGGCATTCCAGCTATAATTCCATTTTATCTTTCTAGGGCCGTCTGTTGAGGTTATCTGAGTCTCCCCATTCGTGGGATGTGTCCACAATAAACTCCACACCCTTGTGTCTGATCATTGGAGGTATTTATCAGAGTGACACTCAGAAGCATGGTATAAAGGGGAAATATGCATTTGTCAAATGAAAAATTAAAATGTAAAAAAATGTTTAAAAGGGAAAAACAGAATGAGAAGGGCAGGGACTAGATTATAGTTTTGTCAACTGGGACAAACATTGCAGTTTTAGCCAAACATTTGCCATCTTTATAGTGGAAGATTTTGGCATGTAAGTTCTAAATTATACTTTTATTTATAAATAACTATGTAGCTTAATGAGATGGCTCCTGTTAGTATCTTAGGCCATCTATTGAAGGTTTACTGAATCCTTCCAAGGCATGTGAGTCAGTGCTCCTCAGCAAAGCAGTGACATACCTACTTTTCCCTGGTTTCCCCAACTGTGTAAAACCTTCTTAAAGAATTCCTGAACAATATAAAGTTCCCTCAGCAAGAGGGAACTTCCCAATCTCTTGGCCCAGGAGAGAATGTGGATTATAGAAAGATTGTGGGTGTGAGTGGAGTGGGAAGTTATTGAGGTAATAAGATTTTCAGGCTGGGCGCAGTGGCTCATGCCTGTAATCCCAGCACTTTGGGAGGCCAAGGCAGGTGGATACTTGAGGTCAGGAGTTTGAGACCACCCTGGCCAACATGGTAAAACCTCGTCTCTATTAAAAATACAAAAAAGTAGCCAGGCATAGTGGCATGTGCCTGTAATCCCAGCCACTGGGGAGGCTGAGGCAGGAGAATCCCTCGAACCAGGGAGGCAGAGGTTGCAGTGAGCCAAGATTGCACCACTGTGCTCCAGCATAGGCGACATGACCAAACTCCTTCCCCCTGCTGCCAAAAAAAAAAAAAAAAATTTCTTTTAGGCAAGGAAGCAAATCATAAAAACAAGATTGGGAAACAGAAGTATGATGCTGCTATTGGTAAAGTTCGATGAAACAAAATTTTAAAACAATAAAAGCTGTTGAGATTTAGAACAAGGTTTAAGATAAAAGTGTAAAAAATACATTGTTTTTCAGAATGCATAAATAACTCTTACAAATCATCAACAAAAAAGATAATTAAAACATCATCAAAGGAAATGACTAGATATTTTTTCAAAGAATATAGACAAGTGGCCAGTGACCACATGAAAAGATGCCCAACGTGATTCCTGCACATTTTATGAATGACAGCTTTTAAACTAGCTAAAGAACTCTGGTGGAAATGAGCGTGCCCATTTTTGGTTGCATCAACCTGGATTTGGGCTGCTGCTTGCCTGGCCCAGCAGTGTCTCCACTTTGAAGAGAGAGAGGAAGCTGTACTCTTGTGCCCGCAGGAAGGAAGAGTGGGGCCTCCACTGGGCTGCTGAAAGAAGACTGAATCAGACCAGATTTTTCGTCCCCTCTTGTGGGATATCTCACTACTGTTTGCCTTTGGTGTTTGGCCTTCCAAACTGCACATCTGCATTCTGACATTTTGTACCCTTTATTGCAGAAACAAGGAGCAGATCCTTTAAATCCACTTTCCTCACCCCTTTCCCAGTACACACTACTCACTAAGGCAGTCTGATATTTGATGCAGCTGTCCCCAGAGAGGGGCTGATCTGCTCTCCTGACTTTTTATTAAGTCATGGTCAGGGCAAAAGGGATGAGAGATGGTGTAAATCTATTTTGAAAAATTTTGAAAATGCAGGATTTCAACCTGACCATTTCCCTGGGCTTAATGTGTGTCTCCCTATAGTAATCCCATGCCAGTTTGGCTGAAAGGTGACTTAAGGACTTTGGACTTATCTCTGTTTAAGTTGTATGTAAATGTTCTCTGAAATGGCATCTGCTTCTCTTGCACCCTATCTTTATGGACAAAAGTTCTTGGTAAGTGTCAAGGATGACTGGAAGTTAAAATTTATCAAAGCTTATGTACACATATGATATATGGTGCCAATTGCAGTAGGGAGAAATGTAAAAAAAAAAAGTAAAGGTGCAGTAGTAAATAACTGCCTAAAATTAGCTCTAGTATATAACGTGCTACTGGAATAATTTTGTAGCCACTTGCTGTTGCTATTGCAGCAAGCTCAAGTGTTATATCACTTAAAGTGCTATGTGATGCTAATCCCCAGATGAACAATTTGTCTCTCCAGAAAACTGCATTTTGCAGTAAAAAGTGATCTCTCATGGTTCTCGCATATTGTTCATTGTTACTAGAACAATAATATGAACTTGACACCATGGAAGCCATACAAAGGGCTACTAGTGATGATGGAAGTACTACAAATATATTCTCTTTCTTATGGCTTTCTTAATAACATTTCTTTTCTCTAGCTTACTTTAACAGTCTAGAATACATAGAACATAAACATATGTGTTAACTGACTGTTTATGTTATAGGTAAGGTTTCTGGTCAACAGTCGGCTATCAGTAGTTACATTTTTGTGAAGTCAAAAATTATATGTGGATTATCAACTGTGGAGAGGTGTCAGTGTCCCTAGTCCCTGCATTCAGGATCAACTGTACTAAAGGGAACAAGTAGAATAAACACTGTGAAACTGCATTAGAATTGAAAGTATTGGTGAGAACCCATGGTTTTCAACATATTTTAATAAAGAAACATAAATGAATGTACGCATGCATGTGTGCGTATTTATGTAGACACAGGTATTGCCCTGCTCTGTTCACTGAGGAAGCCTGTGAGCAATGAAAACCCCAGCAGCCATACACTCACCTATCACAATGAGCACCCAAGACCTTGGTTTTTACATATTATTCTCTCCTCAAAAGAACCAGGTTTTCTAAGAAAAATGGCTGGTTCCAGGCCTGAAGCACAGAAAATGTAAGCTTGGAGCATCTCATTGTACCAGAAAGTAAAGTGCTCAAGGAGTAATGGGGACAGGCCACAAAGATGTGAAGCCAGCTTGAAATGGCTGCCATTGGCCAAATCTGGGAGCACCTGAGCACCACAATCACAAGACTTCTCTTTTCCTATTTGTTTGTTGGTTTTGTTTTAATAGTTTATCCGTGCAAACAAATGAAGAATATGAGAATCATCATCTGGAAATCATCATAATAATTAGTTCAACTAAGAATAATCAGTGAAATGCTACTCTAGTGAGTGAAATTCTGAGGAGTAGCCAGATACTTACAGAGCTTCAAAGTATCTTCACATGGATAGTAGGAAATACAAAGGGTAAATGATAACTTTACCATGGACAAACCTGGTAGATTCTCCTTAACTAAATAATCCAAGTCAACACTGGCCAGTAATGGAACCAAGTGAAAGCTTATGCCGCCAGACATGCTGCAGTGGGAAGAACTCAGCCTCACTTGTGCAACATTCCTGCCTCAACGGCATAACCTAAATCTAAGTATGAGGAAACATCGTATGAACCCAAATTGAGAGAAAATCTACAAAATAACCGGCCTACACTTTTGAAAAACATAAATGCCATGAAAATCAAAGACAGACTAAGGAACTGTCTCAGATTAAAAAAGACTAAAGAAACAGGACAATTGAACACAACACACCATGGAATGTGAAAATTCACCCCCTTGGATTTTCTTTGACTACAAAAGATATTATGGAGACAGCTGGCATCTCCGAATAAGGTCTGTAGATGATTATATATTAATATTAGCCAAATTTGACCAGGCGCGGTGGCTCACACCTGTAATCCCAGCACTTTGGGATGCCAAGGCGGGTGGATCATGAGGTCAGGAGATCGAGACCATCCTGGTTAATATGGTGAAACCCTGTCGCTATTAAAAATACAAAAAATTAGCCAGGCGCGGTCCCAGCTACTCGAGAGGCTGAGGCAGGAGAATGGCGTGAACCTGGGAGGTGGAGCTTGCAGTGAGCCGAGATTGCGCCACTGCACTCCAGCCTGGGAGACGGCGAGACTCCTTCTCAAAAAAAAAAAGAATACAAATTTTTAATTTCCTGACATGTCAACCATACTACAGTTGTTTAAGATAATTCCTTGTTTTAGGTGGTTGGGCACGGTAGCTCACGCCTGTAATCCCAGCACTTTGGGAGGCCAAGGCTGGCGGATCACGAGGTCAGGAGATCGAGACATCCTGGCTAACACGTGAAACCCTGTCTCTACTAAAAATACAAAAAATTAGCCAGGCGTGGTGGTGGGCGTCTGTAGTCCCAGCTACTCAGGAGGCTGAGGCAGGAGAATGGCATGAACCCGGGAGGCAGAGGTTGCAGTGAGCTGAGATCGTGCCACTGCACTCTGGCCTGGGTGACAGAGCAAGACTCTGCCTCAGGAAAAAAAAAAAAAAAATTCCTTGTTTTTACACACTAAAATATTAGGAGTAAAGAGGAACTGGATCCCCAACTTAAGAACAGTTCAGGAAAAAAGTCTACGTTATATACCTATATTTATATTTATCTAGAAAGAGAAAAGGAGAAAGAATAAAGCAAATATATGTAGTCAAATGTTAACATTTGGGAAACTGTATCCAAGAATTCTTTGTACTACTCTGATAATTTTTCTGTAAGCCTGGAATTATAAATTAAAACATACATAAAAAGAAATATCAATTTTTAAAAATATTAACAAATTACAACCTTTGAAATAAAACACGAATCCATATTGATACAAATAAACAAATTGAAAGTTCAATGAGGAACAAATATATTTACAAAGTCTCAAATCTCCTCCCCACAAAATACTAATTACAAGGTGAAAACGTAACATAACAAGAGAAACCCAGAAAATGCCACTATTGGTGATCAAGGTTGACATCACCAGTAATATGACAAATCAAAATTTTAGGTCACATGATAGGATGCAATGAGATCACAAGATACTCATCAAAAACATATGATCTAAGTCTAATCATAAAGAAACATCAGAGAAACCCAACTGAGGAAGCTTCTACATTACTGGACTTTATTCTTCAAAAGATTCAAAGTCAGGAAGGCTAAAAAAAAAGACTGAAGATCTGTTCTAAAGAGCCTAAGAGACATGACTAAATGCAATCCATGGTTCCGAATGGGATTCTTTTGCTATAAAGGGATTCTTTTGCTATTCAACTAACTTGAAAAGAATCTGAGGATAACATGACAGAATGTATTCATGTTATCTTTCTGATTATGAAAGTTGGATTGTAGTTACATAGAATGTCCTGACTTGCAGAAATACTCACTAAAGTAATCGGGTGATGGGGTAATGTCAGCAATTTATTCTCAAGTGACTGCAAGGGAAAAAATTCTTTGTATGAAAACTTGGAACTTTTCTCTAATTGTTTTGTTTGTTTGTTTGTTTTGAGATGGAGTTTCACTCTTGTTGTCCAGATTGGAGTGCAATTGTCCAGGCTGGAGTGTAATCTCAGCTCACTGCAACCTCTGTCTGCTGGCTTCAAGAAATTCTTCTGCCTCAGCCTCCCAAGTAGCTGGAATTATGGGCATAAGCCACCGTGCCCAGCTAATTTTTTGTATTTAGTAGAGATGGGGTTTCACCATGTTGGTCATGCTGGTCTCAAACTCCTGACCTCAGGTGATCCACCCCCCTCAGCCTCCCAAAGTGTTGGGATTACAGGCGTGAGCCACCACGCCCGGAACTTTTCTTAAAGACTGTTTCCAAAAAGTTAATCAAAAATAAACAAACAGAAATAGTGAACAGCCTTAGGCAAACCTTATTTTTCCATTCAACGTTCTATATAATTCAGTGTTGAAAATTAAAATTATATAAGTTTGATAGCATGGTAATAATTGTAACACATCTAATATTGACAATGGCCACGATACCAGTGTATCAAAATGATGTCTGTCTATATCTAAATCAAAATCCCTATATATAGTGGTAAAAATTATAAAGTACAAGTAAGTCATCAATTCACTAAAGTATGAATGACAACTTTGTTGTTCGGTTGTTTAAACAGCTGAAATTTGGGCAGTTTGATTATGTAAAACTGAAAAATTTTGGTTTTTATTTGCAAGATTCACTTAAAAGTTAAAGAGGCCAAGAAACATCATTTAAAACACTGTATCAGTTGTCATCAGATATACAAGATACAAAAATATTTTCATTTAATAAACATCTTTGCATGTCACACATTTAATGGGAAACAAAATATCATGTTAACAGCCTAGTAATACAATTTTATTAACTTTCAGAATTTTTTTTGTCAGCACATATTCTTTTTGTTTTGTTTTGTTTTTGAGATGGAGTCACTCTGTCACTCAGGCTGGAGTACAGTGGCGCGATCTTGGCTCACTGAAACCTCTGCCTCCCAGGTTCAAGCAATTCTCCCACCTCAGCCTCCCGAGTTGCTGAGACTACAGGCATGCACCACCACACCTGGCTAATTTTTGTATTTTCAGTAGAGATGGGGTTTCACCATATTGACCAGGCTAGTCTTGAACTCCTGACCTCAAATGATCTGCCCGCCTCAACCTCCCGAAGTGCTAAGAATACAAGCATGAGCCACTGCACCCAGCCAGCACATATTCTTGTTTTGCTTTTAAAACTAATTATTAAATTAGATTTTACTCATTAGTAGATTGTAATGCAGAAGCTATACAGCAGCAGTCCCCAGCCTTTTTGGCACCAGGCACCAGTTATGTGGAAGACAATTTTTCCACAGATGGGGGTTTGGGGGATGATTTCAGGATGATGATTCAAGCATATGACATCTATTGTGCACTTTATTTTTATTATTACTACATTGTAATACATAATGAAATAATTACACGACTTATCATAATGTAGAATCAATGGGAGTCCTGAGCTTGTTTTTCTGCAACTAGATGGTCCCATCTTGAAGAGACAGGAGATGATGACATACCATCAGGCATGAGAGTCTCATAAGGAGCATGTGACCTAGATCCCTTGAATGTGCAATTCACAATAGGGTTTTCACTCCTACGAGAATCTAATGCCTTTGCTGATCTGACAGAAGGCAGAACTCAGGTGGTAATGTGAGCAACGGGGAGTGGCTGGAAATACAGATGAAGCCTCACTCGCTTGCCTGCCACTCACCTCCTGCTGTGAAGCCTGGTTCCTAACAGGTCATGGACCTGTCTGTGGCCTGTGGGTTGGGGACCCCTGCTATAGAGGATCCAGATTTAAATTCAGAAGTTAGAATGAAAAAGAAAGAATTATATTCTTTATCTAAATGATTTCACAGTTAACTAAGAGAAAGTATAAGCTGAAAAGTTTATCAGTGTTAATAAAAATGAAAAATAAGTACAATATGCAATTACTATTAAGTATAATTTGCCCATAGTTGCACACTGAATTCATTATCATGGCGGTTAAATATCAGAGCTTCTGGTTTTCTTACTCTTCATTCATGTATTCAGCAACCATGTGCTAAGGTACTAGGACAAGCACTGGAATTACAAGATAAAGATGATATGGTCCACCTCTCAACAACTGTATGCTATAATATGAAAAACCAAACAGGCAATTCCCATACAGAATCATACATACAATGACAGCATAAGACAGCACTTACTGGAAGACACAGAAGGGATACTAGCCCAGGTTTGTGTCAATATTGTAGGCTTTTTGGTGGAGGCAATTCATAGGTTAATATCTGAAGGAGAAGGAAAACACATGTAGGATAGAGGGAAGAAGTAAATGCAAAGAGCTGGAGGTGAGGACGATCACTGCGGAGCTCCATGTAGTCTAGTTTGGCTGGATGCTAGAACAAAGGGGCAGAGTGTGGTAAGTGGTGAAAGATAAGGCTGAATAACTTGACAAGAACCACACCGATGTGGGAGTTTTGATTCCATGCTAAGGAATTTTCAACTTTTCCCAGGGGCAAAAGTAAACCAATGACAAAGTCAATGACTAGAGATTTAAAATGTCACTGGTCAAGTGACTGCTTGAGACCTGTAATTGCTTAACTAATTATTATCAATGAGTGTGGGGTCTGTTAGCCTTAAATCATTACCATAACCTTGAGAAGCTGATGATGCCTTTGTTTTCTGAGAACAGTTTCAGTGTGCAGGCTGACAGTTCTATATGGGTGGCAGAAGAAAAGCGTAGGGCCAGAAAAAAAGGGATACACAGACTTCTCGAGATTTTTTTAAAGCTATGGAACATGATGAATTAACAAAGCATAAGTATACTCTTCACTGTGAATGTTTATGTTTTCACATCTTTCACTAGATGTGTGTAAGATAAAATATTTAATGTAGTATTTATTAACCAAGCAATTGAGAGGAATACTGTTCAATACTTAGAGTTTATTTCAGAAATCAATGATTTGAACTTAATTCATAAATTTTGGCAACATACCTTCATCTACTTCCTGAACACCGGCAGCATCTGAAATAAATCAAATATTACTTACAATGTTTCAGTCAAACAAGGGACATTATCATGTAAACCCACTGTAAGTCACGGAGCATCTGTCCTGTAGATTGGTCATCCCTAATCTAAAAATCTGAAATCCAAAATGCTCTACAATCTGAAACTCTCTGAGCACGGACATAACGCCACAACTGCAGCGTTCCACACCTGACCTCATGTGACAGGCTGCAGTGAAAACGGTAAAAACGGTAAAAACTTTGTTACCTGCAAAAAATTACTGTAGAACATCGTAGAGAATTACCTTCAGGCTATGTGCATAACGTACATATGAAACATAAATGAATTTCATGTTTAGACTCAGGTACCATCCCCAAGATATTTCATTAGGTATACACAAATATTCCAAAATCTGAAAAAAATCTACTTTTGGTCCCAAGCATTTTGGACAAGGGATATTTAACCCGTCCTACTGCAAAAATAAAATTCCTTTTCAGCATGACAGAAATGAAGAGATTGGCTTACCAAACTTGAACGCTGTAGGATTTTCTCAAGCCACTCAATTTGGTCATCCTGTTTTTTAATAGTTTTTCTTATGGCATTTTCTACTTCAAGCCTGAAATGTGCATTTTAAAATAATTACTCTCACACATAATTTTTTAAAATCATGTAAATTCTAAACAAACTTCTGAAGATATAATTACACAAATTCTTAGCAATCGTAAAAGTAGGTAATTGGGCAACTGTGTCATTTTTCTACCTGTGTTTAGTTGATAATATGCAAAATTTAGGAATATTGTAGAAAAATGATGTATTTCAACATAGCTTACAAATGAAACTTTTCCTTGGCTTCACAAAGACATACTTATTAACATAACTGATACAATTCTCATACTACAGTGCTCTTTTGCTTTATAAATACTCAAGTTATTTTGCGCGCTGCTTCACGTTGTATTTTGTGCCTGGCCTTCCGTGTCCTTAGTGCATCTTATAGTCTCTGTAAGTCGATCCTGTATTTCTTGAAACTAAAAGAATTTTTAAAAAATTTACATTTGGAAATGACCTAAATGTCCATCAGTAGATGAATGAACCAACAAAATATAATATATATAAAATATTTTTAGACTATCACAATCTTTTTTATTTAAAAAAGGTCATAATCTAGGAGAAATCATCCCATTACCTGTTTTTTTTGTAATTAATTTTAGTGGGACACTGCTCTACCCTTTCAACCTGCATACTGTTTACGGCTACTTTTGTGCTATAACTGCAGGGCTGAGTTATTGCAACAAGGATCTTATGGCTCACAAAGCCTTGAATAATACTATCTGGCCCTTTACAGAAAAGTTCACTGGCCCCTGCTCTAGTACTAAAACACAACAGTCTTCTTGATTTTGAATTACATTTTATCAGATAAATACTCAAAGTTACAAACTGGTAAAATGAGGAAAGAGAAAGGATTACCTCATGCTAAGCATTTATATTTTGAATTCCAAACACTACCACATCAACTATAATTTTATTTTTTTATGTATGCATTTAGTTTTATTGTAGCAAAGCAACTTACACATTTTTAATATTTAAAACTAAACATCATCTTTTCTTTCTAGGGAAACAACAAGAAAATTTAAAAATAAGCAGGAACAAAATTAAAACCGACAGTCAGTGCCAAATAAGATCCCACAGGATCTTACTGACTCTCCCATTGAGTAGTAGGACTCAAATCATCATCAGGAGAGAAGTAACTGAAAAGCGTCATCATAAACTGCAGGATGTCCATTAAACATGCCAAAGGAGACCAGGCACAGTGGCTCACGCCTGTAATTCCAGCACTTTGGGAGGTCAAGCTGGGCGGAACACAAGGTCAGGAGTTCGAGACCAGCCTGACCAACGTGGAGAAACCCCATCTCTACTAAAAAATATACAAAAAAATTAGCCAGGCATGGTGGCAGGTGCCTGTAATGCCAGCTACTTGGGAAGGCTAAGGCAGGAGAATCGCTTGAACCCAGGAACCTGAAGTTGTGGTGAACTGAGATCGCACCATTGCACTCCAGCCTGGGCAACAGGAGCAAAACTCCATCTCAAAAAAAAAAAAAAAAAAAAAATGCCAAAGGAGAAGCCCTGTTGTGTAAATGCCCACTTAACCAACCCAAACATCTCAAACCCATCCTTTGCTGACCTTCTATAACCCCCTTTTTAGTTTGTTTTTTTTATAAACAAGAGAAAATAGACACATGTTGGCAAATGCTAACTGTCCGTATTCATACAGAGACAGAGTGTGCTCTCTGAGCCCAGTACAAAGAGAGAGTAAGGATTTTCATCAAAATCAAAATTGATTCAGTAGAATGGCCTTTCTGAACAAGTTAACCTGAAATCTATGAAATAAGTATACACAGGTTCTTTATTCATTCAGAAAAGTAGAGATTAAAAATAAGATAATTTTCTGAAACATTCCATTAGACATTATTTTCTTAATTAATCTGGCTTGCCTCACTATGCCAATAGAGAAATCACTAAAAATAGACTGTTTAACAGGGAAAAAAAACCTCTCTGAACTTCTGTGAGAAATGATGCATAATTCTCAACTTTCCTAAGGCTATTTAAGAAAAAGATATATGTATAAAAAATGGCAGAATGAAAGCCAGAGATTAAGACACAGGTGCATTAAAAAGTTAATAAAATTTTAATAAAATTAATAATAATGAAAATACAGAAGAAAGCCATCCACTAAAATTAGTACCCCCAAACACTTTATATTAACCAGCTACAGATTAACTGTTGTTGGTATGCGAAGTTTCATACATACTCAACTTCTCATCTGGCCTAATTTCTTCCTTGAATCCTGCATCTCGTTTTCTAAATGGACGCTGTGACGCCATGAAGCATCCAGCAAAGATTTTGATGTCGATTCTTTGTTCGGGACATCACCCAGTTTTTGTTGAGTTGTCTCACAACTACTTGATGCTATTTTTGTTACTGATTTTACAAATCACCTTATTATGAAACCATTAGTAATATTTAACTCTGAAGTATTCACTTTGAAAAATATCACCATGCAGAACGATTCACCTTCTTTTCCTCATGTGTGCTTATTCTGGCATATACCCAGTCTGTGTGTGTGTGTGTGTATATGCATATATACATATACATAACCTCTGTCAGATGGAAAGATTGCAAAAATTTTCTCCCACTCTGTCAGTTGCCTGTTTACTCTGATCATAGTATGGGAAGTTCTGGCCAGTGCAATCAGGCAAGAGAAAGAAATAAAAGGTATTCAAACAGGAAGAGAGGAAGTCAAATTGTCTCTGTTTGCAGATGACATGATTGTATATTTAGAAAACCACATCATCTCAGCCCCAAGTCTCCTCAAGCTGATAAGCAACCTCAGCAAAGTCTCAGGATACAAAATCAACGTGCAGAAATCACAAGCATTTCTATACACCAGTAATAGGCTAACAGAGAGCCAAATCATGAGTGAACTCCCATTCACAATTACTACAAAGAGAATATATGTATATTTAAATACACATATAAATATATATATTTATACACACACACTCTCTGTGTATATATACACACACACACATGTTTATATATACACAGTGGCTTGTTCCTATAATCTCATATATACACATATATATGCATATGTGTGTGTGTGTGTGTGTGTGTGTGTATGTGTGTATGTGTGTGTGTGTGTGTGTGTATTTACAGTGGTTTGTTCCTATAATCTCAGCTACTCAGAAGGCTGAGGCAGAATTATCACTTGAGAAGCCCAGGAGTTTGAGACTCCAGTCTGGGCAACATAACAAGACTCTTATGTTTATTTAAAAAAAAAAATCTTGCAGCTGGGCATGGTGGCTCATGCCTGTAATCCCAGTACTTTGGGAGGCCGAGGCAGGTGGATCACTTGAGCTCAGGAGTTCGAGACCAGCCTGGCCAACCCGGTGAAACCCCATCTCTATAAAAATACAAAAACAATTAGCCAAGTGAGGTGGCACGCACCTGTAGTCCCAGCGGAGGCTGAGACAGGAGAATCGCTTGAACCCAGGAGGCGGAGGTTGCAGTGAGCTGAGATCATGCCATTGCACTCCAGCCTGGGTGACAGAATGAGACTTCATCTCAAAAAAAAAAAAAAAAAAAAAAAAAAAACCATGCATACTTTTGTACATGCTTTAGACCTTGTAGGAAAAAAAGTATAAGACTTTGATGCTTTATTACAGAGACTCTCATAATTTGTTACAAAGCAGTTCTTTAGAAAAATACTTGGAGGCTATACTAAAATTATTAATTATACTATTTGTAGGCAACTAACGAATTAAGAAATCTTATTTCCCCTCTTATGTGTTTCACATATACTTATCAAACACAAAGAAGAATAGATTTTATCAAAATTTGATACCTTACAAGTGAACCTCAGTATAAAATAGTCATAATCCTAACAGAATTATATTAGACTGACAGAAAATGGCATCATTAGCAGAATCAATATAATGAGCAGATAGTGTCAAAGAACATGATTTCTGGACAAATGAACCAGGAGCAGCTGGAACAGAGTATACAGTAGTCCCCCTTATCTGCTGTATGTGTAGAAAACACATATTCAACATGATGTTCCTCTTCTTTCACATCACAACAACAATCATCAACACAGAAGACTTCTGTGACCAAATGTGTATATTTCCCCAGCAACAAGCAAACAATCAATTCCGTGGCAGACACCAGATGGGGGCCCTCTAATTCTGACATTATCTACTTGGGGATTGTGTCAGATCCCACAGGTTGAGGGCTCAGTACCACAAGACTATTCCCCCACAGCAGTCACAAGTCTGGGCCTCCAGAACTTCCAATCAACTTCCAGGTGGACTTCAAGTTGGGTTTCCCAGGACCCCCTCTTTGGTTTGATTAATTTACTAGAGTGGCTCAGAGAACTCATGGAAACACATTTACCAGTTTCTTATAAAGAATATTCAAGGATACAGATAGATGCATAGTGCAAGATATGGTGAGAAAGTAACATGCATCCATGTCCTCCCAGGGCACTCACCCTCTGGGAACATCCAGGTATTCTCCATACACCTCCATGTATTGGAGAGTTTCCAGGTAGCTGAATACAACTATCCCGATGCCTCCAAATCCAATCCTTTTGGGATTTTATGAAAGCTTCATTACATAGACACGACTGATTAATTAAACATTCAGCCCCTCTCACATCCCAGGAGGTGAGGGGTGGGGCTCAAAGTCCCTGATCTCTCTGATGATGGGCCCCACCCTGAAGCCATCTGGAAGCTGCCTGCCATGAGTCAATCATTAGCATACCAATGACATCATGTCAGAAATTCTGAGGATTTTAGGAGTCATATGACAGAAAATGGGGTTGAAGACCAAATATACATTTCATAATATGACATTGGTGGTTTTACTGACTGCAGATTCAGTTACCCATGGTCAACCATGGTCCAAAAATAAAACTCCAGATGTATATACATCATAAGTTTTAAATTGCGTAAGATTCTGAGAAGTATGACAAAATTTGAGCCACTACATCCCCGTCTGCCCAAGATGTGAATCATCCTTTGTCAAGTGCATACACATTATATATGATTTCTGCTCATTAGTCACTGACATAAGCTGTTCCTAACATCCAACCAACAATATCAGCATGGCTCACTGATCCAAGATCACGTGAAGCAGATGATTTTCTTTCTGACATACAGTCAAATAGAAGGTCAATAGGAGCCTAAGACTACATGGCAATGTCTACTACATTCGCCTCACTTACCACATAGCCATTTTATCATCTGACATCAGTGCAGAAAGTAGGGTGACTATAGTACATGATACTTTGTGAGATCACATTCACATAACTTTTATTACAGTATATTGTTACAATTGACCTACTTTACCATTAGCTATTATCAATCTCTTACTGTGCCTAATTTATGCATTACATTTTATTATAGATATATATGTATTTTTTAAAATTATTGTACACACAGAGTTCAGCACCATTCATGTTTTCATTCATTCACTAAGGGTCTTGAAATGTATCCTCCATGTGTAAGAGGAAATTACTTATTGTGTTGAAACACAACGGTTTCTCCACCTCTTCAGTTTAAACTGTTTAGGATAAAGGACTCTAATTCAAAAAATCTAGGTCTATGAAAACTGTGCTCTATTCTATGGCAAAACACAGGATACAGACCAGGGTCAAGGATCCCTGCAAAGACTTTTCAGCTGCCAGTGCATCCTCTCCTAGGGAAGATTCTGGTGAGTTTGCTTAGTTCTAGCTGTTCATTCACCCTATGTAGGGCACAAACAATGCTTAAATTCAGCTTTCATTTTACCTCCTTCAAAAAAACACACACAGAGAAAATATCACTCCCTTAAAAGCTTATCCAATCTGAGTCTTGTCTCCTCGTCAGAGAGAAGCTTATAAAGAAACACTGGGTAGGTATGGCAAGTTGCCAGAGAGTACTTTCTAATACATAAAATATACATAAAAGATCCATAAACTCACTGGAGCCACCAAGATGTGCCAACAGTTGTCCCACTACCTAGTGGGAAAAGCAACAACAACAAATCTACATCACTTTACCTAAACAAAAAGAGTAGGACTCTCTTGGCATTTTTCATGATGGAGAATCTAGTTTTAAGTGAGCCATGTTATAATAATACAGACTGTTTTCAAAATGATCTCAAAGAAAGAAGGTCAATAAGAAACATATTTGTTTGTCTATAGTATTCACTAGCTGGTCTTATTTCCAATTGCAAGGTAAATAGGAAAGACTTTCTGACTCCAGTTTTATAAAGTACAGCCTCCTGAGATTGTCCCTTTCCACTGCTAGTCTATCTGGACCCACCTCACAGAGAAGGAAGATCCAGTTAGTGCTGTGTAGTATGCAGCACGAAGTCATTTTCCTCAACCCTCCCATTATGTGGCAAATGTCTATATAAATTATGCTTTTTCAACATGTAAAGCATATGCCATTAAATCCTACATTAATAAACTAAAAGCAAAAAAGCAATGGATAGCTTAATTTAATACATTCAATTATCTTGGAAATTTATGTGTTTTAATATTGAAAAAGATATCCACTATATTATCCTTAATATAAGACTATGCTGAACATATCAAAACTATGGACACAGCAGAAATATTAGTAGTTGCCAGGGGTTAGTTGGGAGGGAAGAATAAAAAGAGAGAGAGAGAGAGGAATTTCAGGGCAGTGAAAGTATTCTAAGATGCTACAATGGCGGGTACATTTATTATACATTTGTCCAACTTTATAGAATGTACAATACCAAGAGTGAACTTAAATATAAACTATGGACTTTGGGTGATTATTATGATGCATCAATGTAAGATTCTCAGTTGTAACAAATATACCACTCAGGTGGGAGATATTGATAATGGGGGAGCTATGCATGTGTGGGGGAATGGCGTATATGAAAAATCTCTTTAGGTTCTTTTCAATATTGCTGAGAATAAAAAACTGCTCTTAAAATAAAGTTACTAAGTTTTTAAAAAGATTATCACTGAATCTTCTATTACCATATATTATAGCAAGATGTACTCAATTTGAAACAGAATATGAATATTCTCTCCAGAATTATAGTATATAAAAACACATAAAGCAAATAACTTAATTGTATAAATAGGCAAGAAAATAACAGACAAATGATTTTTTGAATTTCAAATTATAAACAGAAATTTAACAAAATATAAAAGAAAACAGAACCATTTATATAATTTAAAAGAAATAATTTTTTAAGTTTAAATCAGAAATCATTACTTATTTTATCTAACCATTTTACTGAAAGGTGAATCAAATAAGAACAGATTATAATTACCTAATATTGCCATAGTAACTTCTGTATAGAAACCTGTTAAATATTCACCAAAAGTCAAAAATCTAACAGCACAGAAACTTAATATGTCATATTAAGTTGCAACTGGCACAAACGAAATAAGCACCATGCTATGTTATATCACCATATTATTCACTATTCAATAGAATTTGTAAGACAATAACTAAAATTAAGTTGGGGCTATAACTGCTGTGAAAAAAATAATTCATATAACAGTCGTAAGACTGTCATTCTCAGAAAAGCCTGCATGCAAAATTGGCCCTTTGTTCCTGTTTGGAAATTTGCATTTTAAAGGTTTGTCACCATTTCCTAACTGAGAAAAGTCGCTCACTGTACCTAAACTGTTTGCATAAACAATGTGGTTGACTCTGAGCAGCTGCTTTTCTTCTGGAAGTGTGGAATTCTTATACCTGTGTGAGAGAGAATGCCTATGTAACGAGCTTCCATAAAAACCATGGCTACTGTGTCAGCCTCTAGTCAGACTCATACTGGTAGACAACACCGCCTATGTGCTGTCAAAATTCCAGACTACAGGAATTCAGCACATCCTGGTAACTCCACAGGAGAGGGCTCCTGGAAGCTTGTGCCTGGCTTCCCCAAGACTTGCCACATGCCCCTTTGCCCTGAGCCAATTTTACTTTGTATTGTTTCACTGAAACAAATCAAAGTCCTGAGTAGGACTGTCTGCTGAGTCCTTCCAAGTAAATCACCAAACACAGAGGTGGTCTTGGGAAACCCTGACACAACTGCATTATATGAAATGAGTTTTCTTTAAGGTGATGTGACGTGACTACAATCGGAAGGCTGTTTATAAAAAACTTTCCCTAATCTGTTTTCCTTGACAGTTGCCTTTGAGATTCCTGTATTTCCGCATGAATAAATCCATAAAGGAATAGAAATAATTATGACAAAAAAAAAGGGGGGGACTCAAAAATAACTCACCATGAAGGTCTAGAAGCCCAGGTTAAAATGTGGGCTTTACATCAGGTTTTGAGTGTGGGTGAAAGTGTCAATTTGCTCAGTATGTGTGCTGATCAGAGCAAGGTTCTGCTGTTTTGGAAACAATGAGCATATAAGTATGTGCAAGTGAACTAAAAAAAAAAA